>NC_088232.1:40055638-40388138 GCF_036934945.1 Oncorhynchus masou masou | reverse complement strand
ATGCCAACCTTGCACTCTGCCGAAGACATCCTTTCTGAACGTACAGACCTCAACATCAAATTAGATGGCATTAACTCTCAGCTCAGTGCGATAGGGGGCAATGTGACAACCCTGGAAAATGCTTTGCCCTGACATCAACAACAAGATAACCATCAAGGCGGGCACCTGGATGAGGCAGAGAGGGGAATCCTATCCATGGAAAACTCACTGACAAACGCCATGGAAACAATATCATATGCTAAAAAGAAAATAGAGCATCTGGAAGAGAAAACAGAGGACCTGGAAAACAGGTGGCAAAGGAATAATTGTGTTCTATTAAATCTGGGAGAAAAAGTAGAGGGAAACATTCCACTGATCCGCATCCTGCAAGACAAACTTCCCGAGTGGCTCCACCTGTCCACCGACAGGCCCATAGAACTCAAGAGAGCTCACCAAGCACTGAGGCCCCCACTAGCAGCCAGACAACCACCGCGCCCAATCACCATACGTTTCCTGAGATTCACCGACAAGGAACGAGTCCTACAGGCGGCAAAAATCAACACCATTACAGTGGGAAACACCAAACTCACTTTACACTTTACACACTTGACACTGTCAGCTGGAATACGCCGAAAGCACGGAGAGTTTGATGAGGTGAAGAAGTACTCCGTTGACCGAGGCATCTTTAGGGGATTGAAATACCAATAAAACTTTCAATTGAAAAAAAAAATGTCTAAAGCACTGCATCTCAGTGCTAGAGGCGTCATTACAGACCCTGGTTCGATTCCAGGCTGCATCATAACTGGCCGGGATTGGGAGTCCCATAGGACAATTGGCCCAGCATCGTCTGGGTTAGGGTTTGGCCGGTGTAGGCCGTCATTGTAAATAAGAATTTGTTCTTAACTGACTTGCCTAGTTAAATAAAGGTTCCATTTAAAAAAAACTGTTGGGTAAAAAAAGATTGTCCCACTACGCGCAAAACAGATGGGATGGCATATCGCTGCAGAATGTTGTGGTAGTCATGCTGGTTAAGTGTGCCTTGAATTCTAAATAAATCACCAACAGTGTCACACCTCCTCCTCCATGCTTCACGGTGAGAACCACACATGCGGAGATCATCTGTTCACCTACTCTGCATCTCACAAAGACACAGCGGTTGGAACCAAAAATCTCACATTTGGACTCATCAGACTAAAGCACACGTTTCCACTGGTCTAATGTCCATTGCTCGTGTTTGTTGGCCCAAGCAAGTCTCTTCTTCCTATTGGTGTCTTTTAGTAGTGGTTTCTTTGCAGCAATTCAACAATGAAGGCCTGATTCATGCAGTCTCCTCTGAACAGTTAATGTTGAGATATGTCTGTTACTTGAACTCTTTGAAGCATTTATTTGGGCTGCAATTTCTGAGGCTGGTAACTCTAATGAACGTATCCTCTGCAGCAGAGGTAACTCTGTTTTCCTTTCCTGTGTCGGCCCTCATGAGAGCCAGTTGCATCATGGTGCTTGATGGTTTTTGCGACTGCACTTGAAGAAACGTTCAAAGTTCTTGAAATGTTCCGTGTTGACTGACCTTCATGTCTTAAAGTTTCACTTTGCTTATTTGAGCTGTTCTTGCCATAATATTGACTTGGTATTTTACCAAATAGGGCTACCTTCTGTATACCACCCCTACCTTTTCACAACACAACTGATTGGCTCAAACACATTACAAAGGATAGAAATTCCACAAATGAACTTTTAACAAGGCATGCCTGTTAATTGAAATGCATTCCAGGTGACTACCTCATGAAGCTGGCTGAAAGAATGCCAAGAGTGTGCAAAGCTGTCATCAAGGCAAAGGGTGGCTACTTTGAAGAATCTCAAATATAAAATATATTTTGATTTGTTTCACACTTTTTGGGGTTACTTAATGATTTCATATGTGTTATTTCATCGTTTTGATGTGCAATGAAGAAAATAGTTAAAATCAAGAAAAACCCTTGAATGAGTTGGTGCGTCTAAACTTTTGACTGGTTCTGTAAATCAAAACTAGACGTTGAACTGACGTCTGTGCCCAGTGGGATATCCTTAAAAGCCTGGTAAATGAAGCACTGTTTAGTATTTTCTATCATCTTGATGATATGGCCGGAGACACTTTGCTTTTTGAAAGTCCAATTTTTTGAATGACTGATAACAAGCAAAAAGGTGTCCATGTTGTTGTCATGGAGATAAGGAGCAGGTTTTCTGTCAGGATAGTTATTGTGTGATTTAAAGGTTAAGTAAAACCACCTGTCTTGCCTGGTATGGTTGCTATGGTTTCTGTTGGCTGAGACGTGGGGGGACAGGCTAATATGCTGAGTAACACTGCCAAGATGGGGGGGTCCATCTGCTGAATCTTCTCACTTTATTTCCTTCTTTCTTTCTCTCTGTCTCTCTCTCTTACCCTTTCTCTCTCTTTATTTATTTATTTATCTTTTTCTCACTCTCTCTTTCTTTCTCTTTTTTCTCCCTCACCCTCTCTTTCTCTCTCTGTATATGTACTGTATATATACTTTATCTCGCCTTTTCTCTCTCGCTATGTCTGTATCTTTCTGTCTCTTCTTTGTTATTCTTTCTCTCTCTACTGACTCATCTTGGTGACCTCTTTGAGAAGATAATTTCTGAATGGGGGACAAAGTGAGTCATTCCGCCTTAGAGCAGTATGCTCTACAGGGCGGATGTCAGCAGAGGGTATTTATAGAACCAGCCTGGGTGCTGCTGGGGAGTGCTTAAGGGTCATGGTGTTGGAGGGACAAATTCTGCATTGAATGAATATTCAAAACCAATTCATACTCCAATGCCATTGTTAGTCCATTTTAAAGTAGTCCGAAGAGGATAAGTCTTCTTCAAATGAGAAATATTTTCTGGAGAATGGAATAGAGGATGAAGAATTCACTGAAGGGACTGAACACAAATCAATTAGCCCCTGTCAGTACATACATTCATAAATTATTTAATTTGATGCCCAGAAGACATGCTTGAATTTTTCAGTGAGCATAGATTTTGTGTAAGAAATAACTACAAACCGTTGAAAACTCCATTAGTCCCTACAATATACTAGTTTCTTAGAAATGCTGGCCTGCTGTATAATTCAGTGTACTGTATTTCTCCTTCCCTTTCTCTATGGTCAGTGGTATCTGGTCTCCTTGGGACATACCTACCATAAACACTAACCATAACCTTAACCCCTATCCTAACCATAAGTCTTACCTAACCCTAATCTTAACCCTTACCGTAACCATTTAAAATGACAACTTCAAGGGGGTAGTGACGTCCTAAGGATTCTGGATAGTACAACACCTCTCTTTATAAGAGTTCTGATGAGCCAAGACCACTGTGGGCTTTGATCATTAGATGTTCTTCAAATGGACAAGCTGTTTGAGTTGATAGCCTGTTACAGTATTAGGCTGCTCCGTCAATGTTATTTTTTAAAGGAGAGGACACATCAAACCCAGTTATTTATATAGTCACATTCTCATTTGCACTTGAAAGATATTTTAAATTTTTATAATCCCCTGCTCATCAAATACATGTAAGGAGAATGGCTGTCAACACTCCACAGTTAATACCTCTCAGTGGTCTCTCCACTCTCTGATTGTCAACGACATAGCCCTACAGTACCTCATCTACTTCAACTTCCACATCATATTACTTCCTTTTAACTTTGACCTTCTCTATTCTTCTATCTTTCAGAGATCACGTACACAAACAACTACAAGAAGATGACCCCTCCGCCGGTCCCGCCCCGCTCCACCGTAGGCTCTAAGCCCCTCATCTCAGTTACGGCTCAGAGCAGCACAGAATCCGCCCAGGATGCGTACCATGAGGGTAGACCTCCTCGAGGGTGGGGGGATGGGCTGGGCCTGAGCCTGGGCAGGTCCCTGTATAACTCCACAGACAGTCTGGACAGTGCCAAGGCGGTGACTATAGCCTTGGAGGCTGCAGGGGTGATGTCTGGGAAGAGACACCCGTCCACAGACAGTCATAGCTCAGTGATGACCTGTGATAAAGCCATCCTGGTGTCCAAGGCTGAGGAGTACCTCAAAACACCACGCTCTTCCATAGGGATACAGGTGAGTGGCACGCACACACACACACACACACACACACACACACACACACACACACACACACACACACACACACACACACACACACACACACACACACACACACACACATACACACGGGTATACAAAAAATTGTGCACACACACACACACACCCATTCATAAAGTCACAGGCTCATGTATCCCACTCTGGCACACCAGTCTCTCCTCTAGGTCTAAAAATAGAACCAATGAGTCATCCTACTGCAATCCGTTAATTAGAATTCAACTCATGAATCGAGCTTTACTGAATGGGTCTCTCTCCCTTCCTCCCTCCCTCTCCCTCTCTTTTTTCTCTCTCTTCACTCTCTTACCCTCTCTCTTTTCTCTTTCATTCTCTCTTCCCTCTGTGACCCTGGGAGTAAGGGGCTTCATCACACACTGCAGTCTGCAGATGTCTGGCCTGACAGTTCCCCTGAATAAAACAAACAGACAGACAGACCAGACAGACCAGACAGACCAGACAGACAGACAGACAGACAGACAGACAGACAGACAGACAGACAGACAGACAGACAGACAGACAGACAGACAGACAGACAGGCCAGCAGTCACCAATTCAGACTGCATACAGCCTTTTATCAAAGGAGAATATTCAAGTTGTTCTGCTTGTGTATGGTGCAGTGAGCTCGTTCCTTCCCTATCTCACTATTTCCCTGTTCAAAGGCTGGGCTTATCATGGATTCAGAGCTATCTACATGTATCTAATTCATGGAAGCTTCTCTAATGTCAAACATTTAAAGCGTGGTGTACCCCAGGGCAGCTCTCTAGGCCCTCTACTCTTTTCTATTTTTACCAATGACCTGCCACTGGCATTAAACAAAGCATGAGTGTCCATGTATGCTGATGATTCATCCATATACGCATCAGCAATCACAGCTAATGAAGTCACTGAAACCCTTAGCAAAGAGTTGCAGTCCGTTTTCAAATGGGTGGTCAGTAATAAACTGGTCCTGAACATCTCTAAAACTAAGAGCATTGTATTTGGTACAAATCATTCCCTAAGTTCTAGACCTCAGCTGAATCTGGCAAGGAATAGTGTGGTTGTTGAACACGTTGAGGAGACTAAATTACTTGGTGTTACCTTAGATTGTAAACTGTTATGGTCGAAACATATTGATTCAATGGTCGTAAAGATCGGGAGAAGTCTGTCCATAATAAATATTTTTATATTAATATTTTTTTGACACCACACTCCACACAGCCTGCAGGTCCTGCAGGCTCTAGTTTTATGTTATCTTGATTATTGTCCAGTCGTGTCGTCGAGTGCTGCAAGGAAAGACCAAGTTAAGCTGCAGCTGGCCTAGAACAGAGTGGCACTTCTTGTTCTTCATTGTAATCAGAGGGCTGATATAAATACCACGCATGTCAGTCTCTCTTGGCTAAGAGTTGATGAGAGACTGACTGCATCACTTCTTTCTAGAAGAAACATTAATGTGTTGAAAATTCCAAATTGTTTGCTTATTCAACTTACACACAGCACTGCAACACACACTAACCCCAAATTCAAGGAAACATACCGTATTATACAGAGCCATGAATGCATGGAACTCCCTTCCCTTTCTTATAGAGCAAGTGAACACTACTTACTACTTCCGGCGCCGACAGAGATGGCCGCCTCGCTTCGCGTTCCTAGGAAATGCAGTTTTTTTTTTTTTTTACGTGTTATTTCTTACATTAGTACCCCAGGTCATCTTAGGTTTCATTACATACAGTCGAGAAGAACTACTGAATATAAGATCAGCGTCAACTCACCATCAGTACGACCAAGAATATGTTTTTCGCGACGCGGATCCTGTGTTCTGCCTTACAAACAGGACAACGGAATGGATCACATGCAGCGACCCAAAAAACGACTCAGAAAAAGAGGGAAACGAGGCGGTCTTCTGGTCAGACTCCGGAGACGGGCACACCGTGCACCACTCCCTAGCATTCTTCTTGCCAATGTCCAGTCTCTTGACAACCAGGTTGATGAAATCCAAGCAAGGGTAGCATTCCAGAGGGACATCAGAGACTGTAACGTTCTTTGCTTCACGGAAACATGGCTCACTGGAGAGACGCTATCTGAAGCGGTGCAGCCAACGGGTTTCCCCACGCATCGCGCCGACAGAAACAAACACCTTTCTGGTAAGAAGAGGGGTGGGGGCGTATGCCTTATGGTTAATGAGACATGGTGCGATGAAAGAAACATACAGGAACTCAAATCCTTCTGTTCACCTGATTTTAGAATTCCTCACAATCAAATGTAGACCGCATTATCTACCAAGAGAATTCTCTTCGATTATAATCACAGCCGTATATATCCCCCCCCAAGCAGACACATCGATGGCTCTGAAGAACTTTATTTAACTTTTTGCAAACTGGAAACCATTTATCCGGAGGCTGCATTCATTGTTGCTGGGGATTTTAACAAGGCTAATCTGAAAACAAGACTCCCTAAATTTTATCAGCATATCAATTGCGCAACCAGGGGTGGAAAAACCTTGGATCACTGTTACTCTAACTTCCGCGACGCATATAAGGCCCTGCCCCGCCCCCCTTTCGGAAAAGCTGACCACGACTCCATTTTGCTGATCCCTGCCTACAGACAGAAACTGAAACAAGAAGCTCCCACGCTGAGGTCTGTCCAACGCTGGTCCGACCAAGCTGACTCCACACTCCAAGACTGCTTCCATCACATGGACTGGGACATGTTTCGTAATTGTGTCAGATAACAACATTGACGAATACGCTGATTCGGTGTGCGAGTTCATTAGAACGTGCGTTGAAGATGTCGTTCCCATAGCAACGATTAAAACATTCCCTAACCAGAAACCGTGGATTGATGGCAGCATTCGCGTGAAACTGAAAGCGTGAACCACTGCTTTTAATCAGGGCAAGGTGTCTGGTAACATGACCGAATACAAACAGTGCAGCTATTCCCTCCGCAAGGCTATCAAACAAGCTAAGCGTCAGTACAGAGACAAAGTAGAATCTCAATTCAACGGCTCAGACACAAGAGGCATGTGGCAGGGTCGACAGTCAATCACGGACTACAGGAAGAAATCCAGCCCAGTCACGGACCAGTATGTCTTGCTCCCAGGCAGACTAAATAACTTTTTTGCCCGCTTTGAGGACAATACAGTGCCACTGACACGGCCTGCAACGGAAACATGCGGTCTCTCCTTCACTGCAGCCGAGGTGAGTAAAACATTTAAACGTGTTAACCCTCGCAAGGCTGCAGGCCCAGACGGCATTCCCAGCCGCGCCCTCAGAGCATGCGCAGACCAGCTGGCTGGTGTGTTTACGGACATATTCAATCAATCCCTATACCAGTCTGCTGTTCCCACATGCTTCAAGAGGGCCACCATTGTTCCTGTTCCCAAGAAAGCTAAGGTAACTGAGCTAAACGACTACCGCCCCATAGCACTCACTTCCGTCATCATGAAGTGCTTTGAGAGACTAGTCAAGGACCATATCACCTCCACCCTACCTGACACCCTAGACCCACTCCAATTTGCTTACCGCCCGAATAGGTCCACAGACGATGCAATCTCAACCACACTGCACACTGCCCTAACCCACCTGGACAAGAGGAATACCTATGTGAGAATGCTGTTCATCGACTACAGCTCGGCATTCAACACCATAGTACCCTCCAAGCTCGTCATCAAGCTCAAGACCCTGGGTCTCGACCCCGCCCTGTGCAACTGGGTACTGGACTTCCTGACGGGCCCCCAGGTGGTGAGGGTAGGTAACAACATCTCCTCCCCGCTGATCCTCAACACTGGGGCCCCACAAGGGTGCGTTCTGAGCCCTCTCCTGTACTCCCTGTTCACCCACGACTGCGTGGCCACGCACGCCTCCAACTCAATCATCAAGTTTGCGGACGACACAACAGTGGTAGGCTTGATTACCAACAACGACGAGACGGCCTACTGGGAGGAGGTGAGGGCCCTCGGAGTGTGGTGTCAGGAAAATAACCTCACACTCAACGTCAACAAAACTAAGGAGATGATTGTGGACTTCAGGAAACAGCAGAGGGAACACCCCCCTATCCACATGGATGGAACAGTAGTGGAGAGGGTAGCAAGTTTTAAGTTCCTCGGCATACACATCACAGACAAACTGAATTGGTCCACTCACACAGACAGCATCGTGAAGAAGGCGCAGCAACGCCTCTTCAACCTCAGGAGGCTGAAGAAATTCGGCTTGTCACCAAAAGCACTCACAAACTTCTACAGATGCACAATCGAGAGCATCCTGGCGGGCTGTATCACCGCCTGGTACGGCAACTGCTCCGCCCTCAACCGTAAGGCTCTCCAGAGGGTAGTGAGGTCTGCACAACGCATCACCGAGGGCAAACTACCTGCCCTTCAGGACACCTACACCACCCGATGTTACAGGAAGGCCATAAAGATCATCAAGGACATCAACCACCGGAGCCACTACCTGTTCACCCCGCTATCATCCAGAAGGCGAGATCAGTACAGGAGCATCAAAGCTGGGACCGAGAGACTGAAAAACAGCTTCTATCTCAAGGCCATCAGACTGTTAAACAGCCACCACTAACATTGAGTGGCTGCTGCCAACACACTGACACTGACTCAACTCCAGCCACTTTAATAATGGGAATTGATGGGAAATGATGTAAATATATCACTAGCCACTTTAAACAACGCAACCTTATATAATGTTACTTACCCTACATTATTCATCTCATATGCATACGTATATACTGTACTCTATATCATCGACTGCATCCTTATGTAATACATGTATCACTAGCCACTTTAACTATGCCACTTTGTTTACATACTCATCTCATATGTATATACTGTACTCGATACCATCTACTGTATCTTGCCTATGCTGCTCTGTACCATCACTCATTCATATATCCTTATGTACATATTCTTTATCCCCTTACACTGTGTATAAGACAGTAGTTTAGGAATTGTTAGTTAGATTACTTGTTGGTTATTACTGCATTGTCGGAACTAGAAGCACAAGCATTTCGCTACACTCGCATTAACATCTGCTAACCATGTGTATGTGACAAATAAAATTTGATTTGATTTGATTTGGTTTCAACCTGGTTTCAAAATACCAATAAAGCAACACCTCACGGCACAATGCCTCTCCCCTATCTGACCTGCTTGTTGCGTGTACTATATGTACTGACATGTACATGGAACTGATAGATGGACACACATGCACACTACATGTTAACATTTTCAATGTATGTAAATTGTTAAGCATTTTGACTGTAACGTCTTTTTCAGTAAGTGTCAGACTCTAGTAAGACGAGCTGTTGCCAATGGTATCGTCTAATAGCGTCGTCCTAATAAATCAAATCAAATTACTCTCAATGGTCACCCTCTTCTATCCTCCTGTCTCTCATCTCTCTCTATTCCCTCTCTTATTTTCTCATTCTACTCTCTCTCATCTCTCAACTATCTATCTCCACTTGTCTCTTTGCCCATTCTTTCTTTCCCTCCTTCCCTCCCTCTCTCTCTCTCTCTCTCTCTCTCTCTCTCCTCTCTCTCTCTCTCTCTCTCTCCTCTCTCTCTCTATCTATCTCCTCCCACTCTCTCCCCCCAGGCAGGGTTTGTTTGTGGAGACAGGTGAGTCTCAGTCCCTCAGAGATGATCAGACACCCCATCCTGGGTGATGAATGAAGATTTTAAATAGCTGAGCTGAATGCCATGCCGCTCAGCGTGGTGCCTTGCTGTGTTGCATGCCATGCCACCCAAACACACTACCTGCCGTCTCCCAAAATCTGCTCACTAACGGACCCCTGATTCAGCACACTCCTAATCAGATGCAGATACAGAATAATATATATATATAATTGCTGGGGAGAATAGGCAGAAGGAGAGAGAAGGAAAAGAGGGTATGGTGGGGTGACAGAGAGAAAGACAGAGAAGGAAGATAGGGTGAGGTGGGGTGACAGAGAGAAAGAGAGAGAAGGAAGAGGGTATGGTTGGTTACAGAGAGAAAGAGAGAGAAGGAAGAGAGGGTATGGTGGGGTGACAGAGAAAGAGAGAGAAGGAAGAGAGGGTATGGTTGGTGACAGAGAGGAAGAGATAGAAGGAAGATAGGGTGAGGTGGGGTGACAGAGAGAAAGAGAGAGAAGGAAGAGGGTATGGTGGGGTGACAGAGAGAAAGAGAGAGAAGGAAGAGGGTATGGTTGGTTACAGAGAGAAAGAGAGAGAAGGAAGAGAGGGTATGGTGGGGTGACAGAGAAAGAGAGAGAAGGAAGAGAGGGTATGGTTGGTGACAGAGAGGAAGAGATAGAAGGAAGATAGGGTGAGGTGGGGTGACAGAGAGAAAGAGAGAGAAGGAAGAGGGTATGGTGGGGTGACAGAGAGAAAGAGAGAAAGGAAGAGGGTATGGTTGGTTACAGAGAGAAAGAGAGAGAAGGAAGAGAGGGTATGGTGGGGTGACAGAGAAAGAGAGAGAAGGAAGAGAGGGTATGGTTGGTGACAGAGAGGAAGAGATAGAAGGAAGATAGGGTGAGGTGGGGTGACAGAGAGAAAGAGAGAGAAGGAAGAGGGTATGGTGGGGTGACAGAGAGAAAGAGAGAGAAGGAAGAGGGTATGGTGGGGTGACAGAGAGAAAGACAGAGAAGGAAGATAGGGTGAGGTGGGGTGACAGAGAGAAAGAGAGAGAAGGAAGAGGGTATGGTGGGGTGACAGAGAGAAAGAGAGAGAAGGAAGATAGGGTGAGGTGGGGTGACAGAGAGAAAGAGAGAGAAGGAAGAGGGTATGGTTGGTTACAGAGAGAAAGAGAGAGAAGGAAGAGAGGGTTTGGTGGGGTGACAGAGAAAGAGAGAGAAGGAAGAGAGGGTATGGTTGGTGACAGAGAGGAAGAGATAGAAGGAAGATAGGGTGAGGTGGGGTGACAGAGAGAAAGAGAGAGAAGGAAGAGGGTATGGTGGGGTGACAGAGAGAAAGACAGAGAAGGAAGAGGGTATGGTGGGGTGACAGAGAGAAAGAGAGAGAAGGAAGAGAGGGTATGGTTGGTTACAGAGAGAAAGAGAGAGAAGGAAGAGAGGGTATGGTTGGTTACAGAGAGGAAGAGAGAGAAGGAAGAGAGGGTATGGTGGGGTGACAGAGAGGAAGAGAGAGAAGGAAGAGGGCATGGTGGGGTGACAGAGAGGAGGAGGAGAAGAAAGAGGGTATGGTTGGTTACAGAGAGAAAGAGAGAGAAGGAGAGAGGGTATGGTTGGTTACAGAGAGAAGAGAGAGAAGGAAGAGGGTATGGTGGGGTGACAGAGAGAAAGAGAGAGAAGGAAAGAGGGTATGGTTGGTTACAGAGAAGGAAGAGATATGGTTGGTTACAGAGGAAAAGAGAGAAGGAAGAGGGTATGGGGGTGACAGAGAGAAAGAGAGAGAAGGAAGAGAGGGTATGGTTGGTTACAGGAGAGAGAGAGAAAAGAGGGTAGAAGGAGAGAAGGATGAGGGTATGGTGGGGTGACAGAGAGAAAGAGAGAGAAGGAAGAGGGTATGGTGGGGTGACAGAGAAAGAGAGAAGGAAGGAAGAGGGTATGGATGGTGACAGAGAGAAAGAGAGAGAAGGAAGAGAGGGTATGGTTGGTTACAGAGAGAAAGAGAGAGAAGCAAGAGGGTATGGTGGGGTGACAGAGAGAAAGAGAGAGAAGGAAGAGGGTATGGTGGGGTGACAGAGAGAAAGAGAGAGAAGGAAGAGAATGGTTGGTTACAGAGAGAGAAGAGAAGGAAGAGGGTATGGTTGGTTACAGAGAAAAAGAGAGAGAAGGAAGAGAGGGTATGGTTGGTTACAGAGAGAAAGAGAGAGAAGGAAGAGGGTGTGGTTGGTTACAGAGAGAAAGAGAGAGAAGGAAGAGGGTATGGTGGGGTGACAGAGAGAAAGAGAGAGAAGGAAGAGGGTATGGTGGGGTGACAGAGAGAAAGAGAGAGAAGGAAGAGGGTATGGTTGGTTACAGAGAGAAAGAGAGAGAAGGAAGAGAGGGTATGGTGGGGTGACAGAGAAAGAGAGAGAAGGAAGAGAGGGTATGGTTGGTGACAGAGAGGAAGAGATAGAAGGAAGATAGGGTGAGGTGGGGTGACAGAGAGAAAGAGAGAGAAGGAAGAGGGTATGGTGGGGTGACAGAGAGAAAGAGAGAGAAGGAAGAGGGTATGGTGGGGTGACAGAGAGAAAGACAGAGAAGGAAGAAATGGTGGGGTGACAGAGAGAAAGAGAGAGAAGAAGAGGGTATGGTGGGGTGACAGAGAGAAAGAGAGAGAAGGAAGATAGGGTATGGTGGGGTGACAGAGAGAAAGAGAGAGAAGAAAGAGGGTATGGTTGGTTACAGAGAGAAAGAGAGAGAAGGAAGAGAGGGTATGGTGGGGTGACAGAGAGAAAGAGAGAAGGAAGAGAGGGTATGGTGGGGTGACAGAGAGGAAGAGAGAGAAGGAAGAGGGTATGGTGGGGTGACAGAGAGGAAGAGAGAGAAGGAAGAGGGTATGGTGGGGTGACAGAGAGAAAGACAGAGAAGGAAGAGGGTATGGTGGGGTGACAGAGAGAAAGAGAGAGAAGGAAGGAGAGGGTATGGTTGGTTACAGAGAGAAAGAGAGAGAAGGAAGAGAGGGTATGGTTGGTTACAGAGAGAAAGAGAGAGAAGGAAGAGGGTATGGTGGGGTGACAGAGAGAAAGAGAGAGAAGGAAGAGGGTATGGTGGGGTGACAGAGAGAAAGAGAGAGAAGGAAAGAGGGTATGGTTGGTTACAGAGAGAAAGAGAGAGAAGGAAGAGAGGGTATGGTTGGTTACAGAGAGAAAGAGAGAGAAGGAAGAGGGTATGGATGGTTACAGAGAGAAAGAGAGAGAAGGAAGAGAGGGTATGGTTGGTTACAGAGAGAAAGAGAGAGAAGGAAGAGAGGGTATGGTTGGTTACAGAGAGAAAGAGAGAGAAGGAAGAGGGTATGGTTGGGTGACAGAGAGAAAGAGAGAGAAGGAAGAGAGGGTATGGTTGGTTACAGAGAGAAAGAGAGAGAAGGAAGAGGGTATGGTTGGGTGACAGAGAGAAAGAGAGAGAAGGATGAGGGTATGGTGGGGTGACAGAGAGAAAGAGAGAGAAGGAAGAGGGTATGGTGGGGTGACAGAGAGAAAGAGAGAGAAGGAAGAGGGTATGGTTGGTTACAGAGAGAAAGAGAGAGAAGGAAGAGAGGGTATGGTTGGTTACAGAGAGAAAGAGAGAGAAGGAAGAGGGTATGGTGGGGTGACAGAGAGAAAGAGAGAGAAGGATGAGGGTATGGTGGGGTGACAGAGAGAAAGAGAGAGAAGGAAGAGAGGGTATGGTGGGGTTACAGAGAGAAAAGAGAGAAGGAAGAGGGTATGGTTGGTTACAGAGGTTGGAGAAGGAAGAGAGGGTATGGTTGGTTACAGAGAGAAAGAGAGAGAAGGAAGAGGGTATGGTTGGTTACAGAGAGAAAGAGAGAGAAGGAAGAGGGTATGGTGGGGTGACAGAGAGAAAGAGAGAGAAGGATGAGGGTATGGTGGGGTGACAGAGAGAAAGAGAGAGAAGGAAGAGAGGGTATGGTTGGTTACAGAGAGAAAGAGAGAGAAGGAAGAGGGTATGGTTGGTTACAGAGAGAAAGAGAGAGAAGGAAGAGAGGGTATGGTTGGTTACAGAGAGGAAGAGAGAGAAGGAAGAGGGTATGGTGGGGTGACAGAGAGAAAGAGAGAGAAGGAAGAGAGGGTATGGTGGGGTGACAGAGAGGAGGAGGGAGAAGAAAGAGGGTATGGTTGGTTACAGAGAGAAAGAGAGAGAAGGAAGAGAGGGTATGGTGGGGTGACAGAGAGGAGGAGGGAGAAGAAAGAGGGTATGGTTGGTTACAGAGAGAAAGAGAGAGAAGGAAGAGAGGGTATGGTGGGGTGACAGAGAGAAAGAGAGAGAAGGAAGAGGGTATGGTGGGGTGACAGAGAGAAAGAGAGAGAAGGAAGAGAGGGTATGGTGGGGTGGCAGAGAGAAAGAGAGAGAAGGAAGAGAGGGTATGGTGGGGTGACAGAGAGGAGGAGGGAGAAGAAAGAGGGTATGGTTGGTTACAGAGAGAAAGAGAGAGAAGGAAGAGAGGGTATGGTGGGGTGACAGAGAGAAAGAGAGAGAAGGAAGAGGGTATGGTGGGGTGACAGAGAGAAAGAGAGAGAAGGAAGAGGGTATGGTGGGGTGACAGAGAGAAAGAGAGAGAAGGAAGAGAGGGTATGGTGGGGTGACAGAGAGAAAGAGAGAGAAGGAAGAGAGGGTATGGTGGGGTGACAGAGAGGAGGAGGGAGAAGAAAGAGGGTATGGTTGGTTACAGAGAGAAAGAGAGAGAAGGAAGAGAGGGTATGGTGGGGTGACAGAGAGAAAGAGAGAGAAGGAAGAGGGTATGGTGGGGTGACAGAGAGAAAGAGAGAGAAGGAAGAGGGTATGGTGGGGTGGCAGAGAGAAAGAGAGAGAAGAAAGAGGGTATGGTGGGGTGACAGAGAGGAGAGAGAGAAGGAAGAGGGTATGGTGGGGTGACAGAGAGAAAGAAAGAGGTTGAGGGTATGGTTGGTTACAGAGAGAAAGAGAGAGAAGGAAGATAGGGTGTGGTGGGGTGACAGGGAGGAAGAGAGAGAAGGAAGATAGGGTAAGGTGGGGTGACAGAGAGAAAGAGAGAGAAGGAAGATAGGGTGAGGTGGGGTGACAGAGAGGAAGAGAGAGAAGGAAGAGAGAGACAAGGGGTAATGGAGAAGGAGAGGCCGGAAGGCCTGAATTACATTGGTTTTCAAATTGGATCCAATGATGTGTGTAAAATATAGAAGCACTTTCGATTAGTAATGGCTGGCAGTGTGAATGTCTACATTTATTGAAACATACCAGACATGCAACACCAAACGGCAGCAAAACCTCCAACAAAGTTTCCCTTTAAACTGTGCAGCTAGTATTCGGCCAGTGTGGTAAGATCAGTTTAAATTCACCTGCATCGTCACAGACCTCCTGGGCACAGTTCAGTAAACTTCACCTCTGGTACTGAAGCCTACAACCCTATTGATTGGCCCATAGTTTGACCTTTCACCCCTCACCTCAGAAAGGACCACAATCTTAATCCTTAGCCTTTGACCGTTTGGGCGCAGTGTTTGAGTTTTGACTCCTTACGTTCTGGGGGCATTTATAGTGTACGGTGTCCATATTAGAACAGTGTAAGAATGGATAATGTAGCAGGATCTTACTCTCACTACCTACCTACTGTAACTTACTACCTGCCTTAATCTCCATTATGCTGATGCCTACCGTTTCCAAGGTTTCCACACCTGTGCTGTGTGCGCGCGTGTGTGTGTGTGTGTGTGTGTGTGTGTGCGTAGCGTGGTGTGTGTATTCATCAAACCAGGTGTTGCTTATTTTTTCTGTCTCTACCAGCACACTTTGAACATTTCCCAGGATCCCCTAAATCTCTCCCCTCCTCATCCATCATAGAGCAGCAGCCCATTCTGTCTCTCTAAGGTGGACTTCGCTTTGTGCCTTTAGCAGAAAGTAATGGAGGTCACCTGGACCAGTAGCGACTCACCACTGATTACCTTTCTGGGGAAGAAAAGGAGGATTCAGAGAGCTCGCTGCCTGAATAGCAAAGAGTCCCTCCAAAAATGTCACTGTTTGTACCAGGCTACTGCAATGTAGCAGGCTTGACATTTTTCTAGATCCTCTGTTCATTGCAAACCACTTAAAGCTAAAGAGTTATTCATGTGAGTTTGGAGCTTTTAAGACTCAGACAGACAGACAGGCAGACAGATGTTCTATGAGGACTCTGCCTGCTTCAACTGGATTCCACTGTGTAGTCTCTCAGAGCGGATGAGGATTCAAATGTGGGTAAATAGATGTTCAAATTACCCTGTTAATAATCAAGTTTAAAATTAGAGGTCTGCTGGTCTCACACTTGTATTACTCAACAGAGAGACAGCATGTCAGTGGGCGTCACAAGGACTAAATCAAGCTACCACTCACACCACACACTTCTACCTCCCAGATATTACTAGTCCCTGCAGACTGTAGACTATAAATCAAATCAAATCAAATCAAATTTATTTATATAGCCCTTCGTACATCAGCTGATATCTCAAAGTGCTGTACAGAAACCCAGCCTAAAACCCCAAACAGCAAGCAATGCAGGTGTAGAAGCACGGTGGTGGGGAAAAACTCCCAGAAAAGCCAAAACCTAGGAAGAAACCTAGAGAGGAACCAGGCTAGGGTGGCCAGTCCTCTTCTGGCTGTGCCGGGTAGAGATTATAACAGAACATGGCCAAGATGTTCAAATGTTCATAAATGACCAGCATGGTCGAATAATAATAAGGCAGAACAGTTGAAACTGGAGCAGCAGCACGGCCAGGTGGACTGGGGACAGCAAGGAGTCATCATGTCAAGTAGTCCTGGGGCATGGTCCTAGGGCTCAGGTCAGTTGAAACTGGAGCAGCAGCATGGCCAGGTGGACTGGGGACAGCAAGGAGTCATCATGTCAGGTAGTCCTGGGGCATGGTCCTAGGGCTCAGGTCCTCCGAGAGAGAGAAAGGAGAGAGGAAGAACGCACACTTAGATTCACACAGGACAGGGTGGACAGGAGAAGTACTCCAGATATAACAAACTGACCCCAGCCCCCGACACATAAACTACTGCAGCATAAATACTGGAGGCTGAGACAGGAGGGTCAGGAACACTGTGGCCCCACCCGAGGACACCCCCGGACAGGGCCAAACAGGAAGGATATAACCCCACCCACTTTGCCAAAGCACAGCCCCCACACCACTGGAGGGATATCTTCAACCACCAACTTACCATCCTGAGACAAAGAGTATAGCCCGCAAAGATCTCCGCCACGGAAGGAAGACAGGATGACCACATCAGTGAATCAACCCACTCAGGGGTGACCCCCTCCAGGGACGGCATGAGAGAGCCCCAGCAAGCCAGTGACTCAGCCCCTGTAACAGGGTTAGAGGCAGAGAATCCCAGTGGAAGAGGGGAACCGGCCAGGCAGAGACAGCAAGGGTGGTTCGTTGCTCCAGAGCCTTTCCGTTCACACTCCTGGGCCAGACTACACTCAATCATATGACCCACTGAAGAGATGAGTCTTCAGTAAAGACTTAAAGGTTGAGACCGGTTTGCGTCTCTGACATGGGTAGGCAGAGTTCCATAAAAATGGAGCTCTATAGGAGAAAGCCCTGCCTCCAGCTATTTGCTTAGAAATTCTAGGGACAATTAGGAGGCCTGCGTCTTGTGACCGTAGCGTACGTGTAGGTATGTACGGCAGGACCAAATCAGAGAGATAGGTAGGAGCAAGCCCATGCAATGCTTTGTAGGTTAGCAGTAAAACCTTGAAATCAGCCCTTGCTTTGACAGGAAGCCAGTGTAGGGAGGCTAGCACTGGAGTAATATGATCAAATTTTTTGGTTCTAGTCAGGATTCTAGAGCCGTATTTAGCACTAACTGAAGTTTATTTAGTGCTTTATCCGGGTGCCGGAAAGTAGAGCATTGCAGTAGTCTAACCTAGAAGTGACAAAAGCATGGATTAATTTTTCTGCATCATTTTTGGACAGAAAGTTTCTGATTTTTGCAATGTTACGTAGATGGAAAAAAGCTGTCCTTGAAATGGTCTTGATATGTTCTTCAAAAGAGAGATCAGGGTCCAGAGTAACGCCGAGGTCCTTCACAGTTTTATTTGAGATGACTGTACAACCATTAAGATTAATTGTCAGATTCAACAGAAGATCTCTTTGTTTTTTAGAACAAGCATCTCTGTTTTATCCGAGTTTAAAAGTAGAAAGTTTGCTGCCATCCACTTCCTTATGTCTGAAACACATGCTTCTAGCGAGGGCAATTTTGGGGCTTCACCATGTTTCATTGAAATGTACAGCTGTGTATCATCCGCATAGCAGTGAAAGTTAACATTATGTTTTGAATAACATCCCCAAGAGGTAAAATATATAGTGAAAACAACAGCGGTCCTAAAACGGAACCTTGAGGAACACCGAAATTTACAGTTGATTTGTCAGAGGACAAACCATCCACAGAGACAAACTGATATCTTTCCGACAGATAAGATCTAAACCAGGCCAGAACTTGTCCGTGTAGACCAATTTGGGTTTCCAATCTCTCCAAAAGAATGTGGTGATCGATGGTATCAAAAGCAGCACTAAGGTCTAGGAGCACGAGGACAGATGCAGAGCCTCGGTCGATGCCATTAAAATGTCATTTACCACCTTCACAAGTGCCGTCTCAGTGCTATGATGGGGTTAAAACCAGACTGAAGCATTTCATATACATTGTTTGTCTTCAGGAAGGCAGTGAGTTGCTGAGCAACAGCCTTTTCTAAGATTTTTGAGAGGAATGGAAGATTCGATATAGGCCGATAGTTTTTTATATTTTCTGGGTCATGGTTTGGCTTTTTCAAGAGAGGCTTTATTACTGCCACTTTTAGTGAGTTTGGTACATCCGGTGGATAGAGAGCCGTTTATTATGTTCAACATAGGAGGGCCAAGCACAGGAAGCAGCTCTTTGAGTTTAGTTGGAATAGGGTCCAGTAAGCAGCTTGAAGGTTTAGAGGCCATGATTATTTTCATCATTGTGTCAAGAGATATAGTACTAAAACACTTGAGCGTCTCTCTTGATCCTAGGTCCAAGAGTTGTGCAGACTCAGGACAACTGAGCTTTGAAGGAATACGCAGATTTAAAGAGGAGTCTGTAATTTGCTTTCTAATAATCATAATTTTTTCCTCAAAGAAGTTCATGAATTTATCACTGCTAAAGTGAAAGTCATCCTCTCTTGGGGAATGCTGCTTTTTAGTTAGCTTTGCGACCGTATCAAAAAGGAATTTTGGATTGTTCTTATTGTCCTCAATTAAGTTAGAAAAATAGGATGATCGAGCAGCAGTAAGGGCTCTTCGGTACTGCACGGTACTGTCTTTCCAAGCTAGACGGAAGACTTCCAGTTTGGTGTGGCGCCATTTCCGTTCCAATTTTCTGGAAGCTTGCTTCAGAGCTCGGGTATTTTCTGTGTACCAGGAGCTAGTTTCTTATGAGAAATGTTTTTAGTTTTTAGGGGTGCAACTGCATCTAGGGTATTGCGCAGGTTAAATTGAGTTCCTCAGTTAGGTGGTTAACTGATTTTTGTCCTCTGGTGTCTAGACAGAGGGAATCTGGAAGGACATCAAGGAATCTTTGTGTTGTCTGTGAATTTATAGCACGACTTTTGATGTTCCTTGGTTGGGGTCTGAGCAGATTATTTGTTGCAATTGCAAACGTAATAAAATGGTGGTCCGATAGTCCTGGATTATGAGGAAAAACATTAAGATCCACAACATTTATTCCATGGGACAAAACTAGGTCCAGCGTATGACTGTGACAGTGAGTGGGTCCAGAGACATGTTGGACAAAACCCACTGAGTCGATGATGGCTCCGAAAGCCTTTTGGAGTGGGTCTGTGGACTTTTCCATGTGAATATTAAAGTCACCAAAGATTAGAATATTATCTGCTATGACTACAAGGTCCGATAGGAATTCAGGGAACTCAGTGAGGAACGCTGTATATGACCCAGGAGGCCTGTAAACAGTAGCTATAAAAAGTGATTGAGTAGGCTGCATAGATTTCATGACTAGAAGCTCAAAAGACGAAAACGTCATTTTTTTTTTTGTAAAAAATTTGCTATCGTAAATGTTTGCCTTTGCGGGATGCCGGGGATATGGTCACTAGTGTAGCCAGGAGGTGAGGCCTCATTTAACACAGTAAATTCATCAGGCTTAAGCCATGTTTCAGTCAGCCAATCACATCAAGATTATGATCAGTGATTAGTTCATTGACTATAACCTAACATTAAGTAGCCCTATTTTGAGATGTGAGGTATCATGATCTCTTTCAATAATGACAGGAATGGAGGTGGTCTTTATCCTAGTGAGATTGCTAAGGCGAACACCGCCATGTTTAGTTTTGCGCAACCTAGGTCGAGGCACAGACACGGTCTCAATGGTGATAGCTGAGCTGACTACACTGACTATGCTAGTGGCAGACTCCACTATGCTGGCAGGCTGGCTAACAGCCTGCTGCCTGGCCTGCACCCTATTTCATTGTGGAGCTAGAGGAGTTAGAGCCCTGTCTATGTTGGTAGATAAGATGAGCACCCCTCCAACTTGGATGGAGTAGTCTCCTCAGCAGGTCAGGCTTGGTCCTGTTTGTGGGTGAGTCCCAAAAAGAGGGCCAATTATCTACAAATTCTAACTTTTGAGGGGCAGAAAACAGTTTTCAATTGAGTTGTGAGACTCTGCTGTTCAACTCCCCCTAACTGGGAGGGGGCCAGAGACAATTTTGCCGACACAAGCTGATTTACACGCAGAAGCTATGTTGCGCTTGGTGATCTCTGACTGTTTCATCCTAACATCGTTGGTGCCGACGTGGATAACAATATCTCACTAAATCATACTCTCTACAGCCAGTTTTAGCTTTAGCCAGCACCATCTTCAGATTAGCCTTAACGTCGGTAGCCCTGCCCCCCGGTAAACAGTGTATGATCGCTGGATGACGTTTTAAGTCTAATACTGCTCCAATGACTAGAGTTTTCAATTTGTCAGAGCTAATGGTCGGCTTCTCAGACCCCGTAACAGGAGGAGTATAGACCAGAGAAGGCTCGGCCTCTGACTATGCAATCTGCACGGTAAAAGTTTTGTTGACAGTACATGTAATGAAGCGACAATGTTTTTTTCTGACTCGAACAGTCACAGGATATATGTTTTTGTGTGTGAAACAAGTTCATGGAGAAAGATCAGATTAGAAAGAAAGAGATAGACAGGGTGCCCATGGACCATGTGTGGGATAGATAAAGAGTGAGAGACAGAGAAAGAGGGAGAGAGAGCGACTGACAAAAAGAGAGAGAGAGGCAAAGAGAGAAAGAGAGAGAATGGCAGAGAGAGAGCGCGAGACAGACAGACAGACAGACAGACAGACAGACAGACAGACAGACAGACAGACAGACAGACAGACAGACAGACAGACAGACAGACAGACAGACAGACAGACAGACAGACAGACCATTAAGGAAGTAGAGGATCAGTGCTGACAGGGCCATTCAATCAGGATCAGCAACTCTCAGGACCAAGAGGGATCAGTCTCTACCATCCTTGGCCAGCACCATCCACCCAGTACCATGCTTCAATGAACACTAACAAACACCTGTCTGTCAGTCTGTTACACACCACCCCAGGCATACTACACATGATCACACCTCTCCACACCCTAATTAGCTTTTGTAATGTCTTTTTGTTTTTTTAATACCGTGCCGGTGTATCTCCAAAACGGCTGCTTGTTGTTGGTATAAATCACTGTGTTGAGTGCTGAGGGTGTTGAAGAACTAGTTGTGTTTGGTAGAGTTCTCTGCCTCTGTAAATCACACTGTAGTTATGTTCTGACAGGCCGCTTACAGTTGAGGAGGCACAGCACGGGACCAATAACCCCACGGACGTCTGGGAGTGGTCATAATGAGAACACTGTTGCTGTTGTATTGTGTTGCATTAGGTGGAAGCAGCCACCGACTCGGAGTCAGAAACCAAAGGATCGAGGGAATACCATTCTGTGGGGATCCAAGTAGAAGATGACAAAAGGTAAAATATTGTTTTTCATACATTCCTTTTCTGTAACAATGGCTTTACAACAGGCCTGGCCCAGTGTGTCTTTATCAAAGTCACCACCAGCCTTTGCTCTGTCTCTCTGTGTGTTAGTTTATAATATCCCTTGCCTGAATGTTTGCCTTCCCTAATCTGTGTCTCAGAGGGCAGGGCAGGTTGAAGCGCTCCAACAGTGTAACAGCCTCCGTTCAGGCTGACATGGAGATGGAGGGGTTTCCCACCATGGAGGACAAGGGCCTACAGTTTGGAGGGGGCTTCCTAGGGGGGCACTCTGAGCCCAGCACGCCCACCCAGTACGGTGTTCGCACCGTCCGCACCCAGGGCCTCTTCAGCTACCGGGAGGACTACCGGACACCCACGGAGCCCCCCAGCCCCCAGCAGACCTCCAGCGAGACCACCTGGCAGCTAGAACCCCCCTCTCCCAGGGAGCCCGCAGCATCGTCTGGAGAGTCGGGCCGCGTGTCCCCCGCCTTGCGGAGGGATGGAAGCTGGTTCATGCAGCTGCTCCACGCAGAGACCAAGAGGATGGAGGGATGGTGTAAAGAGATGGAGGCAGAGGCGGAGGAGAACGACCTCTCTGAGGACAGTGAGTGGGATAGGAGGCAGAATGTACAGTCAATTAGGAAACATTTTCTTCCATAGAGACTCGTAAGACTTTTAGGTAACAGATGATGAATTGATTTTCTGTCTTTCAGTCCTAGGTAAAATCAGGAGTGCGGTGGGCAGTGCTCAGCTCCTTATGTCTCAGAAATTCCAGCAGTTATACTGGCTTTGTCAGCAGAACCTGGTGAGTAAAGTCATTGAAACATTGTGTGTACATACAGTTTGTGAGTGTGTGTTAAAAACAAAATACACTACCGGTCAAAGGTTTTAGAACACCAACTCATTCAAGGGTTTTCTTCATTTTTACTATTTTTTACATTATAGAATAATATGAAAGGGCATCAAAACTATGAAATAACACATATGGAATCATGTAGTAACCAAAAAAGTGTTACATCAAAATGTATTTCATATTTGAGACCCTTCAAATAGCCACCCTTTGCCTTGATGATGGCTTTGCACACTCTTGGCATTCTCTCAACCAGCTTCACCTGGAATACTTTTGCAACAGTCTTGAAGGAGTTCCCACATATGCTGAGCACTTGTTGGCGGCTTTTCCTTCACTTTGCAGTCCAACTCCTCCCAAACCATCTCAATTTGGTTGAGGTCGAGGGATTGTGTTAATAACGTGCAATTACCCTTAACATGTACGGCACGTAGTTCTGAACACTTATTAAGTACTGCTTACTATTTCATTGTAATTCAAAGAGTGACCTAAACCTTTACTTCAGAGCCTATATATTTAGATCTACATTCAGAATGCAGCAGTCTGAAACTCCCCCAGACAGTTGGCTTTGATATTGTTGTGCCCTCCAGCTATCCAGTATATGGAGCACATCAAGTCACTGAATTAATGGGGGGAGATGGTAAGCCGGAGTCCAATGGGATGCTATGGATCTTATTTCTCAACTCTTAACTTCATAACAGAGTTGGAGATTTCGGCTCTAGTCTCACTAGTATCTTCTGTGGTGTCAATAGTGTGTCTGAGACACTAGAGCTCCAGCTGATTGGGACTCTGGTCGATGTGATGTGATAAATAAGACTGTCTGGCAGTGAATGAAATGTGAGCCCTCTTCATGATTTCCCATCCTCATGGGGGTTAGGAGAGATTGCCATGGATCACATTTTGTTGTGGCTCATTATAATGAAGTGTCCTCTAAGTCCAATAGTCTAACCATGAGATGACAATTGGAGAAAAAAACTGAAATTATTGTCTTTTTGAAGTTTGACCTTCCTGCTACCATGACTTTGCTGAAACTGTTTTATTATCATTTTAAATATACCATAAATCCTTGCAGTTTTCTGCTGTTGGAGTTCTGATAAGGACATCTAGTGGAAGTTATCAGAAGTGCAATAAATAACTTACAGTCTAAAACTACACTGTTTTTAAAGTGAACATGGAATATGATCTCGGTCTCAGGCCTAAAGTATCTGTAATTCAGGCACTGATGTGGTCATCTATAACCCCTTGCAGGACCCCAGTGCCATGCCCCGCCCCACCTCTCAGGACCTGGCTGGATTCTGGGACCTCCTGCAGCTGTCCATCGATGACGTCACCACCAAGTTTGACAAGCTGCAGCAGATGAAGAACAATGACTGGAGACCCGTAGAGAAGAGCCCTGAGAAGAAGGTGGGTAGCACTGAGGTATAGAGAATACAGTCTATTCTTATTCTGTTGTCTATAGTGGATATTCTCAATGCCTGGTGAGACACAGACACAGAATTAGAGTCATTGTATTTCTATGGAAACAGATACAGCTACATATCACACAGTCAGAGCCTTATTAGAGAGAGATGTGAGATTACTCAGAGCCACATTGTAGTAGTGTGGAGTGGTGCTCTTCGTTATGTGAGGTCAAATGCTTAGTTAAGCACCACATGGTGTCTTTGACATGGTGCTTCACTATGCTGATTTATACCACTGGGTGTCATTGACATGGTGCTTAGCTATGCTGATTTATACCACTGGGTGTAATTGACATGTGGCTTTTAACTATGCTGATTTATACCACTGGGTGTCATTGACATGGTGCTTTTAACTATGCTGATTTATACCACTGGGTGTCATTGACATGGTGCTTTTAACTATGCTGATTTATACCACTGGGTGTCATTGACATGGTGCTTAACAATGCTGATTTATTTCTAATCAATCAAATGGATGATATGTCAACTATTGCTTATACATGTTGAATTACAGAATAGTTTTTGATACAGTTCAGATTTTGGTCTAGATTGTCTCTCTCTCTTCATGTGTCCAGTTACCACCTGCCATACCAAAGAAGTCCATGATCGGGAAGAGAGGCGTGACGCGGGAGAAATCCCTGGATCTTCCAGACCGCCACCGCCAGGAGGCACGAAGGAGGCTGATGGCGGCCAAGCGTGCAGCTTCCTTCCGTCAGAACTCGGTGTCAGAGAGAGCAGACAGCATCGAGATCTACATCCCTGAGGCCCAGACTCGCCTTTGAGATTACTGGGACAGGGGTCAGGGGTGAGGGGCGTCTCCCCCTTCAGACTTCCCCTCAACTAGACTCTCCTTTAACTAGCCTTTTTCTAGACTATCTACTGTACACTTTCCTCCTTTATCTGTCTCCTCATGACTGTCATCATCTTCTGAGTTCATCTCCACTCCAGTCCTCGCTAAGTACGATATCGCAGATCCCCTCATCCATTACCAAATATGTATTAGTAGATATACAGAACCAGTCAACAGTTTGGACACACCTACTCATTCAAGGGTTTTCTTTATTTTTGCTATGTTATACCTTGTAGAATAATAATGAAGACATCAAAACGATGAAATAACACATGTGGAATCATGTAGTAACCAAAAAAGTGTTAAACAAATCTAAATGTATTTTATATTTGAGATTCTTCAAATAGCAACCCTTTGCCTTGATGACAGCTTTGCACACTCTTGGCATTCTCTCAACCAGCTTCACCTGGAATGCTTTTCCAACAGTCTTGAAGGAGTTCCCACATATGCTGAGCACATGTTGGCTGCTTTTCCTTCACTCTGCGATCCAATTCATCCCAAACGATCTCAATCGGGTTGAGGTCAGGTGATTGTGGAGGCCAGGTCATCTGATGCAGCACTCCACCACTCTCGTTGTTGGTCAAATAGCCCTTATACAGCTTAGAGTTGTGTTGGGTCATTGTCCTGTGAAAAACAAATCGTAATCCCACTAACCGCAAACTAGATGGGATCAAATCAAATAACATGTTATTGTTCACATACACATGGTTTGCAGTTGTTAATGTGAGTGTAGTGAAATGCTTGTGCTTCTAGTTCTGACCGTGCAGTAATATCTAACAAGTAATCTAACAATTTCACAGTGCGACAATTACAGCCCGACAGGATGCTCTCGATTATGCGTTAAAGTTTGTGAGTGTTTTCGGTGACAAGCCACATTTCTTCAGCCTCCTGAGGTTGAAGAGGCGCTGTTGCGCCTTCTTCACCACACTGTCTGTGTGGGTGGACCATTTCAGTTTGTCCACTCCCTCTGCTGTTTCCTGAAGTCCACGATCATCTTCTTTGTTTTGTTGATGTTGCGTGTGAGGTTTCTTTTCCTGATACCACACTGCGAGGGCTCTCACCTCCTCCCTGTAGGCCGTCTCGTCGTTGTTGGTAATCAAGTTGAGTTGAGTTGGAGGCGTGCATAGCCACGCAGTCATGGGTGAACAGGGAGTACAGGGGAAGGCTGAGAATGCACCCTTTTGGGGCCCCAGTGTTGAGTATCAAACATTGCTCATGTTTCTTGGTTTCCTATCCTTACCACCTGGGGGCGGCCCGTCAGAAAGTCCATGACCCAGTTGCACAGTGTGGGGTCGAGACCCAGGGTCTCCAGCTTAATGATGAGTTTGGAGGGCACTACGGTGTTAAATGCTGAGCTGTACAACAGAACAACATTCATACATAGGTATTTCTCTTGTCCAGATGGGTTAGGGCAGTGTGATGGCTATTGCGTCGTCTGTGAACCTATTGGGGCGGTAAGCAAATTCGAGTGGGTCTAGGGTGTCAGGTAGGGTGGAGGTGATATGATCCTTGACTAGTCTCTCAAAGCCCTTCATGATGACAGAAGTGAGTGCTACAGGGCGATAGTTGTTTAGCTCAGATATCTTAGCTTTCTTGGGAACAGGAACAATGGTGGCCCTCTTGAAGCATGTGGGAACAGCAGACTGGGATAGGGATTGATTGAATATGTTCCTTAAACACACCAGCCAGCAGGTCTGAGCATGCTCTGAGGACGCGGCTAGGGATGCTGTCTGGGCCGGCTGCCTTGCGAGGGTTAACACGTTTAAATGTTTTACTCACGTTGGCTGCGGTGATGGAGAAGCCCGCAGGTTTTGGTAGCGGGCCGTGTCAGTGGCACTGTATTGTCCTCAAAGCGAGCAAAGAAGTTGTTTAGTTTGTCTGGGAGCAAGATATCGGTGTCCGCGAGTGGGCTGGTTTTCTTTTGGTAATCCGTGATTGACTGTAGACCCTGCCACATATGTCTTGTGTCTGAGCCGTTGAATGACGACTCTACTTTGTCTCTACACTGATGCTTAGCTTGTTTGATTGCCTTACGGAGGGAATAGCTACACTGTTTGTATTCGGTCATGTTTCCGGATGCCTTGCCATGATTAAAAGCAGTGGTTCACACTTTCAGATTTGTGCGAATGCTGCCATCAATCCATGGTTTCTGGTTGGGAAATGTTTGCTTGCTAATAAACTCGCTCACCGAATTAGCGTATACATCGATGTTGTTGTCTGAGGCTATCTGGAACATATCCCAGTCCACGTGATCGAAGCAATCTTGAATTGTGGAATCAGATTGGTCGTACCAGCATTGAACAGACCTGAGCACAGGCATTTCCTGTTTTAGTTTATGTCTATTGGCTGGGAGCAACAAAATGGAGTCGTGGTCAGATTTGCCGAAAGGAGGGCGAGGGAGGAGTAGCAATGATCCAGAATGCTGCCAGCCCGGGTCGCACATTTGATATGCTGATACAATTTAGGGAGCCTTTCAGATGAACTTTGTTAAAATCCCCAGCTACAGTAAATGCAGCCTCGGGATATGTGGTTTCCAGTTTACAGAGTCCAATGAAGTTCTTTTAGGGCCGTCGAGGTGTCTGCTTGGGGGGGTTGAACACGCCTGTGATTATAATCGAAGAGAATTATCTTGGTAGGTAATGCGGTCTGCATTTGATTGTAAGGAATTCTAGGTCTGGTGAACAAAAGGACTTTAGTTCCTGTATGTTGCTATGATCACACCACGACTCGTTAGTCATAAGGCATACACAACCGCCCTTCTTCTTACCAGAGAGATGTTTGTTTCTATTGACGCGATGTGTTAAGAAACTGTACCAACTCTGATAGCATATCCCGAGTGAGCCATGTTTCTGTGAAACAGAGAATGTTGCAATCTCTGATGTCTCTCTGGAAGGCAACCCTTGCTCGAATTTCGTCTAACTTGTTGTCAAGAGACTGGACATTGGCGAGTAGTATACTCGGGAGCGGTGAGCGATGTGCCCGTCTACAGAGTCTGACCAGAAGACCGCTCCGTCTGCCCCTTCTGCGGCGCCGTTGTTTTGTGTCGCCTACTGGGATCCGATCCATTGTCCTGGGTGGTGGTCCAAACAGAGGACCCGCTTCGGGAAAGTCTTATTCCTGGTCGTAATGTTGATAAGTTGACGTTGCTCTTAATGCTTTTTAGGTCTCTATTTTAGTTGGGTCAGGGCGTGAGCATTCTATGTTTTGTGTTCTATGTTTTCTATTTCTGTGTGTTTGGCCGGGTGTGGTTCTCAAACAGAGGCAGCTGTCTATCGTTGTCTCTGATTGAGAACCATTCTTAGGTAGCCTTTTCCCACCTGTGTTTTGTGGGTAGTTGTTTTCTGTTGTTGTGTCTGCACCAGACAGAACTGTTTCGGTTTCGTTCGTTCTCATTGTTGTTTTTGTTATTTCAGTGTTCAGTTCAAATAGAATTATGAACACGTACCACGCTGCACCTTGGTCCTCTCCTTCCAACAGCCGTTACACTTCTATCCAATAGTTCTTCCCGGCTGTATGTAATAAGACTTAAGATTTCCTGGGGTAACAGTGTAAGAAATAATACGTTAAATAATGCACAGTTTCCTAAGAACGCAAAGCGAGACGACTATGTCTGTCGGCGCCATGTTGCTAACTGATGGCGTATCGCTGCAGAATGCTGCGGTAGCCATGCTGATTAAGTGTGCCTCGAATTCTAAATAAATCACAGACAGGGTCACCAGCAAAGCACACCCACACCATCACACCTCCTCCATGCGGAGATCATCCATTCACCTACTCTGCGTCTCACAAAGACACGGCGGTTGAAACCAAAAATCGCAAATTTGGACTCATCAGACCAAAGGACAGACGGACAGAAATTTGATCATAAAGGCCTGATTAGGGCTATCTTCTGTATACTGTACCACCCCTACCTTGTCGCAACGCAACTGATTGGCTCAAATGCATTAAGAAGGAAAGAAATAGTAGAGTTAAGAAAAACTCTTGAATGAGTAGGTCTGTCCAAACTTTTGACTGGTACTGTATATATACATAAGAATTTATTCTTCATTGGTTTATCTTCTCCTTGGTTTTCCCATGAGTTGTTATTGTTTGTTTAATAGTGTTCCATGACGGAATATACAACTCCAAAAGCTCCCATTGAATCATCCTGGAACGGTAAGTCTGTATTTTTCAAAATGTGCAAAGTGCAGCTTTGAAACCTACCGGCAACTAGAGAGAATGCAAACCCAGTTACAAATGGATGACTCCAACTCTTGGAAACGCCTGCAACTATCCTACGTTTGTTTCCAATTGTGCTCATAAGCGAACAATCACACAACATGATTTGAAGTGATCCTACTTAAAAGTGCTAGTGCTTGAAATACCTCAACTGTGCATACCACACTGTAGCTTCTGACCAAGGGACATGTCATCCCTTCTGAAACCTGTTTTGTGAAGTCACAGTAAGCTCTGGTTTGGTCGATGTTGTCAATGTTGGAAAATGCAGCTTTCTACCTAGTCAGGTAGCAGTCAAAGGTTCAAGCGAGCCTCATGGTAGAAAATGTTATTTAAAGATTTCTGAATCAAGCTCATGACCTTTCTCCATTCCAGACTATCCCCTAGAGTTCCCGATACTGTTGACATTTCACACGTAACAACATTTACTTGAAGCAGACAACATGCAAAACCCATTTTTCACATAATATAATTGCAGTGGGGGAAGAAATGCTGTGGAATGTTTGCACAGTTCTTTAGATCAAATATATACGTAGAATAATGCACTTTTGCACTTCTTATATTTCTCAGATTGTCAAAGGGAAATGTGCAAAGTTCACAACAGTATTGTTATATTAGAATTGCAAGAGAGGAAATGAGTATTCTTAATCACATGGTTGGTGTTTCACCTCGTCTCTCCATCCATTCCTACATATCATGTCGCATCAAAAAAGTACTTCTGTGTGTGACATATTTTGTGACATATTTTCATTGATGAGAAAAAAGCTATCTATTGTTGATCATCTACCAGACACGCGCAGTGTGTGACTGTTTGGGACTGTATCACGTTATTTATTACCTTGTAGTGGTTACTCCTAAAGGTAACTGTTACAAGGTAATAATGTAAAACAGTCCCAGAGTGAAGAGATACGAGGGAAGAATAATGCTTTTTGATCCCCGGCTGATAGCAAAGACATGACAAATGTGAAGTTGGAGAGACTTGAGTTGTTCTCTTGTGTCTGGATGGTACTGTAGGGAATATGAGTCCTTGTTAAACTGGGGTTATTTTCCTCTCTCACAGCTCAGACATGCACTCCAGGGGCCTAATATGATTCTGTGATGTAGAAGTTGAGGGGACTGTAGGGTCCCTGGGTAATAATCAGATGGAGAATGGTCGTGACCAGGGTATGGATCAGTTCCCATAAGATGCTTGAGGAGGCCTGAAAAGCCCTAGAGCTAGAGTTGTTGGGGTAAGGGATGACGTGTGTTGATTTGAGGGGCACTTTTGGAAATTATTTTTCTGATTCTATGCATTGTAGTGGTTATGAACCAAGTCAGTGGGGTTGCTTTTTATTTAGTCGATCCAGTACTGCTTAAACAATCAATGCAACACTTACAGTAGCACTCTCTTAGCTAATTGATACAGCTCAAGTCTGAAATATCTATTTTTGTGACTGAGAAAATTGATTGTTTAGTTTTGCTAATAGGCTGCCCAGACCTGGCTTCTATTGTTTGTTTGTTTGTTTGTTTGTTTGTTTGTTTGTTTGATTGAGAGAGAGAGAGAGAGAGAGAGAGAGAGAGATTTGTTATATTGCAGTCAGTACTTTTCAGCAGACTGAAGTCCCTTTGTGTCCTGTTTGTGTTGGAGGAACGGTCTTGATGTGGCACTTTATTGACAGCTTCAAAAACATGGGGTGACTGGAGGGTCACCGCATCTCCAAGTCCACTCGTCTATCGCTCCGTAGAGACATGACCCAACCCACTTAGTGGTTCGACAGTCACAGTGTGGGACACACACGCACATGTGCACACACACACACATAATGTTATCTCTGTCATCCTAAAAGATTATGTTTTGGTAGCCTTGTCCTGGGGGTCAGTTCAATTATAGATGTTTGGAAACAATACAAATCAGATGGACATTATGACTTGTTATGCAGCATATCACAGTTCGTTGCAGGATACAGAAAAAGGTTGGATTTTCTTTCAATATCATTTCATCTTTACCTCATTTGAATCAGTTATCTTTCTCTTCCATGGCTTAATTTTGTATCATGACTAGTTAGTGCAGATGAAGCAAGTGTGAATGTAGAAACATTCCTTTCCATTGTGAGTGAAGATCTGGCTTCTGTCTGCATAAATGTATCTGAGTGATGTGATGTCATATCGTTGGAGGGAGGGAACCAACCTAACCAAAATTACAGTGCTGTAGCTGCAGTGCACCATTGTCTGTCGTGCAGGAAGCCAGGATCTGTGTTAGCGATGTCCCCCTGCTGTTCCGACAGTTGTGCGCAGACAGACGTGCAGCAGTGGCAGAGAAAGACTCACACGGACACATGCTGACCTAGGGGAGGCTGGGATCTCTGCTTTGAAGTCTAACCGATGTTGTTCCATCATGCTGCAAGGCTGTTCTGTAGTTATACAATCTGACAGTGGTGGTGGGCTTTTCTCATATACTGTAGTATGTGATGACAGAGAAAATGGGGCTTACGTAAGTGACATCCCTTAAAGGTCCTTGGTAAGATAAACCAGATAGCCTCAAAGGTCCTTGGAAGCAAAAGTGTCGATGATTGTTCTCTACTGCCTCTACTGTTGAAGATGACAGGGTAAAGTACATGGTGATCACAGCACTGTATGGCTTATATAGATCTGGTTTGTCTCAATATCAGCCCTGGCATCCCTGGAGGATACACACTCTGACATGATCTCTGCTTCTTTTACAGTGTGTCACTGAAATGACCGAGGTATGTGTGTACTTATATGCAAATTCATCAGGGTTTGTGTGTGTGCGTGCAAGAGTGTGCGTTTGCTCTTATGAGTGTGTGCCAAATATTGTAACTTCCCTTCTCCTTCTCTCTTGTTTGCCTTCATGGGACAGCTGTCCTCTACTTTGGTGGTTCCTCCTCTACAGTACCATTTCCAGTTGGATTCCATCCAGACAACCCTCAATACACATATAAGCATTATGAATGGTGACATGGCCTAAGATGTGACAAGTAGCCCAGGCAGAGAGCTAGCAACTCAGATTGAAAGCTCAGATTCAATCAAACCACAATGGCTTTAGCAGCATATTCATGCATGACTTTGTTTTTTCCCAATTCGTTTTATGTCTGTCTGATGAGTGTTTGAAAGGTTGAGGAAATAAAAAGTGGAAGACAAAAATGTACAAGGCGGATTGGAGGAGTTATAGTGGATGTTCAGTATTGAAAAGCATGCTGCATATATTTTACTACCATTCCATTTTTGAGAAGAATTTGTTCTGTGCCCTGCATTTGAATTACTCATTGTATAGTTACATTTTATACATACCACTACCAGTGCCATTTATAGAATAACAAATTGTGCCATATTCTAATATCGTATTCTCAATCCTGCCACAGACAAGCATTGGTTCTATACTGTTGGTTAACCTGAGGCCAGATATTTTTAGGTTAAGCTGCTTACATTTGTTGTACCTGTAAGTATAACAGTGCCAATTTAGTCCATTAGATGGCGCCCGTGTTCTTTTTTCAGTTATTAATGTATAATTATTTTAACATGGGATTTATAATATTGTTTCCCCTTGATTTGTTACCCCATATCCTTTCCATGCCCACATATTATTTCCACTGTATGTCCAAATGGGTAACCCTTGCAGAACACACACAACCAGACAGTTCCAGTCATTCAGCTATAACCAGCCAAACAATACGACCCTGTGTTTTTCCAGGCTTTAATCAAATCAAGTCAAATGTCTATGGGACATAGTGTCAGCTGGTGAGGTTGAGGGTGTAAAATGACTGCTCATTGGGTATGAATTCAGAGGGAAACAAAGTCCCTGGTAAATGTGGCATGTAGTTTGTTTTACATGTTATTTTAGTTTCATTCTAATGAAGGCAGCATAAAAATAACTGCCATATTCTTTAAGCAAATGTAGAACACCCACCTACTGTACTTTGCCTCTTTACCCAACATGTTTCATCAGTGACTAGGACCGTTTCTCTTCATCGATGGCCACACTACTTGTTTGGCCTTGTTTTGTCTATCTGCTTTGGAACACTAGTATTTATGAGAGGTCTTTTTCTTGGCAACATTGTGGAGAAAACACTACGATTACACACTGATACACCACTTCCTGGATCTCGGAGTGAAATGACTAGACGAATTCAAAAGGTAGTTATTTAGCTAAAAACTATTTTCATCTCTTGTATATCATATCTATAGTGAGGATGAATATAATGCCAAATATTATTTATTTGTAAAGAAATATATATAATAAATATATTAATATATGATATATGCCTCATTGAAACAATTTTTGGGGGCTTTTACTTGTGTTTTGTTATCAATTTGTTACTTTGTCCGGGTTATTTTGATAAACTTATGATAGCATGCAAAATACTGATACTGAATGTATGATTTGTTTATTCATTGTCTTTTTGTATTGACACTGTTACATTGATATTTGTATTTATTCACCTGTTTAGCAAAGATGCATTTATATATGTTTGATATTTTGAAATGTTTACTGATTTTGTCATTGTTCTTTTTTATCTCTGTTATTTTAAACACATCACAACTGCAATTTTTTTTTTACAAACATTTGGCAAATTAACACTGAAGATTTTGCCTCTTAAAAGAAGTTTAATCATTGCTGATATCATCAATTAATGATGATATCATCAATTTTTGATGAAAAACAGGGACTGGGTGGTGTCTCATTTGCTTTTCTTCACTCCATTTAAACTAGTAAATAGGCTGCGGCAGCGTAATTCAATAATTCACTAATTACTGACCTATGACCTCAATACCTCAAACGTTGTAGATGAGATGCCACCACATGACTTAGGGATTAATAACATGATATTCTCAGGGCCAATAGAAACACAGTAATACACTTGCCTGAGTAGTGTTGACCAATAGGAGAGCAGGGAAACTCATAGGGTGGGACTTCCTGTTTTCTTGCCAGGGCCAATAGAAACACAGTAATACACTTGCCTGAGTAGTGTTGACCAATAGGAGAGCAGGGAAACTCATAGGGTGGGATTTTCTGTTTTCTTGCTAGCGACCAAATTGATCCCAGTGGAAAAGGGATATTACATGCATGCTAGGAACATGAGCGAAGGCAGAATAAGAGTTTTGGGTGGGTAAAACCCAGGTGAAGGAGATGGGACTGTATGGAAGGGAGTTTAGTCCCTGTAGTTCCTGTAAATCCACCATGGCTACTCCCGCCTCCAGTAGTTGATTGAGAAGTGTTGGAGAGACTACAGAAAGATAGGTAAGGGTGTTGATCCATCTGAATTGTTTAAGAAGTGTCTGGATACTGTGTTTCGGGATTTTGTGGCCATTTACACAGATGGTTCGAAAGATCCAAGGACAGGATGTACTGGGTCAGCATTTGTAGAGCAGGAATGTGGGGTGAGAGTCAGGAAACACATTACAGATCATCTGGCTGTATATATGGCTGAGATGATGGCCATACTATTGGCCTTGCAGTGGGTGGAGGAAGTCAAGCCAGACAGAGAAGTTAATTGCTCTAATTCATGTGGAGTGTTAATGAGTCTCCAGTCCTTTAGGTCACGTGGCAGACAAGACCTGCTTTATGAGGTGCTACATATCCATGGTAGGATTAGACAGATGGGTATACAGATAAGATTTACATGGGTCCCAGCACATGTGAGGGTGGAGGGGAACGAGGCTGTTGATGTACTGACTCAACAAGCACTTAGTAGGTGGGTTGTTGATGTTGTAGTTTCAATGAGCAAGGTAGAGGCAAAAAGCCTGATATGGACAGTAATGATGCAGAGATGGCAGGAGCAGTGGAATAGAGATACTAAGGGCGGGCATTTACTTCAAGTACAGAGGAAAGTCTTGGAGGTGAGGACGGCAGGAAGGAACAGAAGAAAGGAGGCAATTTTTTCAAGATTAAGGGTGGGACACAGCCGGTTGAATAAAACCTTAAATGTGATAGGAAAGCATCCAACAGGAAAGTGTGATTATTACCAGGAAACCATGGAGTGTGTACTGCTACAGTGTGGGCAGTATCAGAGGGGAAAAAAGAGGCTGAGCTCAAGTATGAGGGAGAAGGGGATACATGAAATTAGTTTAAATAGTATATTGAGTAGAACATCATCAGATATAGTCTCAAATATTTCGTTATATTTTTTAAGAGCAACGGGGCTGACAGGTAGAATTTAGTTTTTCCCTGTCTTTGGCCAACACTCTAGTACAGTAGGTGGCGGTAATGCAGCATAACGTTGGATGACAACTGCCGATAAATCCCACCGAAGAAGAAGACCAAATTGATAACAAACCCGTTGCTGATCAGATGGAATATCTTTGATTTCACAGTAGTACACACTGATGTTTGCCAATAATGAACAAATAAGGTAACACATTTTTATTCTTTGGAGGACAAAAAAAATACTGATTGGTACAATGGCGATGACAAGTCATATATGGCGATGACTAGACACAAACAGCCGTTTGTTTTGTGTCAGTACATTCTGTTCTGATACAGTTGAGAAACAGCCTGCAACAATGTTGCAGCAAAGGTATCGCAATTGTGCCTGGGTGGAACAATGTTACAGTCAACAATTGTGTACTGTTTCAGATTTTAGTAAACTGGTCTCCTTTTTTCGCTACCATCTAACAACGTATCCAACTGATTTAGCCACGTTGTTGCATTTATCAGATTTCTTTTAATTTGACTCACCACGGTCAGACGAGTTTCCTTGGGGGGGGGGTGAATGTGAATGTGAATAAGATGTGAATTCGCTCACTTCTCCAGTCTTGTGCCTCGGTGTTATTTCAAACAGACGGAAGTTAACACACCGACATCACTAATCCTGGGTCAACAATAACTGATCATGTTTTTGGCTAAGTATAGAGAGTAATTTTCAAACGCCATCTAGCACATGTTGGCATGTCCTAACTATTTTATGAACATTGACTAATGTGTTTTGGCTTTAATCCCTGTTGCAGGGTGGTTGATGACTAACCCTTGAGATCTTTCAGTGATCACAGGGTCACTCAACTCTGTGAGACCTTCAACAGACAATCCATCCACTCACACAAACCAACATGACCTCCGAGCAGGCCAGCACCCTGCCGGCATTCAAGGGCTCCGGCGACCCCAGTCCAGGCTACTTCTCCTGGGGCCTTCGATTCCAGGTCATCGGCCTGGGCTTTGCCTTCTACACCGCTGTGTTCGTCCTCTCCCAGACCTACCGCTCTCTGCTGGCTAAGGAGAAGGTGTTCTGGAACCTGGCGGCCACACGGGCCGCGTTCGGCCTCCAGAGCACGGTGGCGGGCCTACGGGCGCTGACCGAGGAGTCGGCCGTGTCCAGGGACAGGGTCAGAGGTCAGGAGGACTGGTCTTGGTTCACTGTGCTCACAGCCACAGGCTTCTTTCTGTTTGAGAATGTGGCACTGCATGCCTCCAGTGTGGTGTTCAGGGCTTTCGACCTTCCCCTGGCCGCCCATCACTTCTTTGCCCTGTCAGGGTTTGCTGGGGCGGTGGTCTGGGACTCACTAGGACATTACCTGCCCATGGTCACTCTACTACTGGAGATGAGCACACCCTTCACCTGCATCTCCTGGATGTTACTAAAGGTAAAGGACTGTTTGTGTCTGTCTGGTGCCTTCATCATATTCTCTATACAGTATGTTACTGTTTTGTTGATTGACTCCATTTGTGACACTACTGTATGCTTATTCATTTTCTTATAGTTCAGTTGATTTACTGGTGGGCTAGACATAAAAAGCACAGATGGATTTCAAATCCCCTTTTCTGTTTACGTACTCAACACTGAGACCAGCACCTTGACATGATTTGCAATGATGATGAATGTACAGATGGCCATTTTGAGAAAGGGGAATTTCTAGGCAGAAATAGACCCAAGTCGGCCTCCCGAGCGGCGCCAGTGGTCTAAGGCACTGCATCGCAGTGCTAGCTGTGCCATTATAGATTCTGGGTTCGAGTCCAGACTCTGTCGCAGCTAGCCGTGACCTGGAGACTCATGGGGTGGTGCACAATTGGCCCAGCGTCGTCTGGGTTAGGGGAGGGTTTGACAGGCTTGGATGTCCTTGTCCCATTGCGCACTAGTGACTCCTGTGGTGGGCCGGGTGCACGGTTGTCAGGTGTAGCACATTGGTGTGGCTGCTTTCTGGGTTAAGTGAGCATTGTGTCAGTAAGCAGTACGGTTGGGTTGTGTTTCGGAAGCTCTCGACCTTCGCCTCTCCTGAAGTGACATGTGAAATCTCATGTGACTTGGGTCTACTTATTATTTTTGCTCCTTTTTCTTACATATTTTGTGGTATCCAATTAGTCGTTACAGTCTTGTCTCATTACTGCAACTCCCATAAGGAATTCTCAAAGAAAGTATTCTCAAAGTGGGATTAAAATGGATTTAATTGTAACTTTTGGTCAACGGTCTACACACAACTGTCAGTGGAAGAAAAGTTCTAAGATTTATTAAAAATGTGATCTCAGCAAACAAAGAAACATCCCTTTTTCGGGACCCTGTCTTTCAAAGATAATTTGTAAAAATCCAAATAACTTCACAGATCTTCATTGTAAAGGGTTTAACCTCTCTAGGGTACGTGGGTAATGTCCCACCTGACCAACATCCAGTGAAAGTGCAGGGCGCCAAATTCAAACAGAAATCTCATAAATGTCCTCAAACATACATGTATTATATACAATTTTAAAGATAAATTTGTTAATCCCACCACAGTGTCCGATTTCAAAAAGGCTTTACGACAAAAGCATACCATACGATTGTTAGGTCTGCACCTAGACACAAAAAAGCCATTTTTCCAGCCAAAGGGAGGAGTAACAAAAAGCAGAAATAGAGATACAATTAATCACTAACCTTTGATGATCTTCATCAGATGGCACTCATAGGACTTCATGTTACACAATACATGTGTTTGTCAATAAAGTTCATATTTATATCCAGAAATCTCTTTACATTGGCGTGTTGTTTTGCCTCCAAAACACCCGGTAAAAGTGCAGAGAGCTACATCAATTTACAGTATTTACAATATTCATAACTGTTGATGACAATTCAACTGTTATGCATGGAATAAAATATATTTTTCTCCTTAATGCAACCGCTGTGTCAGATTTCAAAAAAGCTTTATGGAAAAAGCACACCATGGAATAATCTGAGTACAGCGCTCAGACACCAAAACAAGCAATACAGATACCCGCCATGTTATGGAGTCAAAGGTCGGAAATAGCATTATAAATATTCACTTACCTATGATGATCTTAATCAGAATGCACTCCCAGGAATCCCAGTTCCACAATAAATGTTAGTTTTGTTTGATAAAGTTAATAATTTGTCCAAATACCTCCTTTTTGTTCGCATTTAGTACAGGAATCCAAATGCGCAGGCACTAGGTCCAGACAAAGTCAAAAAAGTTATATTACAGTTCGTAGAGACATGTCAAACGATGTATATAATCAATCTTTAGGCTGTTTTTATCATAAATCTTTAATGTTTCAACCAGAGAATTCCTTTGTCTTTAGCTCCGTTCCCTTTCATTTCTAACTCTCACGGGCGCGCGCCTGACTGAGCACATGGCCTTCTGGCAGACCCATGACTCAATCAGCTCTCATTCTCTCCCAGTTCACAGTAGAAGCCTGAAACAAGGTTCTAAAGACTGTTGACATCTAGTGAAAGCCTTAGTGCAATATGACCCACAGACACTGCATATTAGATAGGCTAAGACTTGAAAACCTACAAACCTCAGATTTCCCACTTCCTGGCTTGATTTTGTCAGGTTTTTACCTGCCATATGAGTTCTGTTATACTCAGACATCATTCAAACAGTTTTAGAAACTTCAGTGTTTTCTATCCACATCTACTAATAATATGCATATCCTAGCATCTGGGCCTGAGTAGCAGGCAGTTTACTCTGGGCACGCTTTTCATCCCGACGGGATCGGTACATCCGAACATCAAAAAATCCAGGACTGGCAGTGCTCTTCACTAGGCTGCCTGTACTCTGGAGCTAGATTGATTTGGAGGTGGAGAGGCTGAGCTTGTTGTCATTGCAGGCAATCTTGCTGTGCGTTACAGGGAAGACATCCTCCTCCCTCTGGAACCCTTCCCAGGCTCATCCTGTGACCCTCAGATGACTGACATGACACCCTGATCTCAATCCCATTGAGCACGTCTGGCCTTACATCACGACAACTATGTTGGAACCCGCCGTCGCTGGACCAGACCCCCAGAAATGTCCGGGAACTTGCAGGTACGTTGGTGGAAGAGTGGGGTAAAATCTCACAGTAAGAACTGGCAAATCTGGTGCAGTCCATGAGGAGGAAATACACTGCAGTACTTAATGCAGCTGGTGGCCACACCAGATACTGACTGTTACGAATCCCTTTTGGCCCGACAGTCTAGGGGGGGGATGGTAATGAGACCCGTAACATAACCCATGCAAATTATAATTGTGACAAAGTAAAAGTGAGAACAAAATAACCAGGACAACTGAAATCTACCGTCAAACTCAAGGTTTATTTGAAAACACACGGTAATGGTGGGAGCAGGAAAAGGGGCTGAGCTGGACCCAAGGAAAGAAACAATAAGTATTCAAAAAAAAACTAAGCTAGACTAGCCTACTTTAACATGAACTAACTAACCAAAAATACAGTGGGTGGTCCGCCCAGTTCTAACTAGTGTATTTAACAAAGTTCACCTACGGGTAGTGTATGCCCATGGGCGACTTGTCTTGGTTTCCCCTTTTCCCACCAGCAATCAAACACAAACACCATAACCAAAACAATACTCACAGGTGATGACAAAGTGCTATGGAGGTGCTCAAACAAAAGTTAATACACAACGAGAGAGTGACACAGAGAGACCTACAGACATAGCATTTACAGAGAGATTGAGCTCTAGAGCAAACAACTGACAGGGTTTTTAAACCAAGGGAAAGGAACTGTGATAGGGTAGGAAAACGGGAGGAGGTGTGTCTTCTGATTGATGATTGATTGGTGACTGATTGGGGAGTGATGATTTTCACCTGTGAGGGTAGAAGAAGAGCAACCACAGGATACACACACACACACACACACAGGATACCTGTATCCGTAACACTGATACTTTTGATTTTGACTCCCCCTCCCCCTTTTGTTCAGGGACACGTTATTCCATTTCTGTTAGTCACATGTCTGTGGAACTTGTTCAGATTATGTCTGTTGTTGAATCTTATGTTCATACAAATATTTACACGTTACGTTTGTTGGAAAATAAACGCAGTTGACAGTGAGAGGACGAAATATTCAATATCATCTTGGTAAGCAACTCCAGTGTAGATTTGGCCTTGTGTTTTAGGTTATTGACCTGCTGAAAGGTGAATTTGTCTCCCAGTGTCTGTTGGAAAGCAGATTGAACCAGGTTTTCCTCTTAAGATTTTGCCTGTGCTTAGCTGTATTGTTTATTTTTATCAACAAAAAAAACTCCCTAGTCCGTGCCGATGAGAAGCATACTCATAACATGATGCAGCCACCACCATGTTTGAAAATATGAAGAATGGTACTCTGTGATGTGTTGGATTTTCCCCAAACATAACACTTTGTTTTCAGGAGAAAAAGTTTGTTTCTTTGCCACATATTTTGCAGTTTTACTTAAGTGCCTTGTTGCAAACAGGATGCATGTTTTGGAATATTTTTATTCTGTAAAGTCTTCACTTTTTTTTGTCATTTAGATTAGTATTGTGGACTAACTACAATGTTGCTGAGCCATTCTCACATCACAACTATTAAACTATGTAACTGTTTTAAAATCCTCATTGGCCACATGGTGAAACGCCTTAGCAGTTTCCTACCTCTCCGGCAACTGAGTTAGGAAGGATGCCTGTATCTTTGTATTCTCTGGGTTTATTGATACACCATCCAAAGCCTGATTTAATAACTTCACCGTGCTCAAATGAATATTACAATTATCTGTGCTTCTACACCTGCATTGCTTGCTGTTTGGGGTTTTAGGCTGGGTTTCTGTATAGCACTTTGATATATCAGCTGATGTAAGAAGGGCTATATAAGTACATTTGATTTGATCTGTATGTGTGGGGTACAGAGATGTGGTAGTCATTCCAAAATCATGTTAACAACTATTATTGAACACAGAATGAGTAAATGCTACTTATTATGTTAATTTTTACTCCTGGACATATTGAGGCTTCCCATAACAAAGGTGTTGAATACTTGTTGACTCAAGACATTTTATATGAATTACTTTCTGAAGGCACTGTACATCGTTATAGATGACGACGACCCCAAACACTGTGACAGTCTTTATCCCCTGCCCAATCAGTACAAGTATCTGTCTTCTCTCCCCTCCAGGCTGGCTGGGCGAGGACGCTCTTCTGGAAGGCCAACCAGTGGGTGATGATCCACATGTTCCACTGCCGCATGGTGCTCACGTACTACATGTGGTGGGTGAGCTGGAGTCACTGGGGGGAGATGAACATGTACGTGGCTCTGCCCCAGCGCATCCTCTTCTACACCGGCCTGGCCCTGCTCACAGTGATCATCAACCCCATCTGGACACACAAGAAGACCATGCAGCTCCTCAACCCTGTGGACTGGAACTTCAGCAACAAGCTGCCGCCCAATGGCCCCAGTGGGGAGCAGAAGGAGAAAACTCATGAGAGATAAACAAGCCAAGAACTGTGAACCTGTTTGGAGAGTTATGGGGCTCTTTTACTATGCTTGTAAAGGAGAGGAAGCGTGACTAATTTCTCACAAACTCTTTAGCTTTTAGTGCTTGAGATGTTTTGAAGATTTCAAGTTGAACTAAATTACTGTTTTTTTAAAGATTCTCAGTACAGGTTTGAGGTCTGCTGTGTCTCTACAAGATGTGGATGAAAGGACCTCTTGCTCTTGGACTTTAGAACCTAGTTGGGTTCTGAAAGGAGATGTCACTGACGACAAGAAATCATCTCACAGTTTTATTGTCTTTGGTTATAATTTGCTGTTTTGGTTAGTGTTTTATTGCGAATGAGTGCAGATGGACAGGGAGAAAGGTATATTATTGTTCTGTTTACTTTGTTCAGCTTCCAGCATGAAGGTGTGAATGTGTTAGTTAACCTCTCTGGAATGGGGTGTTGGCTGGTTTGAAGTGCCCTGAGGCACCTGTGGTATTTGCACTTATAGGCACAGTGTGTAGTCACTCAACCACTGTGCTGAGTACAGACAGGTCCATGAGGCAGCAGATTTACTGGCTGAGAACAAACACAGTGACAGAATGGAGACTGGGTCATTGGATCTGGCAGATCGCACGTCATTGGAAGGCAAGCAACTTTGTTCTGTATCGTACAAAACACTTCCTGACTTGCTTAAGATTAGACTGCAATGTATGCCTGTAGTGTTGCATGCTCTAATTGAATCTTTATCAATTCATCATGTAGAAATGGTTCCTGTGCTCTGTGGCTGTCAGTGTAGTATCTTTGAAAGTGGGGTTGACTTGACACATGTAGACTGTAATACTAAGGCTGTGGATGGACGCTAAGGGAGCTACCACAAGCATTACTGTTTTCAAAGGAGCAACTGTAGGGAGTAGTCTAATAACAAGCATCACCGTGCCAAACAAACGGTCATGTTGCTTCCCTTTGTAACTAGTCTCTACCACTGATCTGCCTGAAAATGAAGTTAGGGTTTAGTACTTTATGGGTAATCTCTTTAGTCTCCTTTATGTTACCGATCCCATTGGACCTTCTGTATGCCTGCAAATTAGTCTTTAGTGGACAATTAAATCAGGTTCATTCAAGAGTCATGTGAGTGTGAGACGGAGTGAGTGTGAGACGGAGTGAGTGTGAGACGTGAGACTGAGTGAGTGTGAGATGTGTGAGACGGAGTGAGTGAGTTTGAACCCTTATCCTGGTCATGTGTACAAATATGTATTTCATGAATATTCTCATGGAAAACTCAGTCCTGCAGTCTAGCGTTGAGTTCTTTGGAGTAAACTCACCCACATTGAGCTGCTTCCAGACCGCCCTACTTATCTCACAAAGGCTCTTTTGTTAAAAGTATATTTTTTTTTACAAATCGGTGTTACGTTAGTCACAGATCCTAGAACTAAGGCCCCCTATAGGTTATAAATGACAAGGTATGACAAGCAATTGACATGGGAAATCCTCAACATCCATAACATTATTTTAAGTCCTAATAGCTGACGTAAGAGACTGCCGGCCAAGACGTTAAAGCCCACACTGAGAAAAAGGGGCCATAGGTATTTATTTTATATATTTTTACAAAATATTATTCAAATTGATGCAGGACTGAGGGCCTTTTATAAACATAATTAACCTTAACTTTACTAGTTTGACTAATATTTTGAATTCAGGATTTATTATTACCGTTATGAATTAAGTCAAATCAAATGTATTTATATAGCCCGTCTTACATCAGCTGATATCTCAAAGTGCTGTACAGAAACCCTGCCTCTAAAACCCCAAACAGCAAGCAATGCAGGTGTAGAAGCACGGTGGCTAGGAAAAACTCCCTAGAAAGGCCAAAACCTAGGAAGAAACCTAGAGAGGAACCAGGCTATGTGGGGTGGCCAGTCCTCTTCTGGCTGTGCCGGGTGGAGATTATAACAGAACATGGCCAAGATGTTCAAATGTTCATAAATGACCAGCATGGTCAAATAATAATAATCATAGGCAGAACAGTTGAAACTAGAGCAGCAGCACAGCCAGGTGGACTGGGGACAGCAAGGAGTCATCATGTCAGGTAGTCCTGAGGCATGGTCCTAGGGCTCAGGTCCTCCGAGTGAGAGAAAAGAGAGAATTAGAGAGAGCATACTTAAATTCACACAGGACACCGGATAGGACAGGAGAAGTACTCCAGATATAACAAACTGACCCTAGCCCCCCGACACATAAACTACTGCAGCATAAATACTGGAGGCTGAGACATGAGGGGTCAGGAGACACTGTGGCCCCATCCGATGACACTCCCGGACAGGGCCAAACTGGAAGGATATAACCCCACCCACTTTGCCAAAGCACAGCCCCCACACCGCTAGAGGGATATCTTCAACCACCAACTTACCATCCTGAGACAAGGCCGAGTATAGCCCACAAAGATCTCCGCCACGGCACAACCCAAGGGTTCTTGTTGTTCGGCCAAAACGTTTGACAGTGGCACTCATGATACCATGGTGATATGTGGCATTGGTCCTCCTTAATGGGAAGATTACTTGACTTACTTGACTTATCAAGGGTGACAAGTCATTGTGGCACAGTTCCATTTGTTTCACTCGTTCTTTCCTCTAGCCTATGACCTAGACCTTCGGTGTTCTTTATGGTTTCTAGACCTGATGCAAATATGTATGTTATGTTTTTCCATCCAATTCCTTTCAACTTCAATTTAAACTTAAAACTTTTCTGAACTTAAATTGGCACAGTGTTGGATTTCCTTATTTAAATAGCTGTTACATTTATCCTAAAAAAAAACATTATGTTACGCATACTGACACATTGCTACTGTCAAAGTATTCACTATAACATGAAATGCCAATAAAACCTTTAACATCAACAGTATCGTGTAGTGTAGTAGAAAATATATTCTATTTCTGCCTGAACCTCTCACCTACAAACACCTCATTATGTCATGCAACATGGCCCATAGTTGGTCCCTCTATCAGACAAGCTTCCTGAAATAAGTCTTCATGAAAACTATTCATACCACTGAGCAATTCTGTGCATAACACTTGTTGCAGTATGTTATTCCTCTGCTAGAAATGTCAATATTAAAACATCTAATACACAAGTCAGATGCATTTTACCATCACATTTAACCTTATGCTAATTATCAGTGCTGGTCCCGAGATGAGCATTACACGACACAATAATAAAGAGTTTACAACGTATCACGTTGATCATCTGTTAGTGATTTTTTTTTGCATGTAATTCTCAAACTTTTCCATCAGTTCTGTTAAGTGTCAGATGTAATCTATCTTTATTCTGTCATGTCCCAATGTATGGAGTGACATCAGAGTGACCCGCAGCACTCAGCCACTCCACGGCTTCTCCTTGAATCCTCTTTGCTCTCTGAAGTCAGACACTCGGATGGAAGTCAGAGAGACCATTCTACATTCAAGGGGCAGGGTTCCAGAACTATGTGATCCAAACCAGTGGTCAGATGCTGGTAGTTATGTCTGGAAGCTGTATCCAGAGCTTCAAAGAGACGGGGTATCAGATCTGCCATCTCCACTCACTGGGGAACAACAAGGAAACTAACAGAATGTGGTGGTTTGCCTTTTATCAAATCACTGAAACAACAGCTATACCACAACACAACGATGGTGCCATCTGTGAAAGTTACAAGGGAATCAATGGTGGGTTTTTAGATACAATCTAGTCATATTCTTTGGAATATAGAATCAAGATATGCTGCGCATTGTTGCATGTTCTTCTTCCTTCCATGCTGGATTGATGGTGAGGTGGTGGAACATATAAATCAAACATGGTGTAAGTCAGAGAGAGATGTGCTTTACCAAGGTAGACAGGAATGCTGGAAGGAGCTGTTTATTTGAAATTGTGTACGAGCTAAAGTCTACAATTCTCGTCAAGAGGAAAACAGCAAATTTAAGGAGAAAAGAAAAGTCTTTTGTCACCTTGTCTCCTTTTCAATAAAACAGGAAATACTTTAGATTAAAAAACAATATGGTGGAAGCTCATTAGGCTGGTTTTCACTGTCTGATCAGAGAAAGGAAGGAGAGGACACAAGAAGAGGAGATGACTGATTTGTTTAACAAAATAAATCATGATGTAACACAATTGCTACATTGGTTAATGTTACAAGGTTAATCAGAATAATACTCACTTTCTGGAGGAAGCAACTGATTGCTCCCTGCTCTTCTTATTGGCATTGATCCACTCACTGTGGAACAACACAACAACATCTTCAGGGATACTTTTTTGTAATTAAATCTTTCTTTCACATAATGACCAGTAGAATTGTATGAAAACAATGTTTTGAGAAATCCTCAAGTATATACTGTATAGTTATGAACAAGTTTTAACATTGCATAACATGTCCTATATTCGAACTCTTAATTCGATCATACAGGTATGCCTTCAAAACGGAATCCAATGCAATGGAGAGGAGTTGAGGAGTGGACAGTAGAGAAAGACATGATGTAACACACTTGCTGCAAACATTTCTGTTACAGGATTAACCAGAATAATAGTCACTTTCTTGAGGAAACAACTGATTACTCCCTGTTCTCCTTATTGCTGCTGTTACTGCCCTCCACCTCTTCTTGAAATTTGAGTACCTGTCCTTTTCATTTGGCTGAAACACTTTTGTGTTTCCTGCCACCACTATCTTCTCCGGCAGATCTTCCCTGTTCTCATTGTTAAGAACATGATATCTGATTCGACATTTCTCAACAAGCCACTGGAGGGCCTTCCCTTCACTCTCTTCTTCTGTGTTTCTAAGCGAATGAATCATCGACTCCTATGACCAAGAGTGTGGGGTCCTGGAGGACACAACATTTTTTATTTTATTTAACTTGGCAAGTCAGTTAAGAACAAATAATTATTTACAATGACAGCCTACACCGGCCAAACCTGGACGACGCTTTGCCAATTGGGCGTCGCCCTATGGGACTCCCAATCACGGCCGGATGTGATACAGCCTGGATTCAAACCAGAGACTGTAGTGACACCTCTTGCACTGAGATGCAGTGCCTTAGACTGCTGCTGCGCCACTCGGGACACACTGAGCACTATTTCCTGTTTAACCAGCTCAGGTATCTCCTCTACAAATCTGCCTCCCTGCTACTTCTCCCTGTCTCTTGGCGCACTGAGTAGTCGTCAGGTCAAACCCCTCAATGCCCAGGATGGTGTTTCCTGCTGAACTCTTCCCACTATCTATTTCCTAGAACCATTATCCTCAGCTCTGAGAGATGGCGAGAGTCACCTGTCAGAGAGAGAGAGAGATTTCACTCTAAAGGTGTTTATTATACATAGAATGTCAATGGTAGACATGTGTTTGTGTTGTTTGTCATTTTTTAAGTCTCCTGAGTCTTCAAGATCATCTCTACCTAAATGGCATTTTATCATCCGTACATCTTCCCATCCCTCATTTCTTGTGCTGCTTAACATGTTTACCTTCACACAGTCTGCTCTGTGTCACACTCAACAGAAAGTTGATTATGCAGCAGTGGTCTACCCATTATGTAGTGATAAGATGGAGTGTAATTCTGTTCATCTCTAGTTATGTGTACACAAACAACCAAGTCTGATTTCCTCATTTACACTCAGATCTTGTTTGATAAGTGAGGGCCAAGAACAAAGATCATCCTGTATTATGACATTCAAGTCTGCTCTCTTTAAAGAAACCTGCATTTTGCCTGATTTTGCAGACTCTCAAAAAGCTACTGGTGAGCAGCTTTTAGTTTTACATGCAACTATGCAGGTTAGTGTGTTGCATCACTGTAGCTGGTGTGTGCTGCACAGCAACACAGTTGAATAATCCAAATTTGCAAAACAGAGACTGACAGAAACACACCCATTCTGTTTCTGCACCTTCATCAGTTTCTGTTTTGCTTTCCCTTCTATCTTCTCTAGTCTTTCTCGTTATCTCATAATTTCTTCCTCTGTTTCCTGAAACCATCTCCTTTATCTTCAGCAGTTTTTCCATGTTCTCATTGTTGAGGACATGATACCTGTTCCCACATTTCTCAGCAATCCACTGGAGGGCCTTCCCTTCATTCTCAATGTGCTGCTCAATGGTTGTGTCTCGTAGAGTACAGTATAATACAGTACATTAGTGTACTCAACTTTAGTGTGGTCTACTATGTACTGTACTCTACTCTTTACTGTACTTATTTATTAGGATCCCCATTGGTCTAATTTTGCTGGGGTCCGACACAATGAAAAAAGACATTACAGAAAAGTATGTGTGTGTGTGTGTGCATCTATCAGTTACAAATACATGTCAGTACATACAACATGTAGGTCACATGAGGAAGAGGAGTTGTGCCGTGAGGTGTTGCTTTATTGGTATTTTGAAACCAGGTTTGCTGTTCACTTGCGCTATATAAGATGGAAGCGAGTTCCATGCACTCATGACTCCGTATAATACTGCACATTTCCATGAATTTGTTCTGGATCTGGGGACTGTGCAAAGACCCCTTGTGACATTTTCTTAATTTATATTTAACCAGGGCTCATTGAGATTTGAAATCTCTTTTTCAAGAGCGTCCTGGCCAAGATAGACAGCACCAAGTCATTACACAATTATAGACAGACAACATGAAAAACTACAAGTAATCAAATAAAAAAAACATAGAATTCACAAGAGTATAACAAAATCATAAAACAGCCAATTAATAACATTGACAGGTCAGGGAATCAGCCTCAAAAGTCTTCATCAGTGATTTAAAAACACCAATCGGGACAAGTTCTTCCAGTTTAAAAGTATTTTGTAAGGCGTTCCAAGCCTATGGCGCAGAGTACATAAAAGCCCTTTTATCAAATTCAGTTCGGACTTTTGGAACAGTTAGCAGGATAAAGTCCTGCGAACGAAGAGCGTACCCACCACATTTCTGAAAAATAAAAATGCACAAATAAAATGGTAGTAAACCCAAAATGGCTTTGTAAATAAAAGTGTACAAGTGACTGAGCCTACTAGTGACTAGAGAAGGCCAGCCAACCCTGGTATATAAAGTGTAGTGGTGTGTAAGGGTTTTGCAGTTTAAAGTAAATCACAATGTGCCATGGTAAAGGGTGTCAATTGATCTCAAACACTGAGCAGAAGCATTCATATATAAAATATCCCCATAGTCTAGTAAAGGCATAAATGTAGCTGATATCAGCCTCCTTCTGGCTTCAAAAGAAAAACAGGCCTTATTCCTAAAATAAAATTCCAACTTCAGCTTCAATTTTTTTGTAAGTTGTTGTCACGACTTCTGCCGAAGTCTGTCCCTCTCCTGGTTCGGGCGGTGTTTGGCTGTTGACGTCGCCGGCCTTCTAGCCATCGCCGATCCACCTTTCATTTTCCATTGGTTTTGTCTTCCCTCACACCTGGTTCAATACCATGTTGTGTATTTAACCCTCTTTTTCTCCCATGTCCTTGTCTGGAATTGTTTCTTGTAGTGCTTGTGTACGTTATGCTGGTGGTTACTGGGTTTTGTTTGACCTGGTTTCCGGGTTTTGTTTGACCTATTGTTCTGTTTACGGTGGTTTATGTTTATTAAACAACACCGTTGTAAATCAGTTTTCGCTCTCCTGCGCCTTACTTCTCTGCCCCCAGTACGTACCCCGTTACAGTTGTTGAATATGCAATTTAAGTGAGGCCGTCATCAATTAAAATACCAAGATATTTATGAGGTTACATTCTCAATCTCATTGCCCTGACAGGTAGAATAAGGTGAAAGGTTCAGAGATCTATTTCTTGCTTTAGAAAACACCATTAGTTTAGTCATTATTAAGGATAAGCTTCAATTGACACAAGGTATGTTGAACAGTATAAAAGCAGTTTGAAAGTTCTGGAAAGTTGTCGTCAGAGACAAGGCACAACAATAAATAACAGTATCATCAGCATAAAAGTGAATTTGCGCATTTTGCATATTTTTTGTATAAATTATTTCATATAAATAGTTAAGAGGGGACCAAATACAGAGCCCTGGGGCACACTATTACAGACAGACAATTTAACAGACATGAGCCCATAAAATTGAGTGCACCTAGTTCTATCAGACAGATAGTTAGCAAACCATGCAACTGCATGCTCCGAAAGACCTACACTCGACAATCTCTGCCTCAGTATAGCATGATCAGCTGTATCAAAAGCCTTAGAAAGATCAATAAAAAGTGAGACACACTGCTGTTTTTTTGTCAAAGGCTTCAGTGATATCATTTAAAATCTTCATGGCTGCTATGATTTTGCTATGCTTCTTCCTGAAGCACGATTGGTACATTGATAAAATTGTTTTTATATACTGTTTTGCTGTTCACTCATAAGGGTTTCAAGTATTTTCACCAGGGGTGACAGCTTTGAGATTGGCCTATAATTATTTAAAAGAGTATTAACTCACCCTTTTAAAAGTGGTAGGTGTCACGCCCTGGTCGAAGTATGTTGTGTTTGTCTTCGTTTATTTGGTCAGGCCAGGGTTGTGGCATGGATTTTTGTATGTGGTGTGTTTGTATTGGGATTGTAGCTTAGTGGGGTGTTCTAGATAAGTCTATGGCTGTCTGAAGTGGTTCTCAATCAGAGGCAGGTGTTTATCATTGTCTCTGATTGGGAACCATATTTAGGCAGCCATAATCTTTGAGTGTTTCGTGGGTGATTGTCCCTAGTGTCCTTGTTCTGTGTTAGTTTACACAAGTATAGGCTGTTTCGGTTTTCGGTACGTTTATTGTTTTGTAGTGTTTGTGTTTAGTGTGTTTGTTATTAAACATGAATCGTAATCTACACGTCGCATTTTGGTCCGATCCTTGCTACACCTCTTCGTCAGAGGAGTTTTAGAAGAAAACCGTAACAGTAGGACAATGCTGATTTCCAGATGTTTGGAATTGGATTACATTCCAGGGTTAGATTGAACAGATGTAAGTGGTTCAGCTATGAAATCAGCTGCCAGATTTAAAAAGCAGAGATCAAGAAGATCAGAACCTGCAGGCTTTCTCTGATCTAAGGATTTCGGGGCTTTTATGTACCTCCTGCACTGAGAATGGCAAAAAGCTAAAAAGTTTGATCAGCTCTCGTTGGTTCATCCACACAGGGTTGTACAGAAACAGAGGACACTGAATCAAACAGCCTACCAGATGATACAAAGTGCTCATTGAAACAATTCAGTTTTGCCATATACAGCAACAAAGTCCTTCAATACACATGACGGTAAATCATTAACATTACTGTTTCCAGACTTAATAGCCTTCCAAAAGTTCAGGGTCGTTCAGGTTATCAGTGGTAACAGACATAAAATATTCAGACTTGGCCTTCCGGGGAAGAAAATAACACTTGTTTTGTAACTGCCTAAAAAGAAGCCAATCAGCATCAAACATGATTTCCTTGCTTTAGCTCAGGCTAAATTATCCCACCCTTTAACACTGAACCTGTGGAATGGGGCATGTTTGTTTACTATTTGGAAAAAAAACATGAAAGAATTTCCAGACAGTTTCCACATCAGGAATAAGCTCAATCTTGCTCCAGTCAAAATGAAAACAAATGAAAGAAAGCCTGCTCATTAAAACTCTTCAAATTTGTCTTATGAATAAACCATGGGTTTGTTTTAGGAACCTTAGTATTTGTAACAGCAACAGCACAATGGTCACTTAAATCATTACAAAAAACACCAACCTGTCACGGCTGTTGAAGGAAGAGGAACAAGGTGCAGCGTGGTGAGTCTACATATTATTTTATTTAGAAAAGACACCGAACAAAACAATAAACACTACAAAACAAACCGTGAAGCTATGTGCCATGAACAAAGACAACTTCCCACAAAGAAAGGAGGGGGAAAAGGGCTATTTAAGTATGGTTCCCAATCAGAGACAACAATAGACAGCTGTACCTGATTGAGAACCATACCCGGTCAAAACATAGAAATACAAAATCATAGATAACAAAACATAGAATGCCCACCCCAAATCACACCCTGACCAAACCAAATAGAGACATTAAAAAAGATCTCTAAGGTCAGGGTGTGACACAACCACAGAATATTTATGTGGAACATTTGTCAATATCAAATCAATCAGGGTAGATTTCTCTGGAGATTTGGGTGAGTGGGTGAGTTAATCAACTGGGTAAGATTCATAGAATTACAAAACATTTCTAAGTCATCACACACCGGCTTTAACCAACACAAGTTGAGATCACCAATCAAGATCATTTCACTGTAAAGAAGTTTAGACATAAGGTGCATCAGAGAAGAAAATGCATCACTGAGAGCAGAGGGGAGTCTATAACAGCCAATCACAGATACAGAGAGCAGAGGGGGGTCTATAACAGCCAATCACAGTTATAAAGGGACCCTTGGAAACCCCAAGATTCAAAGCAAGAAATTCCAACTGTTTACAAATAGTTTCAGACTTTGCCATACTTACAAGGAATTTATACTTTACATATATAACCACATCCCCACCTTTCTTAACTCGATCAGGGCGATACACATTGTAACCATTTATATAAATATCCTTATCAAGAACAGACTTTCTGAGCCAGGTTTCAGAAAACACAATTATATCAGTTGATTTAGCCCAAATCCTAACCCCATCAATTTTTGACAACAGGCTGTGTACATTTAAATGAAAAATACCAAAACCAGATCTAGATTAAAATCAGAGGGGGTTTGGAGACATTGCATATCAGGGCCATGGTTAGGTTGCATGTTACCTGATATCAACAAAAGAAGAATAACTCGGCACCTCTGTTTAATAACCTTGCACGTCTTCTATTTTTTAAGAGACCTACTGCAAGTGAATTCTACAAGTGAGTTTCCAGACAATACATAGCAGTAATTTAAAACCATTAGACTTTGGTAGTGACACAAGTTCGTAATGTTCACATCATGCCGCAAATGCATCGGCACTTGGACGAGTGGGCCGAGTGAAAAATAGCACATTGTCAGATGTACTCTCCCAGCGGCAATTGTTTGTTTTCTCCAGAGTTCAGTAAAGTCAGTGCACAAAGCAACATCACAAAAATGGTAATTTTCTCTGTAAGAAATAGAGGCCAAGGAAAGGTAAGGGGAGAGAGGGACCGTGTGTATGTATGAGTCTGTATGTGAGTCTGTATGGGTCGACTGAGAAAACGGGTTGGGGATTGTTGAGCTGCCTCTGAGAGCCAGGCAGAGAACACCAGCAAAACAAAATAGTTTGCACTACACAACAAGGACATTGTGTATTTACTCAACCATAAATGAATAGATTATTAGTAGGTTAAAATCTACTAGTCACAGACACACGACTTGACATGCTGCCATCTTGGCATGTCGGGTGGGGTAAGTGTGTGTGTCAGCGATGTGTGTATTCGCTCTCTGATTACAATGAAGAGCAAGATGTGCGGCTCTGTTCTCTGCCAGCTGCAGCTTAACTAGATCTTTCTTTGCAGAACTTGAACATATGTCTGGACAATAATCAAGATAAGATTGTAAGGTTTTTAATCTCAGAATGACCAGAAAGACTAGCCACTTGAAGCATGATGCTGTGCATCATGAATGTAATTCAATATGTAATGTATCCATGAGATGGTGCTATAGGATTAGATGAATGCTCAAGGCCTCTGGAATGATCTCAGTGATGGGTGCTCACTCATTTTAGGCAACTCTAGGGATACAATATGGATAATGGATTAGTTTGTGGTATTTTTCAAATGTAAGGGGAACTGTCTATGATCTCATTTAATGTATTACAGATTTTGGCTTATGGAGAGGCTTGGCACAATCACATTTTTGTCAAGACTAGATGGACATCAGCATGGAGTTCATAGATTGTTGGGCATTGTTTACTGTTTATTAATTCAAACAAGAATAAATACTTTTGACTTCAATGCAATGTTGACTGTTGACTGCAATGTTGACTCCATAGACCTACAGAATTCACGCATGCGACATGTGTGAAGAAATCAACAAATGAGTGAGTGTGTGTGTAGTACTTCAACAAGTTTGACATGGCATAGTCAGTTTATGATGAGACTGTGAAGTTGCAATACTTCACACAATGATATGGACATTAAATAATATACACCAATGGTGGATCATTTGAAAGACAGTTTGTAAGTATGAGCTTTTTATGCTTCTCAACATCCACAAGGATGAAGAATTGGTGCCCAGCTGTTCCAAGGGAGCTGCCTCACTGATCACGTGGTACTTATTGGAGCGCATGTACTTCTGCTGCGTTTATAACCAAGTAGAAAGGTGGTAGAGGTCAGCATGTGGAACAAATCGGAGCTCAGGGATGATAGACGAGTTTCCCACTAGAAATTACGAATTGGAGGGGCATTTAAGTGGATTTTTCCCAGTCATATATTGTAAATACCACCTTCCCACTTGGTTAACAACGCATTATAAATCCTAGGAGGAGGATCTCAGGAATGTAATTGAGGGCCTTTTGAGCCAATTAAGACTTCGCACCCGAATCTCCACCAATGACTGAGAAGGAGGCGAGGTCTTGGATGGACTCGGGATGGCGTTGGGAAGAACTTGGATAATTTCAGTCGAGGAAAATGGAAAAAGGGACAATTCATTTATAGGAGCAGAAGAAGTTCTTCCTCAGTGTTTGACAGGGATTTGTTTGCACATCTTTACTGTGGAACTAGGAAAAATAACGGTATTCATCAGGATTCGAAATATGGTGAGTTCTATGTGTTGTGGAAAATATTCCCGAACTTCAAGATTGTTTGAAAGTAATTTTATGATTTACAATACAGTAATATAACCAGTACATTATGTTCAGCTGTATTTGGACGGTATTCTACGAATGGAAGAGATCTAACTTACATGTTTTCGCTGCAAACAAAGTGATTGATCGTTCGCTCGGGTGCGCTGTTTTAAAACGTGGCGAGTTGTCTTTGCCAACATGTATCGGTTTGTCAATTCAGAGACGCGTGTCTCAGAATAATGTATCCTGTGGGTTCTGTTAGTTCTGCTACTATTGTAAACCGTTATGCTTTGAAACATGCAAGGACAAAACAAATCAATGTATAATTGTATCTTTCTCATGCATACAGTCTTTAGTCTTTCAGAAATGTCAATGTACGAAATTGGCAGGAACGTGGTTGTCACACCAATGACAAAATTGTGATGAATTTCTAGATGTTCTGTACAAACTCAATGCCGAAAGTTATGGTTCCCCTCTGTTCTTTTTTCCCAGTGTACAGGTGCATGATATTAAAATGGATTGCATAGTATCAAGTGCAACCTAAATGTAATTCTGATTTCTATCCACTCCTTACCAAGACAATTAAGGCCTGACAATATAAACAATCCTTTCCATCAGAGTTATTACAGGTTCACTATTTATTTCTGATTAATAAACTAGTCTATAAACTAATAAACCAGGCTACTAATTATAAACTGTTTGTTAATGATAAAGTATTGTCATAACTGAGCAAATTTACTGTAGCAGTACTGCATAATACATTACCCTTTAGTTTCTGATTAAGTCTAGTTTATAGATTTTACCCTAATCCAAAATAGTATTGGAATACTTATATAGCCAAACGTTGTACAGTGTATCATGAAGTTTGATTCAAACCCTTTAGAAAGGGTTCCAGCGCACCCTAACTCCATTTCAACAAATTCACTTAGTCATGTATAGCATTCCTCAATCAAGCAAGTGCATGACTCCACTGAACTGGAACTTTCTTTGGTAACACCTGTATTAATCAGAAAAGTCTCATTTGAATCAGAGTAGCCTATAACCACATCCGACCAAACAGTATTCCAGGAATCTATGCACCTCGGGCTAGGCTGCTAAAAGATGGTTTAGATACGGTGAGCACTTTGATCTGCTATTGTATTGTCTGGCTCCATGCTTGTCCAGTTCACTTTGCATCAGCACTGGGGGAAGAGTTGGGAGCCTGTGAGATTTGCACAAACTATCGGTAATTTGCTTAGCAAATAGCCAGGTCACTTGGCTGCTGTGAGTACAGATGCCTCTACCCCTGGTAAGGACTCCTAAAAAGGAATCTCTGGTATTTGGGGAGTGTGAGGACTCTTTGCTGTACCCAGGTCTACTGCAGTCAGTGGTTCTCTAGCTGAGCAGTCAGATGAAGTGAACCCTGGGCCTTTAGACGGCATGGCTCTACCATGCATAAGACTTCCTCCTGTAGAACAAACACCACAGGTACATCACCACCATGCCCTAAACTTCCATCTTTATTTTGGCTCAGCAGCTCTGGTTCCTGGCTTAGCCTTACATGCTAAGAATCAAACCATAACTCCTTCAGCATCCCACCTAGTTTGTCCTTAGCTTCATACCAGAGGGTTGATTTCAGATTGGGGAGCCTCTGTTGTTATTCTTTTCCTGGTTGTTATTGTCGATCACAGATGCAGCTGGACAGAATCACTAATTTCCCAAAGTGTGTGTGTCGGGTCTGTAAGTTCATCCAGTGGGTAGAGGCTTATGGGAAAGCCTCAGAGTGTCTGGCAGAGGGTGAGAGTCGGGCCAGAGTGCATAGCAGTTTGCAGAGAGGAGCATACTTCCGAATTTTCAGAGGAATGTTGTGCGATCATGCAGTAAATCCTCCCATTCACCACTGAAGAGCACTGACATGTAATGTAGATCAGCACATCGCACAGCCATAGCTGGGTGTGAAACTGACTGACTGGGCTTTACTTCCTTCGTTCTGGAGGTGGACATGGGAGATTTGTCACCAAAATGTGTATTTACCAGCTGTGAACATCTGTGTTCAGAATTGGACTCGAGCTGTGAAGCTTCTGGTTCTGTTGTCAATATTTTTGGACACTATGGATCTGTGACTTTCTCCTATAATGTCTTGTCATTTACACTATTCAATAGTCACTATTACATACAAACCACACTGGCCATGTTGCGAGCAAGTATTGCAAAATAAATGTACATGTCTGCGTAGCCAAGCGCCAAAGTAGAACTTGGTTATATTTGAGACACTCCACGTGCTGCAAGTCCCCTCCTTATTGGTTATCAGGAAGATAGAAACCCACGTCGATGCTTGAAAGACAAACAAGGATAAATGAATTAAAGATAACTAACTACAAACTAGGTTTCCCTTTTTAATCTGTGGATTGTTCGTCGGAGCAGAGAAACTCACGATTTTATTTGACTCCGGGTCAAAATTCTACAAAGAACCACCTAAAAAGAGGACCATATGCATGTCAGATAAAATAACAACCCAATGTACATCTCCCTGGACAAACTAGCTAACAATAGCAACTAGCCAGATGTCCATGAATGTTTTATGTGTGTTTCACACATAATTAATATATTTGATTAAAAGTAGATTGTGGTATTTTAACCTGCATGTCATAATCATGTCTGGTGTGGATGGACAAAATCAACATGTGCACAATGGCGCACGGGGAGCGCATGCGTGGCTGATGTAGTCAGTATGTTAGGGTGACTAACGAAACTCCTAAACACTATCTCCAGTACCCACTCTGAAGTCAGCATAATGCATATTACTGTAAATATCAACGTTTTGAACTGGCCTGTTGTCATTTGCCGTAATTTGAGGTTGGGAGAGAATGTTGTTCTACTGACATTAAAATGCTTCCTGAGCTACTAGCTGGGCAGCTAACAACGACCTATTTGGCTTCCCCCTCTCCACTATTGCCTGACATAGTGACATTCTGTGAAAGAATTGTCAAATGAGTAAGATGGCTGGCCTTGCTTAGATCGTATTGGGAGACAACAAAATGAAGCAAAAAGGTATTCTGTATTTTCAGAAAAGGTCTAACTTGAATATTCTGCCAGAGGTACTCTTTCTAAAGGTAAATCACATCATTTTCAAGCACTCTCTGAGGACAAGATCTTACATGCACTGCAATTTGTCAAAAGCTTGCTGTGTTCTTCAGTGATGGGTGTGTGTTGCCTAGCACTGTTTATGACACCACAGGAATGGATCTCTGCTGTTGTTCTGGAGTACACTTCAATTTGGGGATCTCTGATTCATTCTCATATTCTCAGTGTAGACACTCAATAGTGCCCGATCCCTCCACGTGTCCAAATGTCTATACACCAGGGACCCTAAGAAAGCCAGTGCAGCTTGAACCCTAACCCTAGGGCATGCTATTGAAGTGTATTTCCCACACCAGACACCCATATACTGTAATTACAGCTGCTGATGTGAAATGCCATGCTGCTCCTCTGGCTTATATTGATCCCTGTATCTAGGCCAGCTAACATTTCAGGCCTGTCAGAGGCTTTAGAAAGCAGCTATGAACATGATATTTAGCTATGGAATGGTATACATTGAGTTACTGCTAACTCGCTCTGTAGATCTATTTAATTTCTCCTTATGGACTCTAATTTCCCAGTGTATGCAAACTGCTCTGCTATATCAGCTGTTATTGCTGACAAATGAGCATTCCTAATGTGCGTTGGAACTCTACATTTCTAATGAGAGAAATATCCAATATCCTTTAAGTTCCACTCCTTGAGGGCTGACAGACTGCAGGCTGCTCTCTCAATCTCACTGATGTTTCAACTGCTCTTCCTCAGCATGTCATAAAACTGCTCTGCCTGGCCCCTTGCACACGCACGCACGCACGCACGCACACACACACACACACACACGGCAAGAAGGGCCTTCTATGCCATCAAAAGGAACCTAAAATTCGACATACCAATTAGGATTTGGCTAAAATACTTGAATCAGTGATAGAACACATTGCCCTTTATGGTTGGGAGGTCTGGGGTCTGCTCACCAACCAAGAATTCACAAAATGGGACTAACACCAAATTGAGACTCTGCAACAAAAGAGCTGTAAAATATCCTTAGTGTACAACGTAAAACACCAAATAATGCATGCAGAGCAGAATTAGGCCGATACCCGCTAATTATCAAAATCCAGGAAAGAGATGTTATATTCCACAACCGCCTAAATGGAAGCGATTCCCAAACCTTCCATAACAAAGCCTTCACCTACAGAGAAATGAACCTGGGGAAGAGTCTCCTAAGCAAGCTGGTCTTGGGGCTCTGTTCACAAACAGAGCCCCAAGACAGAAACACAATTAGATCTAACCTAACCAAAAATAATTACTTGACACAATGGAAAGAATTTACAAAAAAACTAGAATGCTATTTGAACGTAAAGAGATTGGTCAGGTATTGTGTATGAACAATCTTTTACTATGTACAGACTGAGCATAGCCTTGCTATTGAGAAAGGCCGCCGAAGGCAGACCTGGTTCTCAAGAGAAGACAGGCTATGTGCACATTGCACACAAAATGAGGTGGAAACTGAGCTGCACTTCATAACCTCCTGCCAAATGTATGACCATATTAGAGATGCATATTTCCCTCAGATTACACAGACCCACAAAGAATTCGAAAACAAAGGCAATTTTGATAAACTCCCATATCTATTGGGTGAAATACCACAGTAGCAAGATACCTGTTGCCACAAGAAAAGGGCAACCAGAGAAGAACAAACACCGTTGTAAATACAACCTATATTTATTTATTTTCCCTTTTGTACTTTAAGTATTTGAACATCAGTACAACACTGTATATACAGATAATATGACATTTTAAAATTTCTTTATTCTTTTTGAACCTTTGTGAGTAATGTTTACTGTTAATGTTTTATTGTTTATTTCTCTCTTGTTTATTATCTATTTCACTTGCTTTGGCATTGTAAACATATGTTTCCCATGCCAATAAAGCCCTATAATTGAAATGTAATTGAATTGAGAGATAACGACAGAGAGGGGAGAAGGACAGAGAGAGAGCCTGGCCATTTTAGTATGCTGCAGGGCACTGTCCTCCCCAGCACAAGTGTTTTTGTCATCCTTGCCCGTCCATTCAGAGAGACCTGTTGTGTATAATGGACCACTGATTACAGTAACGCTGGCAATGGGATATCATGACACCCTGCCAATAACACAGCCATGCAGAGAGCACAGCGAGTCCAAGAAGCAGAATGTGTGTGTGTGGGTCTGTGTGTGGGTCGGTGGGTTTGTATTACTATCCTTGTGTGTACCAGAAGTCACCACAAGGATAAGAAAAATCTCTCAAGTCCCCACGAGGACAGAGGCTATTTTAGGGTTACGATGAGGGTTAGGGGTTAGGGAAATAGGATTTTGAATGGAAGTCAATTTTAGGTAGGATAGTAATACTGTGTGCGTGTGTGCGCGGAGAAGGGGAAGGAGAGATGGGCCTAGAGGATTCTCTCTACTGGTGCCAATGTGCACTCCAGAGCAGGCTCTTGGTTTTGTTTGTGACTCTATCGTACAATTTCTGGAATGCCATTCTTCAATAAGGGCGCTTGAGATGTTTTTGGCTTAAAACAAGTGTCAAAAATCTGCTTGGTCACCTGGCTGGCTGCAGTCTTGGTTTAAAGTGTCCTAGATTGTGGTTTTCATTATGTAGTACTGTAGTACTGTATCTATACATGATAATTCCTCACCCTTTGAGAACATGTTTATTATTACTATTGTGACTGGTGTTATTACCAATGCTAATTGTTGTGACTGCACTGGGAACCAAGCGGAGGCATTATCTGCAGGCCCTAGATGACAGATTTCCTGTCTGTGCACAGCTAACTACAGTGTTGCTGACATGTAACGACATGCTTGGCCAAGTCTGTCATCAGATGGTTCTCTTTTTTCACCCTCTGTTGTCTACAGACCAGTGGGGGCCACTGATTGTCTGAATACCTGGGGCGCGAGGTGGTTGGAGTTGTCGACAAAGCAGCACGACAGATATAGGATACCAAGTTTTCGAACTACTGATAGTTTCTTTGAGAATATGTATAAAGCGATCTGTGCACTTGAGCAGCAGCATAAATACAACTATCACTTTTTCATGTCAAAAACTGAATGACCACTGTTGCACATGCTGCTACTGTTTTGAACAGATTAGATTATACTATTTAGAATAAGCAGCCAGCTCATGAACGAATGAGTACACCAGGGAGAACGCAACAAGCATGCATATGCAATAAGTGAAAGCACATTATCTGGAGATACAGTAACTGGTGATAGCAAGCTAACATAATGTCGCAAAGCATGATGAGTTTGCCAATTAACTTTCATTTTGAATTAACTTGGCATGGGAGCTAACTAGCTACCAGCTATCTGCTTATTAAAGGTAGATAACTGGTTAATATAACCAAAAAAATACAAACTATTTCTCAATGTTTCTCTAAATCATTGTTTTTGGCTAATTCATTTGATCATGCTAATTCATTTGATCACACCTGGTTTTATGCTGTTTTAGTCCACACATGTCACCCTGCCACCTACAGAAAAACCTGATGAACAACATGGGGGGAAGACAATAAGCCACCCTCCTACCAGGTCCACAATGAGAAGGTTCTAGCAAGTGTATTCCTCTATCCTTCGACTCTTCTTTGACGTAGATGTCTGATTTTAGTGGTGTCCCCGACAAAAAATCTTAAATGTGTGTTTGAATAAAATCAACTATATGTAGACTACTGGGCTTGTCTGATGCTTTAAGCCCACTGTGGTTCAATAACTAAGACACACAAATGACTTGAGGGAGCCAGAGATCAAGATGACCTAACCAGAAGAAAAAAACCTGTTCCCAAACCACCTCCTCCCACTGCTGCTGGCCTTCGCAGATTCTGTAATTATGCTCCTGAAGTTGTTTAATTTCTTTTATAAGAAAGCCTTTGTATCTCAAAATCATTGTCATCTAAATTACGATTATACAAGTCTAAAAGTACTTTGCCAACTATGTAAAAATCACCTACATGAAGCCAATAAATGACATTGCAGCCTGCAGGTAGAAAATATAAAAATAAATCACATTAGCTACGCATGGCCTGTCTGCAAGGAACTTTGAAACATTGTATTGACTATCAACTTGGTCCAGCCCAAAGCTTGTGCCAACAAACTTGCAACATTGTATAAAATATCCTGGACCCTCAGATTCCAGTGCCCTGAGCTGAGCTCCAGAGAGACACAACTGTAGTCTATTTTTGCAAGGGACAGGAAGTAATCAGGTAGGCCTATTTTATGACATTTCCACCAGATCAGAACATTACAGAGAGCTGGAATGATTTTTGAAGTAGGCTACATTAAGGAACTTTTTTAATTCTCAATGGATGTAAATACAGACTTCTTTTACTTGCTGTTTGAGGTGAATACAAAATTGCTTTGAGAAGCGCCACAGTTCATTAGTGGTGTTGAGTTAAGACGATTAGAAACACTATCAGATCCCCAAATGGGCACATTTATAAGCCTACATTTGCGCACAGGCCAGGTAGCCTAGGCCTACTTCTTTGCGGAATCAGGTGCGTGTCCTTACTCAACATTGACAGGAGCCTAGGTTGTGTGCTCTGCAAACAATGTGTCCCCTCCTACAATGACAACGGTAAGACTAGTAATAATATATTGAATGGCTTAACAGAAATTATGGTAACCAAACAAACATTGTAGTAGTACATTTATGGTAAATGTACTACTGGTGCCATCCCAGCCTTCACAATGGATTAGTCCACTCAGACAGCCATCAATCAAGATGTGCCATAACATACTTTTTTTTTTTTGCAACTGCTTGACTAAAAAAATATATATATGTGTATACACTACCGTTCAAAAGTTTGGGGTCACTTAGAAATGTCCTTGTTTTTGAAAGAAAAGCACATTTTTCATCCATTAAAATAATATCAAATTGATCAGAAATACAGTGTAGATATTGTTAATGTTGTAAATTACTATTGTAGCTGGAAATGGCTGATTTTTAATGGAATATCTACATAGGCGTACAGAGGCCCATTATCAGCAACCATCACTCCTGTGTTCCAATGGCACGTTGTGTTAGCTAATCCAAGTTTATAATTTTAAAAGGCTAATTGATCATTAGAAAACCCTTTTGCAATTATGTTAGCACAGCTGAAAACTGTTATTCTGATTTAAAGAAGCAATAAAACTGGCCTTCTTTAGACTAGTTGAGTATCTGGAGCATCAGCATTTGTGGGTTTTAATTACTGGGGCGGCAGGGTTAGTGTTGGACTAGTAACTGGAAGGTTGCAAGTTCAAACCCCCGAGCTGACAAGGTACAAATCTGTCGTTCTGCCCCTGAACAGGCAGTTAACCCACTGTTCCTAGGCCGTCATTGAAAATAAGAATTTGTTAACTGACTTGCCTTGTTAAATAAAGGTAAAATACATTTTAAATGTAAAAAAAAATCTCCCTCAAAATGGCCAGAAACAAAGTACTTTTTTCTGAAACTTGTCAGTCTATTCCTGTTCTGAGAAATGAAGGCTATTCCATGCGAGAAATTGCCAAGAAACTCAAGATCTCGTACAACGCGAGATTCACAGAATTGCGCAAACTGGCGCAAACAAGAATAGAAAGAGGAGTGGGAGGCCCCGGTGCACAACTGAGCAAGAGGACAAGTACAATAGTGTCTAGTTTGAGAAACAGATGCCTCTCAAGTCCTCAACTGACAGCTTCATTAAATAGTACCTGCAAAACACCAGTCTCAACGTCAACAGGGAAGAGGCGACTTCGGGAGTTCCTCTGTCCAGTGTCTGTGTTCTTTTGCCCATCTTAGTATTTTCTTTTTATTTGCCAGTCTGAGATATGGATTTTCTTTTGAAACTCTGCCTAGAATGCCAGTATCCCGGAGTCGCCTCTTCAAGGCAAAGGGTGGCTACTTTGAAGAATCTCAAATATAAAATATATGATTCCATGTGTTATTTCAGAGTTTTGATGTCTTCACTATTTTTCTAGAATGTAGAAAATAGTATAAATAAAGAAAACACCCTTGCATTAGTAGGTGTGTCCAAACTTTTGACTGGTACTGTATATATATGTATGTTAAAATACATAAATATTTGTACTATTTTCTTTGACCAATCACAAGTGGGGTGCCGCCCCTAACGCCTAATGGGTGGGCTGTCGCCAACTGTTGTCTCAGCTGCCTGCCTACCTGCCATCTAGACCTTCTTTTAAAGGAATGTATGGAGGCCTCCAATAAGCATGATGCTCTGTACTAAGCCTAAGGTGCTGACAGGCAGATAGACAGTGAGTGGTTGTATGTATATGAGAGGACCCCCCCTCCCCCAGGGAACATGAACTAGATACCACTAGAGGCCAGGCAGGATGTAATTTGGCCAAGGTGCACCTCGTTTCCGCCCAGCAACTAAAAGAGCTGGAAGAGTAATTATAGGACTCAACAGGAGGTAAATGGAGGAATCTCCAGACTTTTTAAAAAGCTGTAATGTCATTCCAAGGAAGTCTGGACTCAGTTTAAGGATTTCTGTAAAAATGAGAGGTTTAATTTAAACATCACATTAATCAAATAGAAGAAGACATTGGCCATCAGAATAACCATATTAAAGGTATTTATTTGGGAAATGTTTAATGCCAGGAAGGGATGTCTTTCCTCTTTCAGGAAGCCCAGAGGATGAGAGCACACCTGATTGCTGCGTTTCCTCTTCACCACCCCCCCCTCCCCCATCTCTCTCTCCCTTCCTTCCTCAGTTACAGCTCGTACAGTACTCCAGAGGATAGCAATGATGAATCATTTTATCAGCTAAGGGTGTAACCCATTCTTTTAGGATTTTTATACATGTCAAGATCTGTCCAGTTAGTCACATCGAGCTCTTAAGTTAGGCCAGTTATATTTTGTCTCAAGGACAAAGATATTCTACCTGACTGTACTCTCCAACATTTTTATTTATTTATTTATTTCACCTTTATTTAACCAGGTAGGCAAGTTGAGAACAAGTTCTCATTTACAATTGCGACCTGTCCAAGATAAAGCAAAGCATTTCGACACATACAACGACACAGAGTTACACATGGAGTAAAACAAACATACAGTCAATAATACAGTATAAACAAGTCTATATACGATGTGAGCAAATGAGGTGAGATAAGGGAGGTAAAGGCAAAAAAAGGCCATGGTGGCAAAGTAAATACAATATAGCAAGTAAAACACTGGAATGGTAGATTTGCAATGGAAGAATGTGCAAAGTAGAAATAAAAATAATGGGGTGCAAAGGAGCAAAATAAATAAATTAAATACAGTAGGGAAAGAGGTAGTTGTTTGGGCTAAAATATAGGTGGGCTATGTACAGGTGCAGTAATCTGTGAGCTGCTCTGACAGTTGGTGCTTAAAGCTAGTGAGGGAGAGAAGTGTTTCCAGTTTCAGTGCTTTTTGTAGTTTGTTCCAGTCATTGGCAGCAGAGAACTGAAAGGAGAGGCGGCCAAAGAAAGAATTGGTTTTGAGGGTGACTAGAGAGATATACCTGCTGGAGCGTGTGCTACAGGTGGGAGATGCTATGGTGACCATCGAGCTGAGATAAGGGGGGACTTTACCTAGCAGGGTCTTGTAGATGACATGGAGCCAGTGGGTTTGGCGACGAGTATGAAGCGAGGGCCAGCCAACGAGAGCGTACAGGTCGCAATGGTGGGTAGTATATGGGGCTTTGGTGACAAAATGGATTGCACTGTGATAGACTGCATCCAATTTGTTGAGTAGGGTATTGGAGGCTATTTTGTAAATGACATCGCCAAAGTCGAGGATTGGTAGGATGGTCAGTTTTACAAGGGTATGTTTGGCAGCATGAGTGAAGGATGCTTTGTTGCGAAATAGGAAGCCAATTCTATATTTAACTTTGGATTGGAGATATTTGATATGGGTCTGGAAGGAGAGTTTACAGTCTAACCAGACACCTGAGTATTTGTAGTTGTCCACGTATTCTAAATCAGAGCCGTCCAGAGTAGTGATGTTGGACAGGCGGGTAGGAGTGGGTAGCGATCGGTTGAAGAGCATGCATTTAGTTTTACTTGTATTCAAGAGCAATTGGAGGCCACGGAAGGAGAGTTGTATGGCATTGAAGCTTGCCTGGAGGGTTGTTAACACAGTGTCCAAAGAAGGGCCAGAAGTATACAGAATGGTGTCGTCTGCGTAGAGGTGGATCAGACACTCACCAGCAGCAAGAGCGACCTCATTGATGTATACAGAGAAGAGAGTCGGTCCAAGAATTGAACCCTGTGGCACCCCCATAGAGACTGCCAGAGATCCGGACAGCAGACCCTCCGATTTGACACACTGAACTCTATCAGAGAAGTAGTTGGTGAACCAGGCGAGGCAATCATTTCAGAAACCAAGGCTGTCGAGTCTGCCGATGAGGATGTGGTGATTGACAGAGTCGAAAGCCTTGGCCAGATCAATGAACACAGCTGCACAGTAATGTTTCTTATCGATGGCGGTTAAGATATCGTTTAGGACCTTGAGTGTGGCTGAGGTGCACCCATGACCAGCTCTGAAACCAGATTGCATAGCAGAGAAGGTATGGTGAGATTCGAAATGGTCGGTAATCTGTTTGTTGACTTGGCTTTCGAAGACCTTAGAAAGGCATGGTAGGATAGATATAGGTCTGTAGCAGTTTGGGTCAAGAGTGTCCCCCCCTTTGAAGAGGGGGATGACTGCAGCTGCTTACCAATCTTTGGGGATCTCAGACGACACGAAAGAGAGGTTGAACAGGCTAGTAATAGGGGTGGCAACAATTTCGGCAGATCATTTTAGAAAGAAAGGGTCCAGATGGTCTAGCTCGGCTGATTTGTAGGGGTCCAGATTTTGCAGCTCTTTCAGAACATCAGCTGAACGGATTTGGGAGAAGGAGAAATGGGGAAGGCTTGGGCAAGTTGCTGTGGGGGGTGCAGTGCTGTTGACCGGGGTAGGAGTAGCCAGGTGGAAAGCATGGCCAGCCGTAGAAAAATGCTTATTGAAATTCTCAATTATGGTGGATTTATCAGTGGTGACAGTGTTTCCTATCTTCAGTGCAGTGGGCAGCTGTGAGGAGGTGTTCTTATTCTCCATGGACTTTACAGTGTCCCAGAACTTTTTTGAGTTAGTGTTGCAGCAAATTTCTGCTTGAAAAAGCTAGCCTTGGCTTTTCTAACTGCCTGTGTATAATGGTTTCTAGCTTCCCTGAACAGCTGCATATCACAGGGGCTGTTCGATGCTAATGCAGAACGCCATAGGATGTTTTTGTGTTGGTTAAGGGCAGTCAGGTCTGGGGAGAACCAAGGGCTATATCTGTTCCTGGTTCTAAATTTCTTGAATGGGGCAATTTTATTTAAGATGGTTAGGAAGGCATTTAAAAAAAATATCTAGGCATCCTCTACTGACAGGATGAGATCAATATCCTTCCAGGATACCCCAGCCAGGCCTGCTCGCTGAAGTGTTTCAGGGAGCGTTATACAGTGATGAGTGGGGGTTGTTTGACCGCTGACCCATTACGGATGCAGGCAATGAGGCAGTGATCGCTGAGATCTTGGTTGAAGACAGCAGAGGTGTATTTAGTGGGCAAGTTGGTTAGGATGATATCTATGAGGGTGCCCGTGTTTAAGGCTTTGGAGAGGTACCTGGTAGGTTCATTGATAATTTGTGTGAGATTGAGGGCATCAAGTTTAGATTGTAGGATGGCTGGGGTGTTAAGCATGTTCCAGTTTAGGTCGCCTAGCAGCACGAGCTCTGAAGATAGATGGGGAGCAATCAGTTCATATATGGTGTCCAGAGCACAACTGGGGGCAGAGGGTGGTCTATAGCAGACTGCAACAGTGAGAGACTTGTTTTTAGAGAGGTGGATTTTTAAAAGTAGAAGTTCAAATTGTTTGGGTACAGACCTGGATAGTAGGACAGAACTCTGCAGGCTATCTTTGCAGTAGATTGCAACACCGCCCCCTTTGGCAGTTCTATCTTGTCTGAAAAGGTTGTAGTTTGGAATTAAAATTTCTGAATTTTTGGTAGTCTTCCTAAGCCAGGATTCAGACACAGCTAGAACATCCGGGTTGGCAGAGTGTGCTAAAGCAGTGAATAGAACAAACTTAGGGAGGAGGCTTCTAATGTTAACATGCATGAAACCAAGGCTATTACGGTTACAGAAGTCATCAAAAGAGAGTGCCTGGGGAATAGGAGTGGAGCAAGGCACTGTAGGGCCTGGATTCACCTCTACATCGCCAGAGGAACAGAGGAGGAGTAGAATAAGGGTGCGGCTGAAAGCAATAAGAATTGGTTGTCTAGAACGTCTGGAACAGAGAGTAAAAGAAGGTTTCTGGGGGCGATAAAATAGCATCAAGGTATAATGTACAGACAAAGGTATGGTAGGATGTGAATACAGTGGAGGTAAACATAGGTATTGAGTGATGAAGAGAGAGATATTGTCTCTAGAAACATCATTGAAACCAGGAGATGTCATTGCATGTGTGGGTGGTGGAACTAATAGGTTGGATAAGGTATGGTGAGCAGGACTAGAGGCTCTACAGTGAAATAAGCCAATAAACACTAACCAGAACAGCAATGGACAAGGCATATTGACATTAAGGAGAGGCATGCTTAGTCGAGTGATCAAAAGGGTCCAGAGTGGAGAGGTTGGTTGGGGGTCACAGTGATCCAGACAGCCAGCCAGGCCATCGATAGCAAGCTAGCATAGGATGGACGTCTGTTATTATCCACCTCTTGCGCTCCGTCAGTAGATTAGTGGGGTTCCGTGTGGTAGAGGGGACCAATCCAAATCACACAACAACAACAAAAATAAAAACAATAGATATAGCTAGAGGCCCAGAAGAAGAAGAAAACAATAACAATAAAAATAAATAAATAAATTGTCCGATTATCTATTCAGATAGCAGCCGATAAGACAGCTAATGGCTAGCAGGCCGCAGATGGGCGCCCAGGCAACGTCGCGACGGAGGAACCAGACGGATAACTCCCTCGGGTAGACAACGTCGTCAGTTCAGCCGTGAAGGCCCGGCGGGGCTCCGCGCAGGCAGCAAAACGGGTCCGTACAGATGACCGCAGCCCAGGAGCGATTGATGGAACTCCTCAGCTGGCTAGCTCCGGAACAACCGATGCTCGCCCTGGAATTGAACCAACTAGCTTCCGATTAGCTTCTGGATTAGCTTCTGGCCAGTTTCCGGCCAGCTCCTGACCCAGTTTGTGATTAGCTTCTGGATTAGCTCCTGGCTAGCTTCTGGCTAGTTTCTGGCTAGCTTCTGTCTAGTTTCTGGCTAGCTTCTTGGAGTTTGTAGTTTCTGGCTAGCTTCTTGGATGATTTCAGACTTGAGGTAAATAATAATTTTTTACTTTTTTATAAATATAAATTGGTGAGGCGGGTTGAAGGAGAGTGTTTTGAGGATGAGTTTATGGAAAAATTAAATACAAAAATGTATGAAAAAAGTTGTGTGTGTAATATATATACGACACGACAAGACGAGGACAAATGACGTCTGAACTGCTATGCCATCTTGGTAAGAACATACAGTACAGAAGAAAATGCTGGTCTTGTGTTCACATTCACTGTACTGCCCTGACCCTGTGCTGCTCTGTACTCTGGGTGGAGACAAAAACAGAGGAGCTCACATTATTCATAGACAAAACAAGCTTTGAGTCGCTTGTAAATGGTTTATCTTTGGAATGGAGCAGTGGAATGGAGCAGTCTTGTTCACAGATGATTGTACTGTATTGTAAGCTTGTCTTATTATGGTGTGAATTGAATTGGAGAGCAGCATGTCTGTTACAGTATGGAACTCACTAGAACTCTACAACAAGAGGCCTCTTATTTTATGGAATGACATCACTGATATATCATCCACCCTTGAGGGGAGTGTGACAGGCTAATTGTATTTGATGGAAGTATGCTAATGCAGGACTTGTTGACCCACAGAACTTTAAGCTTCTTTTGTTTGATCTTCCATGTGTCCATCTGTTTGTCAGACAGTTGAAGAATACACTGTCTCATGTCTGTGCAGGTCTGTGTGTATCCTGCCTTAGCATGCATGTGACATTTTCCCCCCAGGTGTAAAATGAGCCCGCTGTTGTTAACCTCACTTTGACCTCTGACCTCATATGTCTCTGCAAACCTGTCACTCTTCCCAGTACCTCTCAGCCAATAATATGCCTTTTACAGGCTAAAAAGTATTGCTCTGTAATGTGTACGTGTGAACAGTACTGTACATGCAGAAGTTTATTAGCAAATGTTACGCTAGCCTAAAATACCAAACTATATTTCATTCAATTTTACTGAACATCAGATAACAGCTGTTTACAATAAAACATTTTAGCTGTTATTGTCTTTGAGTAATTTCTAGCTCTCATCAACAAAAACATAATCTAATTGACCACTGGATTATTTGTAAACTAAATGGGCCTAGTGGCGCAGTGGTCTAAGTCACTGCATCTCATTGTTAGAGATGTCACTCCAGACACCCTGGTTCAATTCCAGACTGTATCACAACTCAATGACTCAAGCCCAGTTCAGCTAATCCCTACCATTGTGTCACAGAGTTGTCATAATGCTTCAGCAATTGAACAATACACCAGGGCTGTCAGTAGACACAATATAAGTAACCTAATTGATGTCCCTGTAACTGCCCTGAATGCCTCTACTGATTCCTACAGCTATTGTATGCAGTAATCATGTGCCTACTGTTCGCACTAAGCCGGTGTGCCCTAGGAGGAAGTCCACTGTGAGCAGCTCACCCTGCACTAACATAAAGAACACCTACTGCTGCTAAGCTTCACAGTAAAGCAATGAATGCAAGTAAGCATCCCAGAAGATATGCTCAAAAGAGCCCACGTTAATACAGTTGAAGTCGTATGTCTACATACACTTAGGTTGGAGTCATTAAACTCGTTTTTCAACCACTCCACAAATATCTTGTTAACAAACTATAGTTTTGGCAAGTCGGTTGACAGACAAATTATTTAACTTATAATTGACTGTATCACACTTCCAGTGGGTCAGAAGTTCACATACACTACGTTGACTGTGCCTTTAAACAGCTTGGAAAATTCCAGAAAATTATGTCATGGCTTTAGAAGCTTCTGATAGGCTAATTGACATCATTTGAGTCAATTGGAGGTGTACATGTGGATGAATTTCAAGGCCTAACTTCAAACTCAGTGCCTCTGCTTAACATCATGGGGAAATCAAAAGAAATCAGCCAAGACCTCAGAAAAAATATTGTAGACCCTTATATTTATCTCAACTATTATTCTGACATTTCACATTATTAAAATACAGTGGCAATCCTAACTGACCCAAGACAGGGGATTTTTACTAGGATTAAATGTCAAGAATTGTGAAAAACTGAGTTGAAATATATTTCCCTAAGGTGTATGTAACCTTCCGACTTCAACTGTATATGTAGCTTAAGAAACAAGTTTCTTACCTTTGATGATACAGTGGTAGCAACACAAGATTATAACATTTATTGAAAATATAGAAATGCCAATGGTGGAGGTGTAGATATTTTATATTCAGAACCACATTCCTGCAAACAGACACTGCACTTGACACATTTATGAAGTTGCTAATAAGCATGCACCCATTAAGAAAATGACAACTGTTAAATTCCTGTGAATTGATGAGGAATTGAAAAATGGTATGGTTGAGAGGGAAGAGGCAAAAATAATGGCAAATAAGTCTGGCTGCACAACCGTTTGGCAAACCTATTGCAAATTGAGAAATCATATGACTAAACTGAAAAAAAGAAGAAACTACACTTTTAAACCAAGATAAATTAAATAAATAATGATAATAAAAAGCTTTGGAACACCTTAAATGAAATTCTGGGAAAAAGGGCAAACTCAGCTCCATCCTTCATTGAATCAGATGGCTCATTCATCACAAAACCAACTGATATTGCCAACTACTTTCCATGGATTGATGAGGAATTGAACAACTGTATGGTTGAAAGAGATGGGGCAAAAGGAGTGACTATTAAATATGTCAGCAACTCTGACTGGCTTAAATTATGTTAATAAACTCAACAAAAAGAAGAAACTGTATTATGAAGTCAAGATCAAAAACCTTTGGAGTACTTTAAATTAAATTATGGGCAGAAAGACAAATTCAACTTTCATCGAATCAGATGGCTTAGTTATCACAAAGCCATTTGATGTAGCCAATTATTTTAATGATTACGCCATTGGCAAAGTAGGCAAATTTAGGCAGAAATGCCAACAATGATCAGTGAGCCATCGTACTCATGCATAAAAATTGAATAAAAAAATGAAAGGAAAGCTTTGCAAGTTTTTAGAATTTTGTAAAGTTAGTGTTCGAGAGGTGGAAAAAATACTGTATGTAGCTCCCTCCGGTAACCACGAGCACAACTGTTCCTTGATTTTAACTGGCGGTTTTATTCAGAATTTTTTGTCAGATTTATCGCCTTCCGTGAGAACTATAAAGTATATGAAAATACAGTTAAGAACACTCTTACAACTTTCTTGTCTTATGAGTGACTTATTAGTTTGGTATAACTCTGAAGTGCTTACATACATAAACAGTTTAGCCGGAGCTTTAACAGTATCAGATTAAACACATGAATAAAGGAAAAATACCTAATTGGTTGCTTATTACAGAAGGGAGGAAATCAAAAACTTCACACTTCTTATTCTTGGCATGAATTCACGCTTCCTGCTTAATTATTATAACGTTACCATCCTAACATATATGCTTCAACCTTTACAAACTACACCCGTAGACACAAAAACCTATCTGACACAGCGTGGGATTGCCTTCACTCCAAAACTATGTTGCTTCGATAATAATCCCCGTTCCAACAGTTCTTAGCCACGTAGTTCCGCTTGTCTTGCCATTTCCCCCGCATAGCGAACACGTAAAGAATTCAAACAAAAAACAACAACAGGAGGGAAGCCAGACATTCAGCATGCTTATAGAGACGGTCACTCAACATGTACTGCACTGACACAAACGACTGATGATTGGTTGAAAGAAGAATATAAGAATATTGTGGGAGCTTCTCTTTGGTGTACCGCAGGGCAGCTCTCTAAGCCCTCCACTCTTTCCTATTTTTACCTATGACCTGGCATTAAACAAAGCATATGTGTCCATGAATACTGATGATTCAACCATCTACTCATCAGCAACCACAGCTAATGAAGTCACTGAAAACCTTAGCAAACAGTTGTATTCTGTTTAGGAATGGGTGGCCAGTAATAAACTTTTCCTGAACATCTCTAAAACTAAGGGCATTGTATTTGGTATAAATCATTCTGTAAGTTCTAGACCTCAGCTGAATCTGGTAATGAATAGTGTGGCTGTTGAACAAGGTGAGGAGACTAAGTTACTTGTTGTGACAATAGATTGTTAACTGTCATGGTCAAAACATAGATTCAATGGTTGAAATGATGGGGAGAGGTCGGTCCTTAATTAAGAGATGCTCTGCTTGTTTGACACCACACTCCAAAAAGCATGCCCTGCAGTGCTAGTTTAGTCTTATCTTGATTATTGTCCATTTGTGTGGTCGAGTGTTGCAAGGAAAGGCCTAGTTAAGCTGCAGCTGGTCCAGAACAGAGCTGCACACCTTGCACTTCATTGTAATCAGAGGGATAATATAAATACTATGCATGCCAATCTCTCTTGGCTAATAGTTCAGGAGAGACTGACTGCATCACTTCATATTTTTATAAGAAACATGAATGTGTTGAAAATTCCAAATAGTTTGCATAGTCAACTTACACAAAGCTCTGACACACACACTTACCCTAATAGACATGCCACCAAGGGTCTTTTCACAGTCCCCAAATCTAGAACAAATTAAAGAAAGTGTACAGTATTATATAGAGCTATTATTCAATGGAACTCCCTTCCATCTCATATTGCTCAAATGAACAGCAAACCTGGTTTCAAAAAACAAATAAAGCAACACCTGAAGGTACAACGTCTCTCCTATATTTGACCTAAATTGTTTATTTGTATGTATTGATATATAGTCTACGTGTGCCATTTTTAAATTGATGTTCTTCTGTTCTTGTCAATTTAATGTTCTGTATTATGTAATGTTTCATGTTTTGTGTGGACCCCAGAAAGAGTAGCTGGTGGTGCTTTCGCAACATCTAATGGGGATCCTAACAAAATACCAAAATACCATGGTGTGAACCTGTCAGCTCCACCACGTTTACACACATAGGGTCACTGACCCTAACTATATGTGTTCCCCTAGGGAGCCCCATGCTACCCTCAGTGGATCAAATAACCCTGCTCTGACACACACACACACATACACCACATTAACTGACTGTTTGTGGGGCGAGAGGACATTTTTTTGTTTCTTGATGTTGTTTTTATTTGTCTTTATTAGTTGTGGTTCAGATGTCTGGCGCTCAGACAAAAGAGCCAGGAACATAATGCTCCACTTCTCCACTCCCCTGCTGGTGTGACTTGACTGAGGTTGAGTAACTTGGAATAAAGAGCATGTGGTTGGCAATGGTTGTTTGGTTTTCCATTGGTGGGGTGTAAATGCATTGGGAAATACCACAGAAATGATGTATGGGAACATTCTTCATGCTAACTAATCTAAAATGTATATTATATGCCATCTTTTGGCATTCTTCCATGTATTAGTACTTATGCTCCTGCTCACTTATACTAGTGATGGGGACAAAAATCAATGCAGTTACTTATTATTATTATTATTATTATTATTGTCATCTTTGGGACAATATTATATTGATATTTGATGGATTTGTAGCGTTAGCTAGCGCTAGTTAGCTCTACCTGCGCTAAAAGTCTGGTATTTTTCATCTTATAGCTTGTTCTCTTTAAATAATGAGCCAACATGTTTTCAGTACTTTTATTTCCATGACTGATCAAAAACACATTTTCTCTCTCTTGTTTCTCTGCAGCAGACATATAGTGAGCAATATGTTTGGAACATCAACTCGCAGTATCGAATCACAATACATAAAGACTTATGAGAATCGTGAGAATCGTAATACATATCATATCACCTAAGTATTGTGATATTATCGGATCGTGAGGTCCATGGCAGTTTTAATCCCTAACTTATACCATGTGACCTTACCAGGCAAACCTCTAGTTAGGCTAAAACCTTTCCATGTAGCCCGGAAAAACTTGGGACCTGGTGATGCTTGGGAACATTCTTCTATGCTTGACTAATTGAATAAGTGTACAGTGAATCACAGCGTGCCACCTCTGACATCCTCCATGTGTGTGTTTCCTCCAGGGCCATGTGTGATTGAAGAGGACCACCACCACCACCACCACCAGGCTGCTGAGGGAACCTGTATGCCCAGAGAAACAGCAACCAGTATGGACATTGTGGAAGACTTCCCTCCCCCGCCTCCTGAAAGTAAGTAATGCCAACATCCTCCTCTCCTCCCCTCTCTCTCTCTGACTCAATCTCTCCCAGCACTTGTAAATCCACCCGTAGCCAATGAGAACACATGCTGCTGCTCAGGCCTGTTGACAGCTCTGTTTATGGTTTTCTATGCTGAGATGAGTGAGGCGCTACTTGGTAATGTCATTATGTCATGTCCGTTGGTAGATTTAGCTTGTCGTCCTGAGATGTTATCAGACTGTAGTGACCATCTCTACTTGTCCCTTTGTTACTCCTAGTGCAGTTTGTGTGTTCTTGTTCATGTTTTTGAGTAGTCAGTTAATGTTGCTCAAACTAACAGGTCTTAAAGGCTGCTTTGGCTGATGATGATTGGGATCTATATATCATATTTCTGTTAGCCCTGTTTATGGTAACAGGTTTGAAAGGTCTGTTTCGACGGACACACTGATGGTCAGTCTAGCTCCCTGAGGGCCTTTTCATGATGGGCAGACCGTGTAAACACATTCCTCTCTGGAGCTCGTGGGCTGTGGAACGAAGGAGTAAGGAGAAGGAGGAGGAGAAATGTGCCACAATTGCGAAGGGCAGACAATGTGCCTCAGTATCTGAGCTCTGGCTGAATACTGCAGCATCAGGCACACGCGCACACACACACGCACCACAGGGAATGGAACAGGCCAGAGAAATGCCTCATCTCCAGCTGGGCAGCCACTTGCCTTGTTGCCGTGGCGATGCTGGAGCACATTGTAAGCCAGTGACTCATTGAGCAGAGCAGTGTGGCAGAGAGGAGAGGAGGCACGGGAACAGAATCCATATTGTGGATATTAATTGACAATGGGTGTTGGGGACAGGCCTAGTTGTGTGTGTGTGTGTGTGTGTGTGTGTGTGTGTGTGTGTGTGTGTGTGCGTGCGTGCGCTGGCTAGAGAGAGAGTATTGAGCAGACTGCAGGCACACACATTCTCACAGCGCCAACTATCCATGGCTTCATCATTTACACTTGATCGTAACCAAATTATTGAATGGGCAATTTAAACGAATAATCTGTTCAATCTTTTATACAATCCCTGTTCCATCACACCCCGCTCTGCTTTACTTGGACCAGCCTGTGCGTCAGAGAGTAGACACGCACAAGAATGAATATGCATCCCATGTCTCAGCAGTGAAACATCCCTCCAGGCAGTGGCTAGCTGTGCCTGGTCCTTCTAGCTGGTCCGACACAGCTATTCATTATCACAGATGGGAACAGCAGATGTCACCTCTTTCCAGGTTTTCCCTCCTAATGTTCCACTCTAGCGCCTTCAAAGTTTAGTTTCAGGGTGTACATAGAGGTCAGAAGTCACAGTTAGACCCTATAGCATAGTCACAGACCATTGTCATAACTTCAGACTGAGGGCTAGAACACTCCCTGTCAACCCCTTAGGGAGTCATGATGGGGATTTAAAGGGCTCATAGTGCTGAGCTTCAAGGACTTTTGGGTCTCTGAGTGATTGATCTGTGTATCGGAACTGGAGATAAGGACTTATTTAAGCCTGAGGGGTTAGTAACTTTTGAGTAATGTATTTGATGGTTAGTGAGCCTAACCTGTAGCCTTACTTACCGTTGTGTATTTATGTTAGACAGTGTTGTTTCTAGTAACAGCTGTCTAAATGTCAGCTTAGAGTTTACTCAGTCAAGCAGGAAGTATTTAGCCAGCACAGGAAACGGAACTGATGTGAATAGGGGTCAAAAGGAAAAAGGTGTAGGTCTATACTGAGAAATCTTAGTAGGAAATCTTCTCATATAGATGAGAGGGTTGAATTGTTACCTCTGGTTTGGTCTTTCAGGAAATTGTGCCAGAACTTGTAGAAAAGGAGAGAAAAGTGAATTTGACTCAGTTTCTTAGCAGGAACAGTCAGGATATGAGCGTTTACTTGGTTACCGTAGTCGTGGGGAAACCTGAATCCTGATAGGACAGTAGTGTTTGTACTGGAACTGAGTCGCATGGGACATCTGTGGTATGTTCAGTAGCAGATATGTCCACCACGGCCAGGGAGATAAAGTAGCAGTCTCAGATGGGGTTGTGACCTCTTAAACTAAAGCTCCTGCCTAACTGTGTAATAGGAATCTGGATCCAATAGCAAGTCCATGTACTTGGACTCCTGTAGAGAGAAGTGGATGTTTGAATGGGCTGAATAGAGAGCATTCCTTTCATCTCTACCACCGATGACTTCTGACTGTGTCACCTTCTGTGAACCCTTTGCCAGCATTCAGCAGGGATTCTAATGTCATGGCCTTTTCTCTCTCTTTAGTCTACAGACTTTCCTCTGCTCTTTACACCCCTCTCCCTAATTCACCTCCTTTTATTCAGTATGTCAGAAAGTACAAGAGAAGTGCTGAATAAACCCCCTGTTACTAAACCTACACACAGCCCTCCCAATGGAACCTCATATAGCGATGAAAAGAACAATAAACTGGAGAGCAAGACCAGGTTTCCTCTACCCCACCACCATGTCACTTTAAGATGAGTCCTCTGAATTAGGTCTGTGGTGACATTTACATTCCATATGCATCCTCGGCACAGTTTAGGTCAGAGAGAGAAAGTGGCTTTCTTTCTTCATCTCTATTCCTTCATCAATATTGATCTGAAAGGAGATAAGGAAGGAAAGCCAGTTTGGACTATTGAGATGCAGCCCAGGATTCATAGGAAAAACAGTGTTTTTTTCTGGTCATTGGGGGTGTGACGACACTGCTCGCCGAACTGCATCGTGTGGATGATGTTAAAAATATTTGTTGGTCTGATGTGATTAATGAGGAGCATCCAGACACTTGCATTTCAATTATTGATAAACATGCACCTAATAAGAAACTGACTGTTAGAACTGTTAAGGCTCCATGGATTGATGAGGAATTGAAAACTGTATGGTTGAAAGAGATGAGGGAAAAGGAGTGGCTTATAAGTCTGGCTGCACATCTGACTGGCTGACTTACTGCAAAATGAGAAATTATGTGACTAAACTCAACAAATATAAGAAGAAACTGTATTATGAAACCAGTACATTAAATTAAGTTATGGGCAGAAAGACAAATTCAACTCCGTCTTTCATCGAATCAGATGGCTTGTTCATCACAAAACCATTTGATATTGCCAATTATTTGAATGATTACTTTCATTGGCAAGTGGGCAAATCTACAGTGGTTGCTCCACTATGCTGCGGGACTAAGAAGTAATTTGTGGTTTAGTACATTTACATTTTACATTTAAGTCATTTAGCAGACGCTCTTATCCAGAGCGACTTACAAATTGGTGAATTCACCTTCTGACATCCAGTGGAACAGCCCACTTCATTGCTCCAGACCACCACAAGGGGGAGTTGACTGATTATGCTTTTGGGTCCTACTGTGTCTCTAACTGACAATGAAGGGCGACATAAACCTAAATAGAAACTGATAATTGTACACAACTTCAGTATTACTTACTAAAACTGTTGTTACACTAAGGTTTTTATTTTGTTAGGATTATTTTGCTCTTACTGTAGTACTGTAGGCCACTCCCGACTGGTCACGTTGTACAGCGCCTGAGTGGTGCAACGGTCTAAGATACTGCATAGCAGTGCAAGCTGTGTTGCTGCAGATGCTGGTTCAATGCCTTGACTGGGAGACCCATGAGAACTGTAGTTTTTTTTGGTTTCTCTCCTAAAAACAGAAATAAATCATTCTAAATAACAAACTGGCTTTATTTACAAATTAGTAACAATGTCTCACCCCATGTTCAAGAATGGCCCTTTTCTCGCTCATTTTACGTTATTTGAAAACTAAATAAATCTCCAAAATATTGTTATTTTTTAAACAAAGCGATTATTACTATTATTAGTATTATTAATTTAGAATTATATAAAAGCCCCTTGGATATTCTCACAGATATATTATCAACCCTGTTATTAGCAGGACAATATATATTGGTCATGGCTCCTGAGTGGCGCACAATGGTATTGCCTTGCAGTTCTCCAGCTGTATACACTGAAAGCGTGCGAGGTTCAAGGCACGAGGGCAGGGAGCACGGATGGGCTGCAGAGCCCTACACAGAAGACCGTCCAAGCCCATGGGGAAGGGAGGAGGAGGAGGAAAGGGGACCGGGGTGGACCCCCACCCCTCCACACAGGCAACACTTTAAGGGCCATTGCACTAATAACGGAGCTGACTAGGGAAACGTTCCAGCTGTTCTGTTTTTAGTGCCAGTCTGCACATTCAAACTAAAACAATGTAACTAATAATGGCATCTTTATGTTTTCTTTAATAAAATAATGATAAAAATACTCTTTCAAAATGCTGATTTGTTTATTTAGTTACGTCATATTTTTCGATATACTATAGGCCGACCGTAGGTGACTTGAGTCCCAATAGTGTTGAGTAATGTGCTGTTATTAAAAGTGGTGTAGGTCTTATTTATTTAAAGAGCATATTGAATTTAGAAGCGATAGGATATGAAGCAATAGCCTACAACTATTTTATCACCGTTTGGTGTTGCTCTGAGACAAGCATGGGGAACGGTCTTGATAAATCAATGAGATTTTTTATTTTCACCGAATTTCCGTTTGGGTATTGGTTAGACTCCGATTATACAATCAGGGTGTAGAAATGTTATGCTCTTAGTCTAATCTTTATATAACTAGGCAAGTCAGTAAAGTATAAATTCTTATTTAAATGATTTGCTAAGAGAGACTGGCTTGCATAATATTTTAGTTTAGCCCTCTGATTACAGTGAAGAGCAGTATGTGCAGCTCTGTTCTGGGCCAGCTGCAGCTTAACTAGTTCTTTCTTTGCAGCACGACCATATGACTGGACAATAATCAAGATAAGATAAAACTAGAGCCGGCAGGACTTGCTTTGTGGAGTCAAAAAAGCTGAGAATTTCTATATTACGGCAAGACCTCTCCGTCTTTGTATAACCACTGAATTTATATGTTTTGACCATGACAATTTACAATCTAAGGTAACACCAAGTCATTTAGTCTCCTCAACTTGTGTATCAGCCACACCATTCATTACCAGATTTAGTTGAGGTCTAGAACTTAGGGAAGGATTTATACCAAATACAATGCTCTTAGTTTTAGAGATGTTCAGGACAAGTTTATTCCTGGCCACCCATTCCAAACAGACTGCAACTTTTTGCTAAGGGTTTCAGTGACTTCATTAGCTATGGTTGCTGGTGAGTATATGGTTGATGCCAGTGGCAGGTCATTGGTAAAGTGTGGTGTACTGCAGGGCAGCTCTCTAGGCCCTCTACTCTTTTCTATTTTTACATGTTTGACATTGGGAGATTAGGTTAGGATTAGGAGATTCCATTAACGAAAACCCTCTGAGTTCTATTAGATAGACAGCTCTGGATCTATGATATATCAAAGGTTGAAAAGCCATAACACATACGTTTTCTCAACAATAGGTTATGGTCAATAATATCAAAGGCTGCAATGAAATCTAACAGAACAGCTCCCACAATCTTCTTATTATCAATTTCTTTCAACCAATGTCTATTCATAACCACACAGTGGGTGGTGGGTCAAGTTGGGACCCTCTACCAAGTTAAATATGAATGCAGACCCACCCTTTTGCTAATTACAAATCTGAATTCATATTTAACATATTTGGCTTTTCAACCAATCACCCACTGTGTGGCTATGAATAGACATTAGTGGGGTCAGGTGTCGGTAACCTCACATTTTTGGAGAGAAGGGAAAATAACTACATTTGAGCTTTTGCTGATCTTTGAGCATAATGATTAAACTTCACTTATTCTACTTGCATATGTCTCATGTTCTCTCGCTCTATCCAAAGCCACACAAAGGTAAGCTGTGTTTCTCTGACTCCAACTCTCTCTCTCTCCTTTCTGTGATTAGTGTTGGTGGACGAGGTGCCCTATGCCGATGAAGAAGAGGGGGAGCAGTTTGAGTTTGATGACAGTGGGGATGAGTTCCCTGAGGCAGACCGGCCACCCCATGCCCCTCCAGCCCCAGACTACGGGGGCAAGGCCCAGATCAATGGTGTGGCCCCTCACCCACAGCAGGAAGGACCAGACCCCCGGCCCTCCAACCCGGAGCCCACAGCAGCAGCAGACACAGACACAGTGGCAGCTGAACCACCAGTTCCAGTAGCCATGGCTACAGCAGACACAGTGGCATCAGCATCGGATCTTCCGGTAGCCAATGCTCCAACAGAATCAACAGCTCCAGTGGCAGCAGCAGAAGGGGACAAGACTTCATCTGTCCCAGCTGGCGCAGACAGTGACTTACCCCCTCCTCCACCCCCAGAGGACTCCACTCCTGTAGGAACAGACTCTGTGAACACAAGTTAGTGAAAATAACTGTTCAGTTTTCCTCTTTAGCACCTGGATGTCTGAGGATAGATCCTCTGTCACGCTGTAGCCTAAACATACACAAATAATATACCACCACAACCATATCATTAATCCACACTGAGTGGGTGCTATACAGTAGTTGGTGTCATGCAGTCCATTCTTAGTGCATGTTTTGTGCCTACACATGTTGTATTACCTCATTCTGACACATGCGCCATGTCAGGCTGGAAAATACATTAGTGTAGTCCATCCTGGTATCACTGGCTGCCTGGTTCAGGGTGGCTCTTGGCATTCATCACACACAGCTTGACACCACCAGAACTCTCTCTCTCTCGATATATTTATATATATATATATTAAGATATATATATCAGCCTCTCAGTCAGAGGAGAGAGGCCAATCGCCCCAGTTAGACTCACCCCACATTTTTACTCTAGACTCCAACAACCTCTTGCTAACATAAACATTCCATGCACTTCCCTCTCTCCAGCACTCACCTCCCAAGTTCCTATGTCTCTCCCCCTCTGACATTTACATCCTAGTCCAATTGAGAGTCCAGGCCCCTCCTCTCCAGTGTTAAATGTTTAAGTCACAGTATTCTTCTTCAGTGTTCTGCAATGATCGCAAGTTGGAGTGCTTAGTCACCTAACTAATGATAGACATGATGTGGTATCATCAAATTGCTCTCATGGAATTTTATGGCAGTACTTTTTAGTATTTTGCAATTGTGCAAAGTAATCTGATAACAAATTAGTTCCAGCACATTTGGAGCAGTGTGTAACTGTAGCTGTGTTGATGGGGATCATTTGGAGCAGTGTGTAGCTATGTTGTGTTGATGGGGATCATTTGGAGCAGTGTATAACTGTAGCTTTGTTGACGGGGATCATTTGGAGCAGTATGTAACTGTAGCTGTGTTGTTTTGGTGGGGATCATTTGGAGCCGTGTGTAACTGTAGCTGAATTGGTGGGGATCATTTGGAGCAGTGTGTAACTGCAGCTGTGTTGATGGGGATCATTTGGAGCATTGTGTAACTGTAGCTGTGTTGATGGGGATCATTTGGAGCATTGTGTAACTGTAGCTGTGTTGATGGGGATCATTTGGAGCAGTGTGTAACTGTAGCTGTGTTGTGTTGATGGGGATCATTTGGAGCAGTGTGTAACTGTAGCTGTGTTGATGGGGATCATTTGGAGCAGTGTGTAACTGTAGCTGTGTTGATGGGGATCATTTGGAGCAGTGTGTAACTGTAGCTGTGTAGATGGGGATCATTTGGAGCAGTGTGTAACTGTAGCTGTGTTGATGGGGATCATTTGGAGCATTGTGTAACTGTAGCTGTGTTGATGGGGATCATTTGGAGCATTGTGTAACTGTAGCTGTGTTGATGGGGATCATTTGGAGCATTGTGTAACTGTAGCTGTGTTGATGGGGATCATTTGGAGCATTGTGTAACTGTAGCTGTGTTGATGGGGATCATTTGGAGCAGTGTGTAACTGTAGCTGTGTTGTGTTGATGGGGATCATTTGGAGCAGTGTGTAACTGTAGCTGTGTTGTGTTGATGGGGATCATTTGGAGCAGTGTGTAACTGTAGCTGTGTTGTGTTGATGGGGATCATTTGGAGCATTGTGTAACTGTAGCTGTGTTGTGTTGATGGGGATCATTTGGAGCAGTGTGTAACGGTAGCTGTGTTGATGGGGATCATTTGGAGCAGTGTGTAGCTGTGTTGTATTAATGGGGATCATTTGTAGCAGTGTGTAACTATAGCTGTGTTTTGTTGATGGGGATCATTTGGAGCAGTGTGTAACTGTAGCTGTGTTGATGGGGATCCTTTGGAGCAGTGTGTAACTGCAGCTGTGTTGATGGGGATCATTCGGAGCAGTGTGTAACTGTAGCTGTGTTGTGTTGATGGGGATCATTTGGAGCAGTGTATAACTGTAGCTTTGTTGATGGGGATCATTTGGAGCAGTGTGTAACTGTAGCTGTGTTGTGTTGATGGGGATCATTTGGAGCAGTGTGTCGCTGTGTTGTGTTGATGGGGATCATTTGGAACTAACTGTGTGTTACATTTCCATTGCAGATAAGGAAGTGTCCAGTGATGACCCTCCCCCGGCCATCCCCAGGACCACCTCCCAGAGGAAAGTCAACCCCTACTCTGTGATTGAAATCACCCCCCTCCAACTACAGCAACTGGAGCAGCAGCATGGGCCCGTCCCTACTTCTTCCTCACCGGTTGAGAGGGTAGGAGGAGAGGGGGAGAGGGAGGGGAAGGGCCAGGATGTTCCCCCCGCCAGCCCCCTCTGTGTCCCACCGGGCTACTCTGTGCCCGTGCCCTGTGGGTACGCCACCCCCTCTGGTGTGCCCCTCATTACGCCAGCCTACACCACGCCCGTCATCATCCGACACTTCTCCGTGGACGAGGAGGGTAAAGGAAGAACACATTCATGTTGGAAACATGTAGAATTAGAAGGATTTGAACAGCCATTCCTACTATTCCTTCTACTCTGTTCTGCATTCATATTGAAAACCTGTTTGAAATACTCCGATATAGTGTTCCTACAATGAACAGAGCACTGAAAGTAGGAACAGAGCACTGAAAAGTAGGAACAGAGCACTGAAAAGTAGGAACGGAGCACTGAAAAGTAGGAACGGAGCACTGAAAAAATGTGGTGGGAACTGTTCAAACTTCTTCTCATTCATTCTCCTTAGTGGAATTCCCCCGTCCTCTCCCCCTTCTTCACCACTGACTTTGGGATGAGAGGCCATGACACATGCATGCTCTGTACTCCCAGCAAATATTTCCTCTCCTCTCTTCTTCGCATTTATTTTTCCTAAAACCTTGCCTCAAGGAAGTGGGGACTAAATTTAGCCGCTCTAAATTTAGCCGCCGTTGGCTGTTAGGATTGTCCTGTTTTCTCTTTAATGTTACAGTAGTAGTTAAATGTGTGCCTTGGCCAGTCTGAGGGGAAATTGCAGTGTAATTAAGCTACCCAACACAGAGCGTTACTCCTGTTTTCAAGTATTTTGAACGGTATATTCTGTAGTTGAAATCTTGACACGTTGACTGATTGTTCCAATATACTGTCAGGTTTATCTGATGGGAATGTTATGTGGCATGCAAGGCTATAATAGCAGAAAATATGTGAACATGTATTAGTTATCAGATTATCATTGCAGTTTTTTAAATGAGCAATCTAATCTGAGGTCCTTATCAATCAATTTCAGGTCTTATTTTTTATCTCTTTGATGCTAATTTAGTTTCAGTGATGGCTGCCCCCTGGTGGCAGTAGCTAAGGTTTAGTGCAAACGGCATGCAGCGTTAGGGAAGGAGTCATCGATGTAGATTTTTGTTCTCTCTCTCTCCCTCCAGATACTGTGGTGGGGACAGGCAACATTTCTGTTGATATGTGAGTGACTCGCTTGTCAGGCTCTTTCTTCACTGATCTGTTTTATTTCATCCAGACTGAACTTGATCTGCCAGAAATTGTGATGATGTGGATACTTGTTTATTTGCGTTGGAATAGCAGACAGTTATTATTTCTCTATTTTATTAAAATGTCTGCAGTGAAGAGTATCCTGCCATCAGAGAGGAGGATGCTTTGTCTAAATGGGTGTCGGACCCTGCAAACACAGCCTGGATGGAAAGTAAGTACTCCTCTTTTCATTCCCATGAGAAATATGTCATTTTCCACAATTATCTGTTTATTTTACTTCTATTTCCATTTGTATTTACCTAGTTGATACTTTTTGGTTTGCTTGGAACACAACAGGACAGGGATTGTAAAGTTCTAAGTCCAGCCTGAATCTGTCTCGTGCACAATGCATAACTACGCTTTGGTGTTTTCTTTGGGAATTCACTTGAGTAAAAAATAGACACTTCCTTCCTCTAGGTCCTTTTGAGGAACCAGGCTTTTGTGGGGTCTCTCCTCTTGCCTTCCCTGAGATTGTATCCTGTCCGTTGTGTAAAGCTTAATTTCACATTGAGACCTTGTTAATTCAAACATTGTTGCTTTGTCATTTAGATCCAGATGAAGTCATTTATGATGACGTGCCCAGAGAGAACTCTGACTCCACTACAGGTCAGTGCTGTATCCTTTTTTCTCTTTCTATTCTGTCGGTCTTTCTTTCCGTTTCTCATTGTACTGTCGTTCCTCTTTTCCACGGCGTTTTGTGACTTTTGCATATTAATGTCTTTACCTCTTTTTGCATTTCTAAAACATAATGTGCTGGAATTATTCAGCAGAAACATTTGATGTGCCCTTAAGCAAACTGTGTTATGCTGTACAATGTTCAGTTGATGCACTAGAACTGACAGGCTAACTTATGGTCAGGCTAACTTACTGTACATGAATACAAATTGCACCATTGCAGTTGAAAATGTATTTCTCCCTGATTGTAATGCTGTTCCCCTTGATTTGAACACTTTCTCCTCATCCCTCAGAGCCAGACGAGATGATCTATGATGATGTGGAGTTTGGGGAGGAGGGCTGTGGCAGCTCCCTGGACAACGGCTGGAGTTCCAGCGAGTTTGAGAGCTATGACGAGCAGAGTGACGGGGAGGGCCGCGGGGAGAACGGCCTGCCTGACGCCTTCATGAGAGGGAAGCCCCCACAAAGGAAGACCCATGTGTGTAAACTTAACACCTTACCCTCTCTGTCTACAGACCTGTCTCTCTGGGGAGCGAGAGGAAGGGTGAAGAGATTGAGGAGAAGAGGGGGAATTAGCAAGAGGAAGGGGATTATATATACTATGGGGAGTAGAAGTTTGAGAGAGGATATGAATGTGTCTCACCAGGAGATGCACGAAGCTGCAGATGGATGCCACAGATCAACAGACGCTAAAGAAGAATACACTCTTAGAACAACAACAAAAAAGGTTATATCTATAACAGTGGAGGCTGGTGGGAGGAGCTATAGGAGGATGGGCTCATTGTAATGGCTGGAATGGAATAAATTGAACGATATCAAACAGATTAAGCATATGGAAACCACATGTTTGGCTCTGTTCCATTTATTCCATTCCAGCCATTACAATGAGCCCATCCTCCTATAGCTCCTCCCACCAGCAACCACTGATCTAGAACCTAAAGTGGCTCTTCAGCTGTCCCCATAGGAGAACCCTTTGAAGAACCCTTTTGATTCCAGGTAGAACCCTTTTGGGTTTCATGAAGAACCCTTTCCACAGAGGGTTCTGCATGGAAACCAAAAGGGTTCTATCTGAAACCAAAAAGGTTTCTACCTTGGACCAAAAAGTGTTCTCCTACGGGGACAGCCGGAGAACCCTTTTGGAACCCTTTTTTCCCTGAAGAGTGTCATTTATGTCAGCGTCTTGAACATATGAGGAAGCGGAAGCAGTGGCACACAGTGAATGTCTAATAAAATGCAATATCCAGTTAAACAGAATATTCATAAATATTTGACATCCTCATATTTGAAATGAAAAATCATTCAGCAAATGTTAATACACAGTTTTATACACTTGGCTTATTCTTGTCTTCCTGCTGCACATGTTAATACTATGCTCTCGATAATATACAGTTCATTTGTATATTTGGTTTTGAATTGAATGGCCTGCTTGTTCATTCAGCCCAGAGGTCTTGCCAGGGAGGTCTCAGTGTTATAACTCAGCTGGCTGCACAAAGTGACTGCTTGGCTTCTGTAGCAGAGATTGGCCCAGTTAAAGGTAGACTCAGTGAAATGACGTTGCCGCGAGCAGCAGGGCAGATATTACGATGAGTGAGATGCATGACATTCTCAGAGTCACGCAGAGTATCTACGCATGTGGATGGGTTCGCTTCACGCTGTTAGAGCGTAGTAGATACAGGACCAAAACACTGGAGAAGTTTAGTCTTGCTCTTCAACGCTCTTAGTTGTTTGCTGAAATTGACCCACTACGCTCTGCGCATCTACATCATATCACTGAGTCTACCTTTAAGATTTCTATGTGGGTCGGGAGACAAAATATGGGTGAGGAGGCAAGGTCTTAGCTGTGGTGAGGGTGGGTGGATTGGGGTGAGGGGCTGACCATCTTCTGAGGATCTGTCTGGTAACGCTTCAAATGCTCTGCTTTTGTTTAGCTTTCTCAAGATCTGACACGCTTGAAAGAACACTATGAGAAAAAGATGAAAGATCTAATGGCAAATACAGTGGGAACGGTAGAGCTGCAGCAGATAAAACAGAAACACGAGCAGAAGGTAAATGTCATCATCATGGTCGGTGTGTGTTGTCACCCTCCGCTAGACAAAGTAGATCCTCCTTAACCCCGACCTCCCTAGCGGTGTCCCTCACTGACTGACTCAGACCTAGTCCCTTCATCCTGAGCTTATGTCTGGTGGTGAGCTTGTCTCTACTGCATTGACCTGTGCCACTAACTGTGTGGGTGTTGATGCTACTGCATCTCCTAAGTGACATGCCTTTAGGTCTACGGCGTACTGAGACACCAGAGCAGCTGAGTTGTATGTAGGCCTAAACAGGAGGTCCGTACAGGATCATCCCAGTCCACTCCTACAGAACATTTTCAAACAAATCTATAATAAAAGATAGTTATGAAGTTCTACTTTTCAGCAGAGGGTTGTAGCAGTCTAGATAAATCTTCTGAGACTCTACCCTGGCTAATGAAAGAGCTTCTAAACTACTGACATTCCCTATTTACAGGGCTCACATAGAGAGATTGAAGTTAAGTACACATCACTTAAGCCCTTATGCATCTGTGAGAACATTTGAGTTTAGATTGACTCAGTTCAGCTGCTGTCACAGTTGCTGTCTTCCTCTGGTCCACCCTGCTCTCCCTGAGGTCCTGCTCCTGTATTTACATGATCTGCCATCTTCCCTTCTCTTCTAACACAGTTCCTATCTCCTCCCTAAGTGCTTCAGTAGCATGCTGTTCTCTCTGTCTGCTCTGAGTGCTATTTACTGTTGTTGACGTTACATAAAGATGCAAAAGCTGGTGAAGGCAGCGAGAGATGGGACCAAAGATGGCCTGGAGAAAACCAAAGCAGCAGTGAGAAGGGGAAGGTCGTATATCAAGACCCACTGTCACGGTAAGAGTAAGAACAGAACATGGACTATGGTCCTTAGTTCACACTAGTCAGTTAATTACACTGATGTATCTGGGATAAAAATGCAAGCACTTTACATTGTAACAGGGGAATCATCCACTAACAATGTGTATTAACCTCCTGGGTGATGCTCATCTGATTTAAGCTGACCTCGTCTCTCCTGTTTATCTCAGAGAGGAAGTCGACCTGTTTTGAGGATGAGGAGTCAGAGCTATTCATCGAAGTGGAATGCTTCAACATGGAGCCAGTGCTCAGTCCCGTCCCTGAGGGGCTCTCACAACAACAGGTGGTGAGGAGGTGTATACTGGGCTCCATATTAGAGAGTGAGAAGAACTATCTCGATGCACTGAAGCGGATTTTAGAGGTATGTTATTTTACAGTTTATACATTTCATATAACATTTCTCTAATTTCCTCAAGGAAAAGATTTCCTACCACATCCTTATCCTCTTTATCCTCTCTTATCAGCAATATGAAAAGCCACTTTTGGAGATTGAGCCCAGGTTGCTAAGCGATAGGAAGCTGAAGGTGACATTCTATCGTATCCGTGAGATTCTCCAGTGCCATGCCCTGTTCCAGATCGCCCTGGCGTGCCGCGTGGCCGAGTGGGACAGTCTGGAGATGATCGGGGACGTCTTTGTGGCCTCGGTGGGTTGGTGGACAAGTGTAGGAAGGATTCAGTTCTACTTTTAAGATGGCTGGAAGAGTAAACCATTGGACAGTGGTCATGTGGTCAAAACTAGTGGACGGAAACATTCCTTTACTCACACTATGTCCTGTACTGTGCTTCACCATTGAACACAACACTGACTGAAGCGATGGTGCAAGTTTACCATGACTCGTTCTATAGGAATTAGTCCCTTGATTACACACACACACACACACACACACATGACACACACACACGACACACACAGCTGCACTGGGTTCTTGGAGGAAGTGCTCCACCCTGGTGTCTCTGCTGCCTAGCAACCCGGTCAGGGGTCTTCAAACAAAGTCTAACCCAGTAACCCCAGTTCTCCCTCTTCCTGATGTTTGTTACTGTTTGAAGCATGACCACAACACAGGCGCAGGACACAGCATTTGTGACCCATGTGCTGTGTGCCTTCTTCCTTACTGTCCTCTCTCTCTTATCCCTGGCCAGAAACAACCATCATAATACACTGTCCAACTAACAGCTTATTTTGGCCCTAGGAAGCCCCATTCCTTTGTCTGGTACCATGTTAATTCCATTCCTGACTGTAATTGTATCGGACTCGTAAGAGATGTTGATGGCTTGCTCTCTCCCCTTTCTGCCCCGCCCTCTCGCTATATCTGGGTCCCAGTTCTCCAAGTCCATGGTGTTGGATGCCTACTGTGAGTATGTGAACAACTTCAGCACAGCCATGGCGGTGGTCAGGAAGACGTGTGCCTCCAAACCCAGCTTCCTAGACTTCCTCAAGGTCAGTCAGAGCACCACTGTAAATATATATATTTTTTAAGTATGCTCCTGAGAAAATACAGAGATACAGCTATGCAGAATATGCATCGCTGGCTCTATCCTAAACCTAACTCCGCATCGGGACCTGGGGTTGATTTCAGACTGAACCAAAACACTTTGTGGTTCTGTATTGGATTGCCCTGCACTGCATCAATCAGCAATCATTGATTGTCCTCTTCTCTCTCCTCAGCAACGTCAGGACACCAGCAGTGACCGGGTCACTCTCTACGGACTCATGATGAAGCCCATCCAGAGATTCCCTCAGTTCATTCTACTGCTGCAGGTATATATTTCACTGTAACGTCCACACTTAGTGCCGAGAGTACATATTACACATCTACCAGCAGAGGGCGCCACATACTCTCTTACCAAAGAGCTCTGTTGTTAAGAATGCACTATGCAGAGAGAGTGCTGTGAAGTGTGCATACTCTTGGGAAATAATTTCAGGTGCTTCAAATTTGATCCTCACTCATAACTATTATGACTGAGGATAACATTTTAGACTGCCCATTGGCCTTCTGAAAGAATCTGAATAGTTTTAAACTGATGTAATGCCAGTGTAGAGATGTTCTGGATGTGATCGGTGCTCTGTTATATTCTGAATGTGTTATCTCTCCATGCTGTATGGCAGGACATGTTGAAGAACACACCAGCAGGCCACAGTGACAGACTGCCCCTACAGATGTTATGTCATGTTACAGTATGTTATGTTATTCTGTGGTGTTCTGACTGTGATATAATGTGATACAGGACATGTTGAAGAACACACCAGCAGGCCACAGTGACAGACTGCCCCTACAGATGTTATGTCATGTTACAGTATGTTATGTTATTCTGTGGTGTTCTGACTGTGATATAATGTGATACAGGACATGTTGAAGAACACACCAGCAGGCCACAGTGACAGACTGCCCCTACAGATGTTATGTCATGTTACAGTATGTTATGTTATTCTGTGGTGTTCTGACTGTGATATAATGTGATACAGGACATGTTGAAGAACACACCAGCAGGCCACAGTGACAGGCTGCCCCTACAGATGTTATGTCATGTTACAGTATGTTATGTTATTCTGTGGTGTTCTGACTGTGATATAATGTGAAACAGGACATGTTGAAGAACACACCAGTAGGCCACAGTGACAGACTGCCCCTACAGATGTTATGTCATGTTACAGTATGTTATGTTATTCTGTGGTGTTCTGACTGTGATATAATGTGAAACAGGACATGTTGAAGACACACCAGCAGGCCACAGTGACAGGCTGCCCCTACAGATGTTATGTCATGTTACAGTATGTTATGTTATTCTGTGGTGTTCTGACTGTGATATAATGTGAAACAGGACATGTTGAAGAACACACCAGCAGGCCACAGTGACAGACTGCCCCTACAGATGTTATGTCATGTTACAGTATGTTATGTTATTCTGTGGTGTTCTGACTGTGATATAATGTGATACAGGACATGTTGAAGAACACACCAGCAGGCCACAGTGACAGACTGCCCCTACAGATGTTATGTCATGTTACAGTATGTTATGTTATTCTGTGGTGTTCTGACTGTGATATAATGTGATACAGGACATGTTGAAGAACACACCAGCAGGCCACAGTGACAGACTGCCCCTACAGATGTTATGTTATGTTACAGTATGTTATGTTATTCTGTGGTGTTCTGACTGTGATATAATGTGAAACAGGACATGTTGAAGAACACACCAGCAGGCCACAGTGACAGACTGCCCCTACAGATGTTATGTTATGTTACAGTATGTTATGTTATTCTGTGGTGTTCTGACTGTGATATAATGTGAAACAGGACATGTTGAAGAACACACCAGCAGGCCACAGTGACAGACTGCCCCTACAGATGTTATGTTATGTTACAGTATGTTATGTTATTCTGTGGTGTTCTGACTGTGATATAATGTGAAACAGGACATGTTGAAGAACACACCAGCAGGCCACAGTGACAGACTGCCCCTACAGATGTTATGTATGTTACAGTATGTTATGTTATTCTGTGGTGTTCTGACTGTGATATAATGTGAAACAGGACATGTTGAAGAACACACCAGCAGGCCACAGTGACAGACTGCCCCTACAGATGTTATGTTATGTTAAAGTATGTTATGTTATTCTGTGGTGTTCTGACTGTGATATAATGTGAAACAGGACATGTTGAAGAACACACCAGCAGGCCACAGTGACAGACTGCCCCTACAGATGTTATGTTATGTTACAGTATGTTATGTTATTCTGTGGTGTTCTGACTGTGATATAATGTGAAACAGGACATGTTGAAGAACACACCAGCAGGCCACAGTGACAGACTGCCCCTACAGATGTTATGTTATGTTACAGTATGTTATGTTATTCTGTGGTGTTCTGACTGTGATATAATGTGAAACAGGACATGTTGAAGAACACACCAGCAGGCCACAGTGACAGACTGCCCCTACAGATGTTATGTCATGTTACAGTATGTTATGTTATTCTGTGGTGTTCTGACTGTGATATAATGTGAAACAGGACATGTTGAAGAACACACCAGCAGGCCACAGTGACAGACTGCCCCTACAGATGTTATGTCATGTTACAGTATGTTATGTTATTCTGTGGTGTTCTGACTGTGATATAATGTGAAACAGGACATGTTGAAGAACACACCAGCAGGCCACAGTGACAGGCTGCCCCTACAGATGTTATGTTATGTTACAGTATGTTATGTTATTCTGTGGTGTTCTGACTGTGATATAATGTGATACAGGACATGTTGAAGAACACACCAGCAGGCCACAGTGACAGACTGCCCCTACAGATGTTATGTTATGTTACAGTATGTTATGTTATTCTGTGGTGTTCTGACTGTGATATAATGTGATACAGGACATGTTGAAGAACACACCAGCAGGCCACAGTGACAGACTGCCCCTACAGATGTTATGTCATGTTACAGTATGTTATGTTATTCTGTGGTGTTCTGACTGTGATATAATGTGAAACAGGACATGTTGAAGAACACACCAGCAGGCCACAGTGACAGACTGCCCCTACAGATGTTATGTCATGTTACAGTATGTTATTATTCTGTGGTGTTCTGACTGTGATATAATGTGATACAGGACATGTTGAAGAACACACCAGCAGGCCACAGTGACAGACTGCCCCTACAGATGGCCCTGACAGAACTGGAGACCCTGGCTGAAAAGCTCAATGAGAAGAAGCGGGAGGCTGACCAGCGCTGTGAGATCAGACACATAGCGAAGGCCATGAACGAACGCTACCTCAACAAGGTATTGCTCAAACACACACACACACACACACACACACACACACACACACACACACACACACACACACACACACACACACACACAGTCTTGTATAACTAACCTTGTGGGGGGACACAATTCAGTCCCATTATTAAAAAAAAATCCCTATACCCTAACCTTAACCCCAAAACCTAACCCTAGCTCCCAACACTAAAACTAACAGTAGCTCCTAACCCTAAACTTAATTCTAACACTAATTCTAACCTTAACCCTAAACCCCCTAGAAATAGTATTTGACCTTGTGGGGATTCACAAAATGTCCCCAGTTGGTCAAATGTTTGTTTGTTTACTATTCGTGTGGGGACTTCTGGTCCCCATAATTATAGTTTAACATGTCCACACACACCATTGATCTTCTTCAGACCATAGGGGCTCAGTGTTTGTCCTCTATAACTAGATGATATTTGAATGTTTAAACAGATTGTTTCTTCCATTGTGTGGATTTTGAGGCCTTGACTGTAGATGTTTCACATTCTTCACTGAGAATCCATCTATCCACAAATCTGGCAACATACAGGAGATGGCTCTGAGCCTGATACGGAGGCATCAATATTGCCTACTGTCTAATTATTTGTTTATCTGCCCACAAGAGCAAACAGCCGCCCCATGGATCCTACAGTATATTTTATGGATGTGTGCACGCTGCAAAGTGCCTTAACTGTAACTAAAAGCACACTGATCTGTAAACTGCATGTCCTTATACTAGTATGTGTATATTCTACACTAACTAAAAGGTATTTTCATATTCATTTCACCCTTGACACGGACCAGACTAAAAAGCTACAGTAAGATCGGACAAACTGCTTCCCTGCAATATCTACAGAATGTATTCATATATTTTGGGGAGTACCTTAAATGTACATTCAAATCAAATCAAATGTATTTATATAGTCCTTACATCAGCTGATATCTCAAAGTGCTGTACAGAAACCCAGCCTAAAACCCCAAACAGCAAGCAATGCAGGTGGAGAAGCACGGTGGCTAGGAAAAACTCCCTAGAAAGGCCGAAACCTAGAGAGGAACCAGGCTATGAGGGGTGGCCAGTCCTTTTCTGGCTGTGCTGGGTGGAGATTATAACAGAACATGGCCAAGATGTTTAAATGTTCATAAATGACCAGCATAGTCAAATAATAATAATCACAGTGGTTGTTGAGGGTGCAGCAAGTCAGCACCTCAGGAGTAAATGTCAGTTGGCTTTTCATAGCCGATCATTAAGAGTATCTCTACCACTCCTGCTGTCTCTAGAGAGTTGAAAACAGCAGGTCTGGGACAGGTAGCACGTTCGGTGAACAGGTTAGGATTCCATAGCCGCAGGCAGAACAGTTGAAACTGGAGCAGCAGCACGGCCAGGTGGACTGGGGACAGCAAGGAGTCATCATGCCAGGTAGTCCTGAGCCATGGTCCTAGGGCTCAGGTCCTCCGAGAGAGAGAGAGAAAGAGAGAATTAGAGAGAGCATACTTAAATTCACACAGAACACCGGATAAGACAGGAGAAGTACTCCAGATATAACAGACTGACCCTAGCCCCCGACACAAACTACTGCAGCATAAATACTGGAGGCTGAGACAGGAGGGGTCAGGAGACACTGTGGCCCCATCCGATGATACCCCCGGACAGGGCCAAACAGGAAGGATATAACCCCACCACCCACTTTGCCAAAGCACATTGACATAAATCATAAATGAACCTAGGGGAAGACCGTCGAGACCATATATTGTATCTGACCACTTGGTCTCTCTCCCTTACCCATCAGCTTCTGAGTAATGGCAGCCGCTACCTGATTCGCTCTGATGACATAGTGGAGACGGTCTACAACGACCACGGAGAGGTGATCAAGACCAAGGAGCGACGCCTTTTCCTGCTCAACGACGTGCTCATGTGTGCCACGCCCAACGTCCGGTAAGACCCAAAGCACCAGACACAGTACTCACCCTGGTCAGGGTTTCTACCCACAGTTGGAGGGAGCATCCTGTCTGGGTATGATTCTGATCAGCTCCCAGTGGAGGAGCCTGTGTCCTGTAATTATACTGTGCCTCACCACACTAACAACTGGCCACTGGCTCTGACATGAGGATCTATACGCTTTATAAAGTAGTGGTAGTAGTTTATTACATTTTTACAAGTAGGCCGTATTTGGAAGCTAAAAGCTGATTTGCAGTACACAGCACATACAGGTAAACAAATCTCAAGGTGCTTAAAAAGCAAAACAATAAAAAAATATGAATGACATGAGCAACAAATGGAGCGACAGTCAATAAATAGCTTGAGCAGGGGGAGGTGCAGGTACAGGTGGTGAACAGTGGTGGCTGAGCAACCAGATCAGGACATCCGGGGGCAGGAGTCTTACCTCAAGGTGTCTCGCAGCCTCTGTGTGGTAGGATACTTGTGGACCGAGATCGGTGCAGTTTCTTTTCTCCCCATGCACTCACTCAGCATACAGAACACTCTTTTGGAGGAATGCTCTGGAGCGATGAATTCCTCACTGAAAGCTCGCCACCGTCGGCCCCCCGTTGGATCAAGGAGACTGTAGAAACATCCCAATATAGGCCGACGTAGTCAAATTTAAAACGGCTAGCTTGCTAGCATTGTTAGCTAGCCATCTTGAAATGCTGATTTGCCATTAATTCTTAGGCATCAAACAAAATGTAATCCAGAGTAAATCTATACTTGTTTGGCTATTCATAAACAAAAAGTGAAATGATTCATACAAAAAACATAATGATTAAATATTTACAAAATTTACAGGAGCTCATCGCCCAGGCTGTCAAGTGCCAATAGGGCGACATGATAACTGTGGAACCAGTCATGCATGAAGTACAGTCTAAATCTTACAATACAGTCATGCCATTTTCAAAAGAGTTTCCCCGCTTTGATGTGGCATACCATATACAGTACATACCATGGCACATACCTTACGATGGTGAATCAGTTAACCTTCTGAACTTTTGTTTACAATCCCCTCTGTATCAGTGAGGAATACACTCGATAAATGTAATATTGGTTGAAGAAACCTTTATTGGTCCCTGTGAGGAAATTCATTAGTCCTCTGCCTGTCCTTCTCCTCTGTATCCAGGTGCAGCGTTGATGGCAGTGGTAGTGGCAACGCCGCCCTGGGTCAGAAGTTCCTGCTGAAGTGGAGTGTCCCTCTGAGCTTTGTGGACGTAGTAGAGTTTGGCTCCAGTGAAGACATGGGTGACAACAGCCGCTTCACCCCACAACCCCACTCTGGAGAGAAGGTGATCCTCAATGCCAAACCAAGTACGTCCCAATGATTCGCAACCACAGAGATCTGTCACCTGCTTAGTATTGGAAAAAGAGTAAGATGTGGATAAGATGAAGTTTAGAGCCCCCCCAAAAGCACAAACCCTGATTTGTGACATTTTTTCATCATGACCCCACAATTAATCATAAATAGAAGAATGTGAGGCCTGTGGTCTACGACACTGCATCCCAGTGCTAGGGGCATCACTACAGACCCTGGTTCGATTCCGGGCTGTATCACAACTGGCCGTGATTGGGAGTCCCATAGGGCAGTGCACAATTGGCCCAGCGCTGTCCGGGTTAGGGTTTGGCCGGGGTAGTCCATCATTGTAAATACGAATTTGTTCTTAACTGACCTGCCTAGTTAAATAAAGGTTGAATAAAAAAATAATGTAAAAAAAAGTAATAATGCAGGAGAAGACGAGGGCCTGCAAACCGTGCCAATATATCCTCCAAACACCGGCTTCGAGGGCACTATCACTTTAATTCCATGGGTTATCAACATATTACAATAACGATTGACATATTTTCATTAAAAAATGTATTTTGATGAATTTATTCATACTATTTCATCCTTCCACAAGTTATAGTCCCGACACAATTCTAGGGTTGCTACCCAAGCCGGGTGGTCGTTCGTTCTATCAGTTTGGTTACCAGAGACGCAACCCAGTCGTTCAGTCTTTTTGTTCTGTATCTATGGTCGTTCTTTATAAATGTTCCATTGCCATACTGGCTGGCAACCTTCTTATCCCTTGCTAGCTGGCCAGCCAACTACGGCTAACTTACTGTCACATCAAACAGTGCAGCCAGAATAACAACATTTGCATTTGTTTAAGCTGATTTCCAGAGACATTTATTTGGATACATCCATAACAATGAGCTTAATGAGGCACGATTTCACCTGGCATAGAAAATGTGCTCACCATTCAGGACACTGTTGTTCAGAGGAGTTAGCCAACAACACAGCTACAGTAACACAATCACTTCAAACTGAAGCTGGAAAGACTGCAAACTAGCTGCACTTCGTTTTGTTTGACCTTTTTTCATTTGAAATTTCTTTGTATATATCCATAAAAATGATGCCAGCTGATTCATGATTTCAACTGGTTGAAAAAACACTGCCTGCTTGTCTGTCTCGTCCCGACTCTCGACACATTATTTACTATGGGACAGCTGGAGATCAAATATGAATATTGAAATAATGTTGCAAATGTCGGAGAGACAGACAACAAGGTTCATACAAATATCCGCAGTTGAAAATTAAATGTTAGTCTGAAAGAAATGTGAGATAATGTCTAGATGCTTTTTACAGTGGAGATCAAGATTATAAATTGCCTGGCTGGGCTGATGAGACAGTGGATTGCACAGTCAGATAGAACAGAGTAAATAGGCATTTTAACGTCATAGATTTAGCCAGTGGTAAATTGTGGAAGAGACATTGGCTGGAATATGGTTTTAACCAATCAACATTCAGGATTAGACCCACCCGTTGTATACATTGAAATAATATGCATTACTCTGCACTGTGGCTGTACAATGCATATACAGCACAGTACAAGCAGCAATACCTTCTGCTGTGTGTAAAATCAAAACAATTTCCTCTTAGTGCTGATTACGTTTCAACACCCCCCTCCCTGAAATATGAATGAGTTCTAGATGATTACTGTAATTATTTAGCAGACTGCCTGGCCAGTTCCCAGTGGGTTCAGATCAACACTACAGTACAAGCACTACATGACTAACTGATGTTACTGTTGGATGACACATGGGGGGCTCTCCTTCTCAGATTATTGTGTTGCAGGACCACAGTCAATAACAAGGATTAAAATTTGCTTACTAATTCATTTGACACACCAACAACAAATGTTTAGCCATCATTTTCTGTGTGCCAGGCTTTCCATCTCGAACCACTGAGAGACGTTTGAAAGTTGTTCCAGAGAGACTGTGGTGAGTCTTTAAGCAGCCAGCTCCACTCTCTGCTGCAGGGTCACTGACTTCACTCTTTCCCCTGGCCTGCTCTGGCAGCTGCTCGTCATGGCCGCTCCTTTAAACTCCTTATTGGAAACCATGCTACCATCATAACCAGACTGTATGGTTTGTGATCATAACCAGGCAGTTGCTTTTTTTTAGTAAAGAACATTCACCCTGACTACAAACCAGGCGTCGGTAATGGGGAATGCAACGGTACATTAGTGTGCTTTTCATTTAGCTGGTGTTCAGGTGGTGACAGCAGTATACCCACTGGGGAAGGCATGGTGGATGCTGTAAAAGCTATGGAGTAACTATGTTGACATTTGATATTTTTTGCGAGAGGTTATGAACAGAGGTGAGAGTTGTTTCCTGTGCATGGCAGGCGTTTTCTCTTACACCAAGCCCTCTGATGCAGTCCCATCTGTGGTGCAAGTGTGATCTACTCCAGTCGTGTGTATATAAAGCCAGAGAAACTCATTCCATATATATATATATATACTACTGTTCGAAAGTTCACTTATACATTTCCTTGTTTTTGAAAGAGAACCAACAAAAGAATTGTCCATTAAGATAACATTAAATTGATCAGAAATACAGTGTAGACATTGTTAATGTTATAAATGACTATTGTAGATGGAATATTTTTTTATGGAATATCTACATAGGCGTACAGAGATCCATTATCGGCAACCATCACTCCTGTGTTCCAATGGCACGTTGTGGTAGCTAATCCAAGTTTATCATTTTTGTGTGTGTGTGTGTGTATGTATGTATGTATGTATGTATATATATATATATATATATATATATATATATATATATATATATACCGAGGGTATGGTCTACTGTATAGCGACATTGAGCCTCTGATTACAAATGGCTTTATAGTGTAATAGCCATGCCTTTTGACCCACATGCTGAGAAGAGGATGACCATCTAGCCTGTAAATGGATGTCGTTGTGCGTAAGCCTGTGTTATTTAAGAGTCCATTAGTGATCTACTGTACAGTACAACTCTCCATCCATATTGTTAAGGACCCGGAGTGAAGTCGAACATATGGGCCATTTCTTGTTTTCCTCTCACCCTCTTACTCATTGAAATGCCAGGGGATAAGCAACCTTTCCTCTCTCCCCTCTCCTCCACTGCCCAACTGCCAACCCCCGTCCCCTCTCCTCCCCAAAGCCTCTTACCCACTCACCCACCCGTCAGCTCTCCATCTGCCCTCTATTCCCATCCACAGACGGCCTGATGGGGGCTAAAGACAGTCAACTAAAGCATCTGGACCCTGGGCTGACAGTCAGGCAGGCATATTCCTAGCCAGCTGTCTAGTCCTGAGCTAGGTTAGACCCCTATATATACATCCAGTAACCTATTGCTCTTAGGAGATCCATATGGACTGGACTGCAGTCTGGTTCAGCTCAGTAATGTTAGCTCATTAAATTGGGACATAGAGCCCGAATGGAAAACATTACATTAGGGTATGGCCATTTTTATGACAGAAATGGATCAGGCCATGTCACTCCCCCATATTTTGTCTATGACCCATATAATTTATTCAATACTGATGACATTTCCCTCCTAGTCAGTCCTCTCTGTGTGTCTGTTCTGTTTAAGTGGGAAAAACCCTCACTCTCAGCTTCTCTCCCTCCCTCCGTAGTCCAGTATGTTCTGTCAAAGCAACTGGTGACCTGCCTACTGGAGGCAATGAAAAGACGGTCCAGCGTATGATGTCACAGTTTCCTGTGCTCTGCTCTGCTCTGAATGTCTGTTTGCTTGCCTCACGTCTGTTGTACTTAGCTTCGCTAATTGGGACCACCAGAAGAGATGACTGCTCAACAGGTCAGGTTCAGCTTGACCATGGCGCTCAGTCTCATTGTGGAATATTGTCATTGTTTGTCAGAACATATAATATCTATAGTCATAGAGATGAATGATGGCCTGCAGAATTACCATGGATGACAAGCCAATGAGCATGACTGAAGCTTATTCAGTGATTCTGCCTTGACTAGGTTCCAACCACACAAAGACATCATAGGGCACCTGAGTGGCACAGGGGTCTAAGGCACTGCATCTCAGTGCCAGAGGCATCACTACAGACCCTGGTTCAATCCCGGGCTGTATTACAACCGGTCGTGATCGGAAGTCCCATAGTGCGGCGTACAATTGGCCCAGCGTCGTCCTGGTTAGGGGAGGGTTTGGCCGGGGTAGGCCGTCATTGTAAAATAAGATTATTTTTTAAACTGATTTGCCTAGTTAAATAAAATAAAAATTAAGACCAATGAGGCGGGAATAGTTTAACTTCATTAGACAATTAGCTCAATAGAACATACATTTTTAACATGCTTTTGAAGCTAGGACAAATTGTTATTGTCGACCATACACTTTTCAAATTGCTTTCAACCCAACACAATGTCTGTAACAGTAAAACAGTTCAATGATACTCTGTGACCTGGACATATTCAGAAGTGGAATGATATCTCGGTATATGATGAAGAGAACGTCTCTGAATTAGCTTCTGCATGTAAACTTACAATCTGAAGTATCCTTTTTGAATGACTCTTTCTGTCTCCAGTGTGACCACCGAAGTACTTAGTGCATTTCAAACGGGGTGGAAGTTTCTCTGAGTGTCCTCTCTTGGCAGCCCTGGGGAAGAATGGAGTGGTTGCCATGGAGCTGGAACACTACGGCAGTGTGAAGGTCCATTATAGGCCCCACAGAAAGTAGACTGGCAAAACCAGAGGGAGCTCCAGGAATCCTGGCGCCAGAGATTCCCGTTCACATTAACCCCCTGCCAGTTCCAATGTGCTGCCTAATGAGAGTGGTAGACCACGTTTAACTTGAAAAGTCATATGGTGAAATCATCTTTAAGAGCTTGCCTTTTTACTTGTTAGCTGACAGTACCATATGCTGCAAATCCTACCGTACAATGACTTGTTGGCAGGCATGTCTGAAAGATGAGGAGGGTCCTCTCTGTGCTGCAGGTTTAATTTGAGTTACAGCCTTGAGAGAAGGCTATGTGCTGGCAGAGCCTACAGGGGGCCTCTCCTCTTTCTCTCCCTTTCTCTCTCTGAGGAGTCTGGCTCTCTGTCTGTGTCTCTTCCTGATATACAGGCTGAGCCCTGACAAACAAAGCAGCCCATTGTCCCGAGCTGGACGCACAGAAACACAATAATCCCTTACTTCACTGGCCTGTTGGTTCGGTTAGGCAGGGCACATCTACAAAGAAACACACACACGCTAGTGCAATAGAGGGAAGTTTAACACCAGGAAACTGCCGTTGGGTAACGGTACTCATTTCCAACGCACACACACACACACACACACACACGGTTCAGAGCCATGCCAAGTTGGGAAACAGACTGACTTTGTCTGGCAGTGTGTCTTATTTTACCTCCTGCTTTCAATGCACAATAATTGCCTTTGAGATTTGTATGGCTCATATTGTTGGGTCAGTGGGTTCAGATGGGATATGGGCTCAGCTTTGTGAATCAGAACTTACTACTACTACCAACTTTATTTGGTAATAATGCAGTTTCCTGTTGACAATGACATGATAGTTTATTGACTTATCATTGTCTCTCCTCTCAGATAAGCTGTACATGGGTCCAGGCCAGCTGTACCAGGACCTGCAGAACCTCATCCACGACCTCAGCCTAGTCAACCAGATCTCCAGCATGATCGGAAGCCTCAAGGGAAACTACCAGGTGAGCCGCATATACAGTGCCTTGCGAAAGTATTTGGCCCCCTTGAACTTTGCGACCTTTTGCCACATTTCAGGCTTCAAACATAAAGATATAAAACTGTATTTTTTTTGTGAAGAATCAACAACAAGTGGGACACAATCATGAAGTGGAACGACATTTATTGGATATTTCAAACTTTTTTAAACAAATCAAAAACTGAAAAATTGGGCGTGCAAAATTATTCAGCCCCTTAAGTTAATACTTTCAGTGCGCAAACTTTTCCAGAAGTTCAGTGAGCTGAAGATCCAATGTTGGTAAATGACTAATGATGATAAATACAATCCACCTGTGTGTAATTTTTCCCATTGCACCTCACTTGCAAAATAGTCTCAGAGGTCAGTGAGGTTGGAGAGAGCATTTGAAGAACAGCAGTTTTCAGTTCTTTCCACAGATTCTCGATTGGATTCAGGTCTGGACTTTGACTTGGCCATTCTAACACCTGGATATGTTTATTTTTGAACCATTCCATTGTAGATTTTGCTTTATGTTTTGGATCATTGTCTTGTTGGAAGACAAATCTCCAAGTCCCAGTCTCTAAACTTTGCAGACTCCATCAAGGGAAGACTTCCAGAATGGCCCTGTATTTGGCCCATCCATCTTGGATCAATTTTAAGATCTTTCCTGTCCCTGCTGAAGAAAAGCAGGCCCAAACCATGATATTGCACCACCATGTTTGACAGTGGGTATGGTGTGTTCAGGGTGAAAGCTGTGTTGCTTAAAGATATCCAAACATAACATTTTGCATTGTTGCCAAAAGTTCAATTTTGGGAGACACACCAAACATGTGGAACAGGTGTTTGGTGATGTCTCCAAAGGTGGCTTTTTGGCAACAATGCAAACTTTTTATGGATATCTTTAAGAAATTGCTTTCTTCTTGCCACTCTTCCATAAAGGCCATGATTTGTGCAAGCATCATGATTTTGTCCTATGGACAGAGTCTCCCAGGGACAGGAAAGATCTCTAAAATTCATCCAGAGTGATCATGGGCCTCTTGGCTGCATCTCTGATCAGTCTTCTCCTTGATGAGCTGAAAGTTGAGACTGGGACGGAGATTTGTCTTCCAACAAGACAATGATCTGAAACATCCTTCCATTTCAATGGAATGGTTGCAAAATAAACATATGGGATGTTTAAATGGGAAATCTTTTTGTATCAAATCCAGACTTTAAACTTCTTCACAACAGTATCTGTGGACCTGCCTGGTGTGTTCCTTGTTCTTAATGATGCTCTCCATCCAACCTTTAACGGACCTCTGAGACTATTTTGCAGGTGGAATGGGAACTTGATTACAAAGGTGGATGTAGTCATCATTAGTCATTTAGGTCAACATTGGATCATTCAGAGATCCTCACTGAACTTCTGGAGAGAGTTTGCTGCACTGAAAGTAAAGGGGCTGAATAATTTTGCATGCCCAATTTTTCAGTTTTTGATTTGTTTAAAAAAGTTTGAAATATCAAATAAATGTCGTTCCACTTCATGATTGTGTCCCACTTGTTGTTGATTCTTCACAAAAAAAATACAGTTTTATATCTTTATGTTTGAAGCCTGAAATGTGGCAAAAGGTCGCAAAGTTCAAGGGGGCCAAATACTTTCGCAAGACACTGTATAAATGTGTGTGTGTTTGGGGGGGGGGGGAGACAGTGCTGAGTCGTGCTGGGCTGTGAGACTCAACTAGCCAGTGTTAGTGATGTTTCTGCCTGAGAGTGGTGGGGGAGCAGAGAACAGGCCAGAGGCACACAGAGAGACATGTTTCTGTCTGTCTGAAAGTGGTGGGGGAGCAGAGAACAGGCCAGAGGCACACAGAGAGACATGTGTGTCTCACACACACACAAGACAGAGGGGGGCTTTTGTGGTCAATTTGGAAGAGCTGGTGTGTGGAGTCAATCTCTGCTCGCCCAATGGAATGATTGAAGGCTGTTATAGATCTCGCTTGACATTATGGGGCTGTGGTTTAAGCAGTGTCTTGTGTTAATACTTTATTTGTCTCTCTCTGGCTCTTTCCCATCCCTCCATCCCTCTCTCCTCTAGAACGTTAACCCTGCGGTGGCCCATGATTGGGTGTCAGGTCTGCAGCGTCTCATCCTGAAGAAGGAGGAAGAGATCCGGGCGGCAGACCGCTGTAGGATCCAGCTGCAGCTGCCTGGCAAACCGGACAAGTCAGTGTCTTACACACCACACTGCTGTCTCTCTCTCACACATAGACCTCACTCACACCACACTGCTGTCTCTCTCTCACACATAGACCTCACTCCCATCACACTGCTGTCTAACTCTCACACGTAGACCTCACTCCCACCACACTGCTGTCTCTCTCTCACACATAGACCTCACTCACACCACACTGCTGTCTCTCTCTCACACATAGACCTCACTCACACCACACTGCTGTCTCTCTCTCACACATAGACCTCACTCCCACCACACTGCTGTCTCTCTCTCACACATAGACCTCACTCACACCACACTGCTGTCTCTCTCTCACACATAGACCTCACTCACACCACACTGCTGTCTCTCTCTCACACATAGACCTCACTCACACCACACTGCTGTCTCTCTCTCACACATAGACCTCACTCCCACCACACTGCTGTCTCTCTCTCACACATAGACCTCACTCCCACCACACTGCTGTCTCTCTCTCACACATAGACCTCACTCCCACCACACTGCTGTCTCTCTCTCACACATAGACCTCACTCCCACCACACTGCTGTCTCTCTCTCACACATAGACCTCACTCCCACCACACTGCTGTCTCTCTCTCACACATAGACCTCACTCCCACCACACTGCTGTCTCTCTCTCACACATAGACCTCACTCCCACCACACTGCTGTCTCTCTCTCACACATAGACCTCACTCCCACCACACTGCTGTCTCTCTCTCACACATAGACCTCACTCCCACCACACTGCTGTCTCTCTCCCACACATAGACCTCACTCACACCACACTGCTGTCTCTCTCTCACACATAGACCTCACTCCCACCACACTGCTGTCTCTCTCTCACACACTAGGTTAGGCCCCTATGTCCTCACTCCCTCACTGTCTCCTCTCACCATTCAGGAATGAGCACAGTGTGTTACTGTCACGGTGGTAACAACTTTAACTTTGTTCTTGTCTGATCTCAGGGGTATGATTTAGTCTGTTAGAGCTCTGTGCTTTCTGCTGTGGAGCAGTGTGTTTATCTCCTCAGAGAAGACAGTGCAGCTGTTTCATCAACTCATTACTATAGGAGAGTACTCCCTCCCTTCACATGGTTCCTTCTGGACATAACCAGCACCTTGTTTACTCACACTGACCCCTGAGACCGCAGGGCTTCACGTTTAGAGATACAACTTTGCTGCTCTCATTCCTCTCCGATCGCCCACATCTAAAAACAACACTCCAGAGAGAGAGAGGGACAGATGGAGAGAGGGAGTGAACAGGAAGTTGCATGCCAGAGAGATCCTTCTGTGATGTGGTATTTATGTTGGCTGTTCTTAGCTGTTGTAATCATTGTTGTCTTGAAATATTCACAGCCCTGTCTGCTGTCAGAGAGCAGGATCACATGTCCCTTCAGCTCTTAGGTTCCTCTGACAGCACTGTGTTGTTCCGCTGTGTCATCTGGGGATGTGGGAGATATGTGGGCTGTATTCAAAATCAGGATCACTGAGCAGTTGCATAAATCTTTGAAAATAGTGCAGAAAAGTAGTGCACTGACTTAAAATCAGCATTTATTTACTCATGTTCATTCACTCCTACCATACCAACATGTTGGAATACACCCCAGTGTTATATTTCAATGCACTGAGTGGGCTCTGAGCAACACACTGTATAATGGATCCTGTCACTGTATCAACACACTCTCTCTATGCCTCCTCTCTCTCTCTCTCTCTCATCTCCTCCTCTCTCTCCCCCTCTCTCTCTCTCTCTCTCTCTCTCTCTCTCTCTATGCCTCCTCTCTCTCTCTCTCTCTCTCTCTCTCTCTCTCTATGCCTCTCTCTCTCCCTCTCTCTCTCTCTCTCTCTCTCTCTCTCTCTGCCTCCTCTCTCTCTCTCGCTCTCTCTCTCTCTCTCGCTCTCTCTTTCTCCTCTGGGCAGATCTGGCAGGCCCACATACTTCAGTGCAGTGTTCAATACGTTCTCTCCTGCCATCAAACAGTCATGGATCAGTAACCTGCAGATGGCCAAGCTTGCTCTGGGTATGTCTAATCTGGCCTCAGTCACAACCACAGACCCAATGCTCTGTCTGTGGACGTTGGATACTTTGTGTTCCATATTGCTTGTCTCCACTGTCTCTGTGACTTTGTAGTTCCATAGAACACTGTAGTAGGTGTATGCGGAGGGACAGCCTCTCTGCCCTTTTTCCACTTGGAAATGTTCAAACTGCCCCCGGCTTCGTGGCTCACTTCCAAAATCCAGGTTCAGTTGCATAGCAATGGCTATTTAGAAATCCATGTTTAGTGAGTGAATATCATTAGTTCAAATTCACTTTTCCAGTTCTGTGGTCCCCTCTGTAAAATGGATCATTAAGTTATAAAGCCTGGATCTGGTGTATAGATTATAGAATCAGGTGTTCTGTAACATATTTGGAAAAATTTACCGGTTGGAATTTAGGATCGCTCCACACTGGACATAGTGTTCTTCTTTAAAAATGAAATGATGGTATGGTATGGACTTGTCACTCAAACTGTGTGTGTGTGTGTGTTAACAGAGGAGGACAACCTGCAGGGCTGGTTCTTTGCAGAGGATGATGGTAACCAGAACAAGAAGCAGAAACATCCTCTCCTGCTCAGGCAGATGCCTGTGGTCATGTCCAAACTACAGGAGTTCAAGGTGGGCCTCCGCTCCCCCACACGGCCTCCTTCTCTCTGAGCCGTGGGCAAAGTTAATGGCTCCATGTACAGAGTCCACATCCCATGGCTGCATGAATCATTTGTTCCAATGCCATGTAGGAAATTACTACAAACTCCATACACACGTGATGTGAAAACTGTGTCTGTTCCCTCTGTCTGTGTCAGGTGGAGTGTGCGGTCCATAACCCCGAGCCCCACATCAACATAGAGAGCACAGCAGACACCCCTGCTCTGGGACACGGCTGTGTGTGGGTAAGGACACCTGGAGGTTTCATTTTCTAAAACGTATACCTTTGTGCAGTATGGACACCCATGTGCTTCATTGTATTTAACCTTTATTTAACTAGGCAAGTCAGTGAAGAACAAATTCTTATTTTCAATGACGGCCTGGGAACAGTGGGTTAACTGCCTTGTGCAGGGGTAGAACGACAGATTTGATCTTGAAACCTTTCGGTTACTAGTCCAACACTCTAACCACTAGGCTACCCTGCCATATAACAACAGATACATACTGTCGCGTATGCATCTAGCCAGAGCCAAGTGTTGAGAGTAGACATCTTACTCATCATCAGCTATAAAAAAGCTTTCTTCCACTCACACTGAGATTTATATGAATAATTGAACAGAGGCCCTTTCATTCATGAGCTGTAATTCTGAACCAGTGGTATGTTTACTGTATGAATCAGTTTAGTGCCTCTTAGCTGTGTGCATTTACTTCAGACAGTGATAAAACATTCACAATACTTTGACTCCCAATGTCCTCCAGTGATGGACTGTTCCCATTCTCAATGAAAGCTCACACTTTTCCATTGTAAATGACTCACTCTTGGCCTGGATTGAGAGGGCCATTCTGTCCCGCTCTAAGCTCCTACTGGTCAGTCAGCTGTGCGGCTTTCTGCTGGAGTGGTTAGAAGCATTGTAACAGTTTGTTGTTGTGATTGTTGCTCTGTAAAATGCGTTTATTTCCTAGCTAGGGCATGGAATCTTTCCTGGTCAGGTCATGTGGTAAGGAAACACTCCTAAATGTTACTACTCCTATCCCTGTTCAGGTGGCGAGCTGCACCAACCAGATGGGTCAGATAGCCATCGTGGCCTTGCAAAACTCCAGCCCCAAAGTGACAGAGTGCTTCAATGTTGAGTCACGGATCCTGTGTATGGCGTACGTACCCATGGAGCAGAGGACCCAGGAGAACGGGGAGGGGAACCCCGAAAATAATCACTCCTCAGCAGGGAAGACCAGTGATGCCCCCACGGTCTGTCTGGGCATGGAGGAGGGCAGGTATGTGTGGGTTTACATCCACAAGCCTAATTAACAAACTTACTGTAAGCCTACAACTGGTCTTCACCTCAACTGCAATACACAGGTATCAAAATAAATCAACTGATTTGATTGTACTATAATTTCCTCATGCGGTGCAATTGGAAAGTATTCAGACCCCTTGAATTTTTCCAAATGTTGTTACGTTACAGCCTTATTCTAAAATGGATTAAGTAAATGTTTTTCCTCAACAATCTACACAAAATAATATCCAATAATTTCAAAGCTAAAACAGGTTTTTGGATTTTTTTTGCAAATGTATAAAAATAAATTAAAAAACAGCTACCTTATTTACATAAGTATTCAGACCTTTTGCTATGAGACTCGTAATTGAGCTCAGGTGCATCCTGTTTCCATTGATCATTATTGAGATGTTTCTACAACTTATCTGGGGTCCACCTGGTAAATTCAATTGATTGTACATGATTTGGAAAGGCACACACCGGACTATATAAGGTCCCACAGTTGACAGTGCATGTCAGTGCAAAAACCAAGCCATGAAGTTGAAGGAATTGTCTGTAGTGCTCTGAGACAGGCTTGTATCGAGGCACAGATCTGGGAAGAGTACCAAAACATTTATGCTACATTGAAGGTCCCCAAGAACACAGTGGCCTCCATCATTCTTAAATGGAAGAAGTTTGGAACCACCAAGACTTTTCCTAGAGCTGACCACCCGGCCAAACTGAGCAATCGGGGCACTTTCCCCCGATTGGTCAGGGAGGTGGCCTTGGTCAGTGAGGTGACCAAGAACCCGATGGTCACTCTGACAGAGCTCCAGAGTTCCTCTTTGGAGATGGGAGAACCTTCCAGAAGGACAACCATCTCTGCAGCACTCCACCAATCAGGCATTTATGGTAGAGTGGCCAGACGGAAGCCACTCCTTAGTAAATGGCATGACAGCTCGCTTGGAGTTTGCCAAGAGGCACCCAAAGGTGGTCTGGTCTGATGAAACCAAGGTTGAACTCTTTGATCTGAATGCCAAGCGTCACACCTGGCAGCATCATGCTGTGTGAATGTTTTCAGCAGCAAGGACTGGGAGGCTAGTCAGGATTGAGGGAAAGATGAACGGAGCAAAGTACAGAGAGATCGAAAATCTCTGGAGAGACCTGCGACCTGAGAGACCAGAAAACCAGAGACCAGAGAAACTCTTCAACCAACCTTACAACGCTTGAGAGGACCTACAGAGAAACTCCCCAAATACAGGTGTGCCAATCTTGTAGCGTCATACACAAGAAGACTCAAGGCTGCAATCGCTGCCAAAGGTACTTCAACAATGTACTGATTAAAGGGTCTGAATACTTTTCTAAACATTTCTAAAAACAAATTAATCCGTTTTAGAATAAGGCTTTAACGTTAAAAAAAGTGGAAAAGACAATATGCAGAACATGATCATATTTCATTTTCCTGACGCTTGTCTTCCTCTGTAGCATCATAGTCTATAAGAGCAGCCAGAGATCCAAGAAGGTCCGTCTACAACACTTCTTCACTCCAGACAAGTCTACCGTGACCAGCCTGGTACACAAGAAGCAGTGTTTATACACTGGCCTAGTGAACGGCTCAGTCACCATCTACTCCAGAGCACAAGGTGAGGCCTTGTTCTGAAGACTGACTGACTGTCTGTCTGTCTGTCTGTCTGTCTGTCTCAACAGTTTATTTTTGTTACGTTAAATTTAAATAGGTATACTATACAATGGTACTAGCTAAATTGGCTTAACTGAACACAAAATATGAATTTATTTGAATTAATAGGTGCGTTTGTTTTTATATCCAAGTAGGCGTTCTGTGTTTATTTGAAATGGTCAGAAAAAGAGAACTTTTGCTTGCTACTGTGCATTCAGTCCAACCAATAAACTTGAAAAGAGGAACAGATTCAGCCATTCAGCCTCTCCTGACCTTTTCTCAGTTGCGGGGAAATGGTGTGTTATTAGGTTGCTGGGCAGACTCACAGAGAGGCTGTTAAGTGTGTGTGTTGACCCAGTCCCTGTGGCTTCCAGGTTGAATCACCAGTGTGTCCAGTGTATTAACTCTGCTCCAAGGCCTGGGCCTCCCTCTCTCTCTGAGGCTGGCTGGCTGGCTGTACGAGGTCTCACAACGGTCTGTTGCCATTCAGCCTGGCCTGGTTGCCTGGGAGATGTCGCTAATCTACTAGTTAGTGCTGACCTATTTAATATCCTAACAGAGCTAGCACACTGTCAGGCACACAGTACTAGCTCTCTCCCCTGCTCTTTCGTTCCCTTTCTCTCTCTTTCTCTCTGCCAGTGCTTGTCTGAGTCTCTTTCTCTCTCATAGTATGAAAACACTTGTTTTTGAAGGAGTAAAGTGCATTTAGTGACCGCAACATGACCACATTTAAGACATGATGGTGAGAGGCTACCATTGCCAAGGGCTAGCTATGTTGTTAATTAATTACACCATCTGCATCGGTATGACACGCAGCTCTCCGAGTCTCATCATGACTCATCGCTCTAGGAAAGTTATTGATGTTTTAAAACCAGAATCAGAGAAAAAAATGAGGATACACTGTAGTTATCCATTTTCTCAGTGCCTTGAAGATCTGTCTGTCTTCATGTTGGTGTTGGTGCCTGCTCGGCGTCACACTGGATCTCTGTGGTCCCAGTTGGTCATTTCCAGCTCTTCAGTTCAGTTCAGAGATAATTAAATGCCTGGTGGTTTTATTCTTACATTTCCCAGCTAAGTCACCATCAGAGTATTAATTTACATATCTGGATGTTGTAAGATGGAAAAGTGTAGAAAATCCCTGTTCCAAATCCAGGTTGAGGTCATCTGCTTTCCGTCCAACAACCGGGCAGGCAGTATCATATCATGCTCTGTGAGAGAGGGGTAGAGGATAGAGGGATAGAAGATATACCTGTATCTGCTTTCCGTCCAACAACCGGGCAGGCAGTATCATATCATGCTCTGTGAGAGAGGGGTAGAGGATAGAGGGATAGAAGATATACCTGTATCTGCTTTCCGTCCAACAACCGGGCAGGCAGTATCATATCATGCTCTGTGAGAGAGGGGTAGAGGATAGAGGGATAGAAGATATACCTGTATCTGCTTTCCGTCCAACAACCGGGCAGGCAGTATCATATCATGCTCTGTGAGAGAGGGGTAGAGGATAGAGGGATAGAAGATATACCTGTATCTGCTTTCCGTCCAACAACCGGGCAGGCAGTATCATATCATGCTCTGTGAGAGAGGGGTAGAGGATAGAGGGATAGAAGATATACCTGTATCTGCTTTCCGTCCAACAACCGGGCAGGCAGTATCATATCATGCTCTGTGAGAGAGGGGTAGAGGATAGAGGGATAGAAGATATACCTGTATCTGCTTTCCGTCCAACAACCGGGCAGGCAGTATCATATCATGCTCTGTGAGAGAGGGGTAGAGGATAGAGGGATAGAAGATATACCTGTATCTGCTTTCCGTCCAACAACCGGGCAGGCAGTATCATATCATGCTCTGTGAGAGAGGGGTAGAGGATAGAGGGATAGAAGATATACCTGTATCTGCTTTCCGTCCAACAACCGGGCAGGCAGTATCATACCATGCTCTGTGAGAGAGGGGTAGAGGATAGAGGGATAGAAGATATACCTGTATCTGCTGGAGGGGATGTAAGAAGGGAAAATATTCTCCTGATCCTCAGCCAGCTCAGTAAAGCCTGGAAGGGGATGTTGCAATGCTGAAGGAATGTCCACTTTGGTTCTGTCTCTGTTTAACAGAATGTCACTGTTTTCATGTAACTTCTTTACGCTAAACATCAGATGCTGATTCCTTTGTTCTCCATGCAGCAGATTATTGTGCAATTCAATGGACTTGTCGGGATATATCAGGAATATTGCCTTTGGTTTGACTGAATGGATAGTCCGAGTTGGTGACAGCCCTGTCCTCAGCTATGTTTTGTCTCCCTTAATGCTGTCACTGAGAGAAGAGATGGAGATACACTAGTTATGAATGCCCATTTAAAGTGTTATTTCATTTGCACACTTGTTCTTCTACATGAGTGACAGAAAAGTGTTTGTGTCCCAGCTCAAGCTTGAAATGACGAATCATCCTAGCTTCAGTGGTGAAACTCGTGCATCTACGTCCTCGCTATTGCTCTTCCAGTGCTTTTGTCAGATTGAGTGGACTCGCAGACGCTATAAACATTTACACTGAGTGTACAAAACATTAGGAACACTTTCCTAATATTTAGTTGCACCCCATTTTGCCCTCAGAACAGCCTCAATTTGTTGGGGCATGGACTCTACAAGGTGTCAAAAGCCTTCCACAGGGATGCTGACCCATGTTGACTCCAACGCTTCCCACAGTTGTGTCATGTTGGCTGGATGTCATTTGGGTGGTGGACCATGGTGGACACTGCATTGCAGTTCTTGACACACTCACACCTGGGCTCCTGACACCTACTACCATACCCCGTTCAAAGGCTCTTAAATCTTTTGTCTTGCCTATTCACCCTCTGAATGGCACAAATACACAATCAATGTCTCAAATGTCTCACTGGTTTAAAAATCCTTCTTTAACCTTTCTCCTCCCCTTCATCTACACTGATTTGAAGTTGATTTAACAGGTGACATCACCTGGATTTACCTGGTCAGTCTATGTCATGGAAAGATTTGTTCCTAAGGTTTTGTACACTGTGTATATTAGGATCCCATTTTAAAAGAACAGCTGCAGAGCAGAACCAGAAGAACCAGAAGTAACCCCCGAGTATAAGCCTACATATAAAACTGTCATTTCAGTCATGAAATGTGTTTTGAAAAATAAATCCTTTCACATTGATAATGCCATCATCATTAGGTCAGTGGAAAGACATATTAATACAGCAAAATGACGCCGCATGGTCGAGTTACAAAGCTGCAGACTCATATAGTACAGATGAAGTCGAAGTTTACATACACTTAGGTTGGAGTCATTAAAACTTGTTTTTCAACCACTCCACACATTTCTTGTTATTAACTATAGTTTTGGCAAGTCGGTTAGGACATCTACTTTGTGCATGACACAAGTCATTTTTCCAACAATTGTTTACAGACAGATTATTTCACTTCTAATTCACTGCATCACAATTCCAGTGGGTCAGATGTTTACATACACTAAGTTGACTGTGCCTTTAAAAAGCTTGGAAAATTCATGACTTTAGAAGCTTCTGATAAGCTAACTAACATAATTTGAGTCAATTGGAGGTGTAACTGTGGATGTATTTCAAGGCCTACCTTCAAACTCAGTGCCTCTTCGCTTGACATCATGGGAATATCTAAAGAAATCAGCCAGAAATCAGCCAGAACCAGAAATCAGTGAAATGTCCTCTGGTCTGATGAAACAAAAATAGAACTGTTTGGCCATAATGACCATCGTTTTGTTTGGAGGAAAAAGGGGGAGGCTTGCAAGCTGAAGAACGCCATCCCAACCATGAAGGGCAGGGCAAGGGTGGCAGGATCATGTTGTGGGGATGCTTTGCTGCAGGAGGGACTGGTGCACTTCACAAAATAGATGGCATCATGAGGTAGGAAAATTATGTGGATGTATTGAAGCAACATCTCAAGACATCAGTCAGGAAGTTAAAGCTTGGTTCGCAAATGGGTCTTCCAAATGGACAATGACCCCAAGCATACTTCCAAAGTTGTGGAAAAATGGCTTAAGGACAACAAGTCAAGGTGTTGAAGTGGCCATCGCAAAGCCCTGACCTCAATCCTATAGAAAATTTGCTGGCAGAACTGAAAAAGTGTGTGCGAGCAAGGAGGCTTACAAACCTGACTCAGTTACACCAGCGCTGTCAGGAGGAATGGGCCAACATTCACCCAACTTACTGTGGGAAGCTTGTGGAAGGATACCTGAAACATTTTACCCAAGTTAAACAATTTAAAGGCAATGCTACCAAATACTATTTGAGTGTATGTAAACTTCTGACCCACTGGGAATGTGATGAAAGAAATAAAAGCTTAAATAAATCATTATTCTGACATTTCACATTTCTAAAATGAAGTGGTGATCCTAACTGACCTAAGACAGGGAATTTGTACTAGGATTAAATGTCAGGAATTGTGAAAAACTGAGTTGAAATGTACTTGGCTAAGGTGTATGTACACTTCCAACTTCAACTGTATATGGCACTATCTGTATTGCCACAGTTCCACAGCTTGAGTTCCACATGTTTAGCCCTGCTGGCCAGACTGGTAGCCCCCTGCCTGCCTGTGAACCCCCAGCCAGCACATTCTGAGTGATTGTGCAGTAGGCACAGTGTTGTGAACCCCCAGCCAGCACTACTGCAGTAGGCACAGCCCTATCTGAACCCCCAGCCAGCACTATTCTGCAGTAGGCACAGCCCTATCTGAACCCCCAGCCAGCACTATTCTGCAGTAGGCACAGCCCTATCTGAACCCCCAGCCAGCACTATTCTGCAGTAGGCACAGCCCTATCTGAACCCCCAGCCAGCCCTATTCTGCAGTAGGCACAGCCGCATCTGAACCCCCAGCCAGCCCTATTCTGGAGTAGGCACAGCCCCATCTGAACCCCCAGCCAGCCCTATTCTGCAGTAGGCACAGCCCTATCTGAACCCCCAGCCAGCCCTATTCTGCAGTAGGCACAGCCCTATCTGAACCCCCAGCCAGCCCTATTCTGCAGTAGGCACAGCCCTATCTGAACCCCCAGCCAGCCCTATTCTGCAGTAGGCACAGCCCCATCTGAACCCCCAGCCAGCCCTATTCTGCAGTAGGCACAGCCCTATCTGAACCCCCATCAGCCAGCACTATTCTGCAGTAGGCACAGCCCAGTATCTGAACCCCCAGCCAGCCCTATTCTGCAGTAGGCACAGCCCTATCTGAACCCCCAGCCAGCCCTATTCTGCAGTAGGCACAGCCCTATCTGAACCCCCAGCCAGCCCTATTCTGCAGTAGGCACAGCCCTATCTGAACCCCCAGCCAGCCCTATTCTGCAGTAGGCACAGCCCTATCTGAACCCCCAGCCAGCCCTATTCTGCAGTAGGCACAGCCCTATCTGAACCCCCAGCCAGCCCTATTCTGCAGTAGGCACAGCCCCATCTGAACCCCCAGCCAGCCCTATTCTGCAGTAGGCACAGCCCTATCTGAACCCCCAGCCAGCCCTATTCTGCAGTAGGCACAGCCCTATCTTAACCCCCAGCCAGCCCTATTCTGCAGTAGGCACAGCCCTATCTGAACCCCCAGCCAGCACTATTCTGAACCCCCAGCCAGCCCTATTCTGTAGTAGGCACAGCCCTATCTGAACCCCCAGCCAGCCCTATTCTGCAGTAGGCACAGCCCTATCTGAACCCCCAGCCAGCCCTATTCTGCAGTAGGCACAGCCCTATCTGAACCCCCAGCCAGCCCTATTCTGCAGTAGGCACAGCCCTATCTGTTCTTCTCATTGTTTATGTGCAGTGTGAATGGCTCAGCATAGACCCCCAGCCAGCCCACTGCATGCCCATCACCATCCAGTCAGGGAATAAGGACATGGCATGAAACATCTTTGCCTACTGTATATTATGTTGACATTGTTGTCTATCAGCCCCATCTCAGCCTATTCTGCAGTAGGCACAGTTCTGAACCCCCAGCCAGCCCTATTCTGCAGTAGGCACAGTGCAAGGTTTCGTGTTGAACCCCCAGCCAGCCCTATTCTGCAGTAGGCACAGCCCCATCTGAACCCCCCCAGCCCTATTCTCGTGCCCTATCAAGGCCCTATTCTGCAGTAGGCACAGTCTGAACCCCCAGCCAGCCCTATTCTGCAGTGCTGAACCCCCAGGTTTAGGCACAGCCCTATCTGAACCCCCAGCCAGCCCTATTCTGCAGTCGTGCAAGGTTTCGTGTTACCCCCAGCCAGTCGTGCCCTATCTGAACCCCCAGCCAGCCCTATTTCATAGGCACAGCCATCTGAACCCCCAGCCAAACTCTCTGAACCCCCAGCCAGCACTATAGTATGCACTATGTAGGCACATATCTGCCCTATTCTGCAGTAGGCACAGCCCTATATATGTATGTATATATATCTACTACATGTGCCCTATTCTGTAGGCACAGTATGAACCCCCAGCCAGCACTATTCTGCAGTATGTGAACCCCCAGCCAGCACTATTCTGCAGTAGGCACAGCCCTATCTGAACCCCCAGCCAGCCCTATTGTGTGTGTATTCTGTGTGTGTGTACCCATAGCCATTCTGACACACACATCACCCCCTGCCAGTCTGATTGATGTTCTGCAAGAAGTCACATTGACATAATGGAATGTGAAAAGAATTGGTTTTGTTGACACGCCCTATCTGCAGCCCTATTCTGAGGACCCCCAGGAAGATTAGCCCTATCGAAAGGCTTCTGGGACAGCCCTATCTGAACCCCCAGAAGGATGTTTAAACATCTGAACCCCCAGCCAGTTTTAGTCCTGTAAACTATTCTTTAGCATTTCTCTCTCAGTATTGCCCTATCTGTCCAGCCCTCGTGCACATGTGAACCCCCACACACACACACACACACACACAGGGATTATTACACAAAGTAGTATCTTTAATCCACCCTAGCCCCTTACTTCCCTCTTTAAGGCACACCCTATCTGCCCCTTACTTCCCTAGCCCTATTCTGCAGTTTAATCCAGCCCTAGCCCCTTACTTCCCTCTTTAATCCACCCTAGTCCCTTACTTCCCTCTTTAATCCAGCCCCCTAGCCCCCTTACTTCCCTCTTTAATCCCCCAGCCTAGCCCTATTCTTACACAGCCCTATCTGAAATCCACCCTAGTCCCTTACTTCTATCTGAACCCCCAGCCTCTTTAATCCACCCTAGCCCCCTTACTGCAGTAGGCACAGCCCTATCTGAACCCCCAGCCAGCCCTACTTAGGCACCTTTTAATCCACCCTAGTCCCCACTTCCCTCTTTAATCCAGCCCCTAGCCCCTTACTTAGGCACAGCCCCCTCTTTAATCCAGCCCTATTCTGCAGTAGGCACAGCCCTATCTGAACCCCCAGCCAGCCCTATTCTGCAGTAGGCACAGCCCTATCTGAACCCCCAGCCAGCCCTATTCTGCAGTAGGCACAGCCCCTGAACCCCCAGCCAGCCCTTTAATCCAGCCCCTAGTCCCTGAACCCCCAGCCACTTCCCTCTTTAATCCACCCTAGCCCCTTACTTCTATTCCTCTTTAATCCATCCCATAGTCCCTCACTTCCCTCTTTAATCCACCCTAGTCCCTAGTACTTCCCTCTTTAATCCACCCTAGCCCCTTACTTCCCTCTTTAATCCACCCTAGTCCCTCACTTCCCTCTTTAATCCTAAGAAGTCACATTGACATAATGGAATGTGAAAGAATTGGTTTTGTTGACACGCTGCCGAGGAGAGGAAGATTTAGGCTGGCTGGGAGGGAGAAGGATGTTTAAACACGTAGTTTTAGTCCTCTTTAATCCATTGCTCTCTGTCCCTAGTCCCAGGGATTACTTCCCTCTTTAATCCTAGCCCCTTACTTCCCTCTTTAATCCACCCTAGCCCCTTACTTCCCTCTTTAATCCACCCTAGTCCCTTACTTCCCTCTTTAATCCACCCTAGTCCCTTACTTCCCTCTTTAATCCACCCTAGCCCCTTACTTCCCTCTTTAATCCACCCTAGCCCCTTACTTCCCTCTTTAATCCACCCTAGCCCCTTACTTCCCTCTTTAATCCACCCTAGCCCCTTACTTCCCTCTTTAATCCACCCTAGCCCCTTACTTCCCTCTTTAATCCACCCTAGCCCCTTACTTCCCTCTTTAATCCACCCTAGCCCCTTACTTCCCTCTTTAATCCACCCTAGCCCTTTACTTCCCTAGTAATTACTATACCCCAGAATCAGTCTCTCCACTCCTCCCTGTATGGCTCCGCACCTTTCAATAGCTGCCTTTGTCAGTTCCCTTAAACAAACACAATTGGTGAGTCCTCTGATGTCTCCTGTAGTAGATTGGCTCTGGAGGAAATTAACTCCTTATTCAGAGTACTTCAGAGCTCCTTGAATATAGTTTAAGGATTTAATCCTACAATTTCTCCCTACACTTATGTGTTTCTAACAGTATAGCTTCTGTCCCTCTCCTCGCCTCGAACCAGGGACCCTCTGCACAGATCTACAACTGCCTCCCACAAAGCATCGTTACCCATCGCTCCACAAAAGCCCCCTCCCTTGCAGAGCAAGGGGAACAACTACTTTAAGGTCCCAGAGCGAGTGACGTCACCGATTGAAACGCTATTAGCACGCACCCCGCTAACTAGCTAGCCATTTCACATCGGTTACATGTTCTTGATCTGTTGCAATCGGGTTCTAAACTTAGGGAGAAAGATGAACGTTGCAGAGAAATGTGTTGGCTGTATTTATAATGTACCCAGTGTGGGTTGTTCAGTACCCAGTGTTGGGTTTATAGAGGTGTCTCCTGGGCTCTGTAGCAGTAAGCAGGCAGCAGTATGTAGGAGGTGTGTGGGTTGGCTCTACAGACGACTAACGACTCTCAGTCCATCTATATTAATTGTGAAACCTCTGAAATCATCAATGGTCTCTCCAGCATTGTTATGAGGATCAGAAATGCAGAAGACATTTTAGAGGGGTTTTCTGCAGCTAATGCATGCATAATCTGAATGACCATATCTAACAAATACATTAATATTCTTGCATAGTGATAGTTGATTCACTTTAGTTTTTGGTTCTTCCAGATTCGTAGTGATCTGCCACTGTATAGCGCTTGTAGTAGATGTGTATGAAATGTATGCGTATGCTTGTGTTTCAGATGGCTCGTGGAATCCAGACTCTCCTAAGGTGCTGAAGCTGGGGGTTCTGCCAGTGAAGGCCATGCTAGCTGTGGAGGAACATGTCTGGGCTTCCTCTGGAGGACAAGTCTTCATCATCAGCACTACCACACACACTGTGGAGGTATCTAACCCATCTCTAGCTCATCTCTTTATCCCACTTACTGTATGGATCCCTGCCCCCCTCTTTGTCTCATAACCTTTGATCTGGAAGATGGGTCCCATGAATATATATATACACACACACACACACACACACACACACACACACACACACACACACACACACACACACACACACACACACACACACACACACACACACACACACACACACACACACACACACACACACACACACGCCAGAGGTACTGTATCCTTCCCATCTATAATATCTTATAAATGGCCAATTTCACAGTCAAACGGATTTAGCTGATTCGATCACTCATCTATAGAATTTGTTGGTTTTTCCCCTGCACACTTGCGTTCAGTTTGTTCAGTTTCCCAAATATGTCTGTTACATAGGCAAGGAGACACTTGTTTTTCATTACACAGAAAGTCAACAGAGTCAGTGTTTTTTATATCCATTGGGAATGACAACAGTTCCTCTCTCAATTTGAATAATCTTTCCGACACTTCCCCTCTAACCACCAAGCCTCGTGTGAAATAGAACATTGTCATGCTCTGATCCCATATCTCTACCTACATTGCATTCGAAAAGTATTCAGACCCCTTGACTTTTTCCACATTTTGTTACGTTACAGGCCTATTCTAAAATGGATTCAATTGTTTTTCCCCTCATCAATCTACACACAATATCCCATAACGACAAAGCTAAAACAGGTTTTTAGACATTTTTGAAAATGTACTAAAAATGAAAAACATATCATATTTACATACTGTAAGTATTCATACCCTTTACTCAGTACTTTGTTGAAGCACCTTTGGCAGTGATTACAGCCTCAAGTCTTCTTGGGTATGACGCTACAAGCTTGGCACACCTGTATTTGGGGAGTTTCTCCCATTCTTCTCTGCAGATCCTCTCAAGCTCTGTCAGGTTGAATAGGGAGCGTCGCTGCACAGCTATTTTCAGGTCTCTCCAGAGATGTTAGATCAGGTTCAAGTCTGCTCCTGCTGGGCAATTCAAGGACATTCAGAGCCACTCCTGTGTTGTCTTGGCTGTGTGCTTAGGGTCGTTGTCCTGTTGGACAAGATCCTGAGATCCTGAGCAGGTTTTCATCAAGGATCTCTCTGTACTTTGCACTGTTATTCTTTTCCTCGATCCTGATTAGTCTCCCATTACCTGCCTCTAAAAAACACCCCCACCACCACGCTTCACCGTAGGGATTCAGGCCAAAGAGTTCAGTCTTGGTTTCATTAGAGAATCATGTTTATCTTGGTCTCCAAACGGGCAGTCATGTGCCTTTAACTGAGGAGTGGCTTCTGCCTGGCCACTCTACCATAAAGGCCTGATGGTGGAGTGCTGCAGAGATGGTTCTCCCACTTACTGTTTACATTTATTTAACCTTTTATTTGACTAGGCAAGTCAGGTAAGAACAAGTTCTTACAATGACGGCCAAGCCCTTACCGGCACGACACTGGGCCAATTGTGCACCGCCCTATGGGACTCCCAATCACAGCCGGTTGTGATACAGCCTGGAATTGAACCAAGATCTGTAGTGACGCCTCTAGCAAGTGCCTTAAACCACTGTGCCACTTGGGAGGCCCTCAGAGGAACTCCCTAAACAAGGCCCTTCTCTGATTGCTCAGTTTGGCCGGGCTGCCAGCTCTAGGAAGAGTCTTGATGGTTCCAAACTTCTTCCATTTAAGAATGATGCAGACATTTTTTGGTACCCTTCCCCAGATCTGTGTTTCGACAGAATTCTGTCTCGGAGCTCAACGGCCAATTCCTTCGACCTCATGACTTGGTTTTTGCTCTGACATGCATTGTCAACTGTGGGACCTTTATATAGACAGGTGTGTGCCTCTCCAAATAATGTCCATGAATTTGCCACAGGTGGACTCCATCATCTCAAGGATGATCAATGGAAACAGGATGCACTTGAGCTCAATTGTGAGTGTCATGGCAAAAGGTCTGAATACTTATGTATTTCTAAATACCTGTTTTTACTTTGTCATTATGGTTTGTTGTGTGTGTAGATTAATGAGAATTGTATTTTATTTAATACATTTTAGAATAAGTCTAACGTAACAAAATGTGAAAAAGTCAAAAGGGTCTGGATACTTTCCAAATGCACTGTATTTTTGCAAACCGGCGTGTGTGATGTAGTTTACAATCAAAGTTACCTGCTGCATATCTCAGAGTTCTGCTCTCAGCTCTTTTGCTGCCAGTTGCTCTGTGTATCAATTATAGGTCAGTGGGTGTATCATACAACGCATCTATATGTCAGAGGGAGACACATTCAGTGCAGAGTCCCACCGTCCTGTGATAGATGGAGCCCCATCTGTGCAAAAGCCCACCACTTGATGCCATAGAATCTGTTTTTTGTCAATAGAGCGACAAAGCACACTGAACATCCCTTGTGCCGTTTCATGCTCGGGAATCGCGAGACCGAACAATATGTCCTCGTGAATAGCATCCCCCGACATGTAGCGAACTAAAGTCAATGCACTTCGGCCCTCACAGCCATCTTCCATATGGAGAGAATAAGGTGAAGAGTTTTTGAGTCGTTCAGTCGTTTCCTCTTTTATTGCAAGCTACAGCATCAATTCTTAGTTTCAGTGTTATCTGTCAAAGGTATTGATGTGAGTTTCTGTGCCTCTGCCTCCCCACACATTGTTTTCACCATATCAACTGCAGCCGGTAATATCAGTCTTCAATAGTGTGTGGCTTCATAGCGTAGCGGGCTCAGCCATTCACCGTAGGAACGATTCAAGTGCAACGGTCAAGTGCGGCCTTTTCCCACGATCTAAGGGCACTCTCTGGTTGAATTTTAGTTTTAGATGATTTGTATCATTTTAATTTAGATTTTAAAGGATACATTACAATGATTTTGAGAGAGAAAGATGATATTAGATATATTTTTGACCATGTTTTTGGAAATTCTCTGCCGACTCCACATGGGGTTGCGACCCCTAGTTTGGGAACCGCTGGATGAGACATTACAATGTAGAAGGTAGAACATTGCAGGGTGACTAGTATGTCTCGTTATCCAGCCTGGTCTCATAGACTAGACGTAACATAGTAAATCTAAATTCGGGACTCTCAAATTAGTATGATATGTTATATTTGTTATGGTTACAGAAGACGGATGGTTACTTAAGGCAAAAAACAAAAGTTGGGTGTTTGGGTGGATGGGTGGGCGTATAACGCAAACATTTAGCAACCCAAAGGCTGCGAGTTCAAACCTCATCACGGACAACTTCAGCATTTTAGCTAATTAGCAACTTCTCAACTACTTAGCATGTTAGCTAACCATGCCCTAACCTTAACCCTTTAACCTAACTCCTAAACTTAACCCTAACCCCTAGCCTAGCTAACGTTAGCCAGCTATCTAACGTTAGCCAGCTATCTAACGTTAGCCACCTAGCTAGAATTCATAACATATCATATGTTTTGCAAATTCGTAACATATAGAACGTTTTTCAAATTTGTATCATATGCGTAAAATATCATACGAAATGGGTGATGGACATCCACAAATTAATACATACCATACGAAACATAACAAATCATACTACTGTTGAAGTCGAAAGTTAACATACACCTTAGCCAAATACATTTAAACTCAGTTTTTCACAATTCCTGACATTTAATCCTTGTAAAAATGTCCTGTCTTAGGAGAAATAAAAGCTGGATCACCACTTTATTTTAAGAATGTGAAATGTCAGAATAATAGTAGAGAGAATGATTTATTTCAGCTTTTCTTTCTTTCAACACATTCCCAGTGGGTCAGAAGTTTACATACACTCAATTAGAATTTGGTAGCATTGCCTTTAAATTGTTTAACTTGGGTTAAACATTTTGGGTAGCCTTCATCAAACTTCCCACAATAAGTTGGGTGAATTTTGGCCCATTTCTTCTGACAGAGCTGGTGTAACTGAGTCAGGTTTATAGGCCTCCTTGCTCACACACGCTTTTTCAGTTCTGCCAACAACTTTTCTATAGGATTGAGGTCAGGGCTTTGTGATGGCCACTTCAATACCTTGACTTTGTTGTCCTTAAGCTATTTTGCCACAACTTTGGAAGTATGCTTGGGGTCATTGTCCATTTGGAAGAAACATTTGCAACCAAGCTTTAACTTCCTGACTGATGTCTTGAGATGTTGCTTCAATATATCCACATAATTTTCCTATCTCATGATGCCATCTATTTTGTGAAGTGCACCAGTCCCTCCTGCAGCGAAGCACCCCCACAACATGATGCTACCACCCCGTTATTCACAGTTGGAAACGGTGTTCTTCAGCCTGCAAGCCTCCCCCTTTTTCCTCCAAACATAATGATGGTCATTATGGCCAAACAGTTCTATTTTTGTTTCATCAGACCAGAGGACATTTCTCCAAAAAGTACGATGTTTGTCCCCATGTGCAGTTGCAAACCGTAGTCTGGCTTTTTTTATGGCAGTTTTGGAGTAGTGTCTTCTTCCTTGCTGAGCGGTCTTTCAGGTTGTGTCGATATAAGACTCGTTTTACTGTGGATATAGAAACTTTTGTACCCGTTTCCTCCAGCATCCTCACAAGGTCCTTTGCTGTTGTTCTGGGACTGATTTGCACTTTTCGCACCAACGTACCTAGGAGACAGAATGCGTCTCCTTCCAGAGCGGTATGAAGGCAGCAGTGGGGGGCGGGGGGGGGGGCTGAGAAGTATTCCTGTCTGTAATAAAGCCCTTTTGTGGGGGAAAACTCATTCTGATTGGCTGGGCCTGGCTCCCCAGTGGCTGGGCCTGGCTCCCCAGTGGGTGGTCCTGGCTGCCAAGTGTGTTATGTCCTTATTTGAACTGTGACTCAGTAAAAACTTAGAAATTGTTGCATGTTGCGTTTATATTTTTGTTCAGTATAAATACAGAATAATACGAAATGCTCTGAGACGAGGTTGAGTTTTCTGTGTTTCCAGGTTACTAATTGTGTTTGGCCCAATATCTGTGATGTCACCTGCACTTGGCTTGGCTCCTGTTAATTATGTTAGAGAGGTATAGTGGAACCTGCGAGGGGTCTCTCTTGCTCCTTGTCCCCCTTGCTCCCTCTCCCCAGGCCCAGAGCGTTTGTGGGGATCCCTGTCTGTCCCACCACAGTCCGGTTCACCAGCACCTGCTGCCCGTCCTGGAATAGCGACACTCCGCTTTCCCTCCAGCATGCAGTGACTCATAATCCCGTTAGCATCATTAAGCTCATTACGGGACTAACTGCATGTCTTTCCCCAAGGCTTACACCCTGGAAACTACATGGTAAAAGAGTGTTGGAGAGAGAGAAAGAGTGGTGGGTAGAGAGGGAGTGTTGGAGAGAGAGAAAGAGTGGTGGGTAGAGAGAAAGAGTGGTGGGTAGAGAGGGAGTGATGGAGAGAGAGAGAAAGAGTGGTGGATAGAGAGGGAGTGATGGAGAGAGAAGAGTGGTGGATAGAGTGGTGGAGAGAGAGAGAGTGGTGGATAGAGAGGGAGTGATGAAGAGAGAGAAAGAGTGGTGGATAGAGAGGGAGTGATGAAGAGAGAGAAAGAGTGGTAGAGAGAGAGTGGTGGATAGAGAGGGAGTGGTGGATAGAGAGAGAGTGGTGGAGAGAGAAAGAGTGATGGAGAGAGAGAAAGAGTGGTGGATAGAGATGGAGTGGTGGATAGAGATGGAGTGATGGAGAGAGAGAGAGAGTGGTGGATAGAGAGGGAGTGATGGAGAGAGAGAGTGGTGGATAGAGGGAGTGATGGAGAGAGAGGGAGTGGTGATGGAGGGAGAGAGAGAGTGGTGGATAGAGAGTGAGAGAGTGGTGGATAGAGATGGAGTGGTGGATAGAGATGGAGTGATGGAGAGAGAGAGAGAGTGGTGGATAGAGAGGGAGTGGTGGATAGAGAGGGGAGTGATGGAGAGAGAGAGAGAGTGGTGGATAGAGAGGGAGTGATGGAGAGAGAGGGAGTGGTGGATGGATAGAGAGGGAGTGATGGAGAGAGAGGGAGTGGTGGATAGAGAGGGAGTGGTGGAGTTAGAGAGAGGGAGTGGTGGAGAGAGAGGGAGTGGTGGAGAGAGAGGGAGTGGTGGAGAGAGAGGGAGTGGTGGTGGATGGTGGGAGAGGAGTGGTGGATAGAGAGGGAGTGGTGGATAGAGAGGGAGTGGTGGATAGAGAGGGAGTGGTGGATAGTTAGGGAGTGATGGAGAGAGAAGACAGATGGGTGAGTGGTGGATGTAGAGAGGGAGTGGTGGATAGAGTGGGAGTGGTGGATGCAAGAGACAGGGTACAAAGTGGTGGATAGAGAGGGAGTGATGGAGAGGGAGAGAGAGTGGTGGATAGAGAGGGACTTGTGGTGGATAGTTAGGGAGTGATGAGAGAGAGAGGGAGTGGTGGATAAAAGAGACTGGGGAGTGGTGGATGAGTTAGGGAATGTTGTGCCCTCAGTCATATTTGGAGAGGAAAACAAAGGAGAGAGTCAAAGTGGTGGAGAGAGAGGGAGTGGTGGATAGAGAGGGAGTGGTGGATAGAGAGGGAGTGGTGGATAGAGAGGGAGTGGTGATTGTTACAGAACATGTTTCTGATTGGATAGAGAGGGAATGGTGGATAGAGATTTGAGATTGGAGTGGTGGATAGTTAGTGGGATGTGATGGAAGACTGAGATTCAGAGTGGTGGATAGGAGGGCATGGTGGTATCCCACAGAGGGAAAGAGTGGGAGAGACTAAGGTGAAGAGGAAGAAGACAGATGGGTTGAGAGGCAGGAGGGATGTAGAGACAAACAAAGAAAGGAGTGGCGGCAGGGTAGCCTAGTGGTTAGAGCGTTGAACTAGTAACCGAAAGGTTGCAAGTTCTAATCCTCGAGCTGACAGGGTACAAATCTGTCGTTCTGCCCCTGAACAAGGCAGTTAACCCACTGTTCCTAGGCCATCGTTGAAAATAAGAATTTGTTCTTAACTGACTTGCCTAGTTAAATAAAGGTAAAATAAAAATAAAATAAAAAAATGGGGCAGATGTCGGAGAAGGTTAAAGGTCACCTGGAAGGTTTAAGTTTACATAGGTTCACTCACACCCTACCTGAACTTGTTGTTGTCACTACTGGAACCCTGCTGTGAGGCCATGAATGGACTGACTTCTTGGCCAAGTAGAGTTTCTCTTCATTAACAGGGTTGAGGAGGGAGATCCCATGCCACACAGCTGATGCCTGTAGTAAAAGTCACTCTCATGTACTGGGCTTAGAAAATCAGTGAAATGACTTAAAACAACAATATCCACGATATATATTCTTTCTGACTGATACCATTAGAACAGAGACAGGGAATGTTGACCTAAAATGCCCTCAGTCATATTTGGCTTCGTAATAAGGAAAACAAAGGAGAGGCAAGTCAAACTGTGGATCTGTGAGAAACAGACACCACTTTCCTCAGAGTTCATGTTTTGACTAAGGCTGATGTCGCTATTGTGCCCAACAATCCTGCGAATCAAAACATTATTTCCACCTCTCTGACATTTACTATTATGACACTTGGAGTAACATGGTAGATAATTCAAAAGATTCCCTACATAAGAGTCATAAATGAGGTGGATGTTAATGTACGGTACATCGCTCAGCCTCTTAGCAGGCGTACTGTCAGTGTGTCACAGCTCAGACCGAACAGTGCAGATGATCTCCTGTCTGTTCCCCACCCTCTGTAACCACTGGGAACGTTGTATAGTACCTTATGGCCGCTCCTTAGGGATGTGTACATATACTGTCACGTAAAAAGGCATTTCCTGATCATAAGCTCACTGCGATAAACCCTTTGATTTGAGATTGTTACAGAACATGTTTCTGATTGGTGGCTCAGTAGGGTTTGTTTCCCACTACTCTAAAGACATAGTGGTGTACATGCTAATGTTTACTCTCAAAGCAATTGAAGAACTGAGCGATTCAGTATATAATATTCCCTCTTCCTGTCTCCCTCTCTCCCCCTGTCAGAGGCAGCTGGAGGCCCACCAGGAGGAGGGCATGGTGGTATCCCACATGGTGGTGGCCGGGGTGGGTATCTGGATAGCCTTCAGCTCTGGGTCCACCCTCAGATTGTTCCACACGGAGACGCTGGAGGATCTACAGGACATCAACATCGCTACACCTGTACACAACATACTGGCTGGTAAGATACATGATAACATTACCACACCTGTACACAACATACTGGCTGGTAAGATACATGATAACATTACCACACCTGTACACAACATACTGGCTGTATAGATACATGATAACATTACCACACCTGTACACAACATACTGGCTGGTAAGATACATGATAACATTACCACACCTGTACACAACATACTGGCTGGTAAGATACATGATAACATTACCACACCTGTACACAACACACTGGCTGTATAGATACATGATAACATTACCACACCTGTACACAACACACTGGCTGGTAAGATACATGATAACATTACCACACCTGTACACAACACTGGCACTGGCTGGTGGTAAGATACATGATAACATTACCACACCTGTACACAACACACTGGCTGTATAGATACATGATAACATTACCACACCTGTACACAACACACTGGCTGGTAAGATACTGGCTGGCTATAGATACATGATAACATTACCACACCTGTACACAACAGACTGGCTGGTAAGATACATGATAACATTACCACACCTGTACACAACACACTGGCTGGTAAGTTACATGATAACATTACCACACCTGTACACAACATACTGTACACAACACACTGGCTTTATAGATACATGATAACATTACCACACCTGTACACAACATACTGGCTGTATAGATACATGATAACATTACCACACCTGTACACAACATACTGGCTGGTAAGATACATGATAACATTACCACACCTGTACACAACATACTGGCTGGTAAGATACATGATAACATTACCACACCTGTACACAACATACTGGCTGTATAGATAAGATACACAACATACTGGCTGATAACATTACCACACCTGTACACAACACACTGGCTGTATAGATACATGATAACATTACCACACCTGTACACAACATACTGGCTGTATAGATACATGATAACATTACCACACCTGTACACAACATACTGGCTGGTAAGATACATGATAACATTACCACACCTGTACACAACATACTGGCTGTATAGATACATGATAACATTACCACACCTGTACACAACATACTGGCTGTATAGATACATGATAACATTACCACACCTGTACACAACATACTGGCTGGTAAGATACATGATAACATTACCACACCTGTACACAACATACTGGCTGTATAGATACATGATAACATTACCATACCTGTACACAACATATTGGCTGTATAGATACATAATAACATTACCACACCTGTAGACAACACACTGGCTGGTAAGACATCATTATATTGTCACACTAGTATGTATCTTACAGCACTGTCAACACAAGGTATGAACAAGTTCACTGCTTTACACAATATACTCTAGTATGAGAGACATTTTTGCCAGCTCTGAAAACACATTTTCTCTAACACAGTAGATGATAGCATCCTAAACAAATACCCACTCTACACCACCCACCACACACTAAGGTGAGCCTCACCTTCAGGATATCAGTATACAGCAGCACTGTTTCCGTCCTCCAGTACTGTGATTTATAATACAGACGCAGTCTTTTCAACTCTGTTTGCACAAACCACCAGTACCCATGTCATTTTGTTCTCTTTGTGTCCTCCAAAGTCATTGATTGGATCCTTATGGTGGACTGGTAATGAACAGGTCATTTTTTTTGCAAGAACAGAGCAGTCCTCTGAAAGTAGAAATGGATCACATTTGACAGTCAGTCATCAGGTCGTCATGTACTTGAGTGTGTTTTTCTCCAAATATCAAAGGGTTGCCTGGCTCAGTGACTATCTGAAATAAGATCACAGTCACGGTGTGTGCATAGATACAGTGCATTCAGAAAGTATTCAGACCCCTTGACTTTTCCCACATTTTGTTACGTTACAGCCTTATTCTAAAATTGATTAAATTACATTTTTTACTCATCAATCTACACACAATACCCCATAATGACAGTGAAAACAGTTTTTTTCAAAATGTTGCTAATTTATTGCAAATAAAATACAGAAATACCTTATTGACATAAGTATTCAGACGCTTTGCTATGTGTCTCAAAATTGAGCTCAGGTGCATCCTATTTCCATTGATCATCCTTGAGATGTTTCAACAACTTGATTGGAGTCCACCTTTGGTCAATTCAATTAATTGGAGATCATTTGGAAAGGCACACACCTGTCTATAAGGTCCCACAGTTGACAGTGCATGTCAGAGCAAAAACCAAGCCATGAGGTCAAAGGAATTGTCCAATTAGCTCTGAGACAGGATTGTGTTGGGGCACAGATCTGGGGCAGGGTATCCAAAAAATGTCTGCAGCATTGAAGGTCCCCAAGAACACAGTGGCCTCCAAAATGGAAGAAATCTTTTTAGACCTGGCTAAAATCGGGGGAAAGGGCCTTGGTCAGGGAGGTGACCAAGTACCCGATGGTCACTCTGACAGAGCTCCAGAGTTCCTCTGTGGAGATGGGAGAACCTTCCAGATGGACAACCATCTCTACAGCACTCAACCAATAAGGCATTTATGGTAGAGTGGCCAGACGGAAGCCACTCCTCAGTAAAAGGTACATGACAGCTCGCTTGGAGTTTTCCAAATGCGCCTAAAGGACTCTGACCATGAAACAAGATTCTCTGGCCTGAATGCCAAGCATCATGTCTGGAGGAAACCTGGCATGATCACTACCGTGAAGCATTGTGGTGGCAGCATCATGCTGTGTGCATGTTTTTTATCGGCAGGGACTGGGAGACTAGTCAGGATCGAGGGAAAGATGAACGGAGCAAAGTACAGAGAGATCCTTGATGAAAACCTGCTCCAGAGCGCTCAGGACCTCAGACCGGGGTGACGGTTCATCTTACAACAGGCCAACGACCCTAAGCAACACAGCCAAGACAATGCAGGAGTGGCTTCGGGACAAGTCTCGGGATGTCTTTGAGTGGCCCAGCCAGAGCCCTGACTTGAATCCGATCAAACATCTCTGGAGAGAACTGAAAATAGCTGTGCAGCAACGCTCTACATACAACCTGACAGAGCTTGAGATGATATGCATAGAATAATGGGTGAATGATATGCAGAGAAGAATGGGGGAAACTCCCCAAATACATGTGTGCCAAGCTTGTAGCATCCTTCCCAACAAGAGGCTGTAATCACTGCCAAAGCTTCAACAAAGTACCGAGTAAAGGGTCTGAATAATCCAGTTATTTTTATTTTTTATATATATATATACATTTGCAAAAATGTCGAAAAAGCTGTTTTTGCTTTGTCATTATGGGGTATTGTGTGTCGATTGATGAAGGGAAAAAAAACATTTAATGCACTTTAGAATAAGGCTGTTACGTAACAAAATGTGGAAAATGTTAAGGGTTTTTCTCGTTCCGACTAGCAAATGAACGCGGCAAAATGTTAAGCAATCTGTGTGACAACTTCTGTTTGACGTCATTGGTAGTAAAGCTATAAAGGACTAGAGGATTAGTCAAAATCACTCTTCTATCTGTAGCTGGTCTTTAATATTACTACAACAGCTCCATCTTTTAAATGAGACTTTTGTGGGTTGATCCTGTATATTGTCAGTTGCAGCCTCCTATAACCAGTTCTACTGTAGTAAATGGAATACTGTTATAAGGTTTTGGGAGGTTTGTCCTGTGATGTTGTCATGAAGGTTTTATATACAGCTAGTTACAGTTGTCCACTTTTCCTCTCTGACCCTGTACAGTATTTTGAAGATACCGCCCAGTCGACTGTTTAGATTTCAATTTGAATTATTTCAAGCTGGACTCTGCCATGGAGTAATTGTTTTTACATTGTGTGTGTGTGTGTGTGTTTTGTGGTCACCAGTAATGACTAGCCTACAGGAACACATCACAGTCTCATTTTTAAAAGTGTAATAAACAGTGCTATCATTATCTGAGTTCTACCCATTGTTTATAAGCCCTAGACTGCGTGTACATAGTTGAGTATTTTAGTGGTCTCATCCATTATTACCATAAGGTTTGGTACTTTGCTCTCTCCAGATGCACCCCTACATACTGTGGGAACAAACTACAGGAACACAGACAGACAGACTGACTACATAGTATTTGTGTATTTAGAGGGTTTCAGAAGTCCCACAGAGTGCTGTGAGACAATGTGTGTTTAAGTGAACTAGTTTTCTCAGCAGTCTTTAGTGTCTATTGCAGACCTATTGCAGACCTCCTGCAATCTGGCTTGTTTCAGAAAACCTATAAAATACTTACTAGCCACAACAAAGTACAACAACACATGGGAGTTCCATAATATTTGATAACTAATTTAAGCAGTCTAATGTAATGTATTGCATTACAGCAAGGGACATCATCATTTGCCTGACAACTCAAACTGAATTCTTCCTCTGATCTATCATTCGCTACATACTTCAGTCTGAGACTGCCATCATTTAAGTTGTTTGTGTTGATGTCAAAATGAAGGGGTGTTGTACAGAACAAAGTCATCAGCGATTGGATAATCTCTAACCAATCAGAGTATCACAGCAAATAAAGCATTTTTGAAACACTGCTTTACCCACGTGTTCTGGCTCTGGCCCAACCCATTGGTTTATGGGACCAATCGGACAGTCTAGAATGGATTTTCATTCTAGAAATCGCCGGGGAGTTACTCGGATCCAGACTCATTGCGGAGAAGAAAATAACTTCCGTGGGCGTAGCGTTTGGCTAGAGCAATGAGTTTGGGTCGCCAGGCAACACCATTGTATCATGGCTTCGTGCACAGTAAACCTTACTAAATCTTGGCATATGTCCCATCATGCATGCTTTAGTTGCATATTCAATAGTGCTTCAATATTTGAATAGGTTTATGCAAGACTTGACTAAATTGCCTAAGGGATCACTTTGTGGTTGTTTGTGGAAAAGCAAGAGTACACTTTCATTCAGCACAGCATGCTTTGAATGTCCAGTCAGTAACTTACCCTACACCTAGCCTTCTGAGAAACTCAGCCCAACCAGTTCTGAGGTTGTGCTGTAGAATGGCTTTTAACAGAGATGTGAATGATAAGCCTGTCTGGATGACTTATTTACTTAATAAGAGGCATCAACCACAGAGGAAGTTTCTCTGAACGAGAGACCTTGGACCAGCGACTTGAAATACTTCCTCCTCTAGGCCAAGGCTGTGTGCACATCACATTACGGTCTGACTTCCTCTGATGACAGCGATGAGTTAATGTCCTATCTACAGTATCTCTCTGTCATGGGACTCTGTTTTCCTTCTATCATCTCTTCCAGTGGACCATTCAACTGATCCAACCCCCACTGTATCACCCTCACCTGGTTCTCTTCAACCACGGTCTAAACTGGCGGCCTGCACTGGCGGCCTGCACTGGCGGCCTGCACTGGCGGCCTGCACTGGCGGCCTGCACTGGCGGCCTGCACTGGCGGCCTGCACTGGCGGCCTGCACTGGCTAAACATGTGCATGTGATTTGTCAGGGCAAGTTCAGATTTCTCTCCGTGGAGGGAGTTGTATTGTTTGCCCCTGCAATCCTGGGTTTGGCTTTCCACAATGTTCCACCTTGGCACTTATTTAGTTGTTGGCAGCTGCTGTCAGATTGATTGACTAGGCCAGAGAATGTGCTGTTTCTGCAGAGCCTGCTGACTGTAGTGCCATTCAAGCTGTTTGGCTGAAAGAAGATGGGACGATCAATACCTGTTTAGAGTGGAGGGTGATGGAGTGGAGGGTGATGGAGTGGAGGGTGATGGATGCAGTGACTTTATATTCTCTGCATCGCTACATTCTTGAGATACTTGAGTAGTATTGTTCAGGCTAAAGAGGTGACTCCAGATGCACCCTGACATACTGTGGCAACAAACTACAGGAACACAGACAGAATAACTACATACTATTTGTGTATTTAGGGGGTTTCAGAAGTCCAGCAGAGAGCTGTGAGAATGTGTTAATTAGTTTTGTCTGAGACCCTATTGCAGACCTCAGGAAACAGGTTCAGACGGGGTTCACAGTTGCCGGAGGGTGCACAGTTGCCGGGGGTTCACAGTTGCCGAAGGGGGTTCACAGTTGCCGAAGGGGGTTCACAGTTGCCGAAGGGGGTTCACAGTTGATGGCATAGAATTGAGAGTGATTGAGAGTGAAATGTCCTCAGTGTTCAAGGTGGGGTTGTTCTTCTACTCATGCTAGCTCATGTTGGAATGATTCCTTGTAAATCCTTTGATTGCACTGAGGAATTTCTCACAGATATTTTGCAAAACTGTGGTCTCTTTGGCTGTAATTCGGTTTTAGTTATGTCCAATTGAATTTCACAGTGATTATTCAAACACATGCTTTGGTGATTACTTACAGTACCTCCTCTGCCCTTCCTTAACCCTTAACCGCGTTGGGTTTAGTTGATTTTAATTTTGAAAAACGTTCTGAAAACCTTCCAAAAACCACCCTCCAAATACAGTTTGTTCTTACACTGTGTCTTTGATGTTCTCTAGACCAGTGTTTCCCAACTCTGGTCCTCGAGAACCCCTGGCCCCAACAGCACACATTTTTGTTGTAGCCCCGGACAAAAATACCTGATTCAACTTGTCAAGGGCTTGACGATTAGTTGCCAAGTAGAATCAGGTGTGCTTGTCCGGGGCCACAACAAAAAAAATATGTACTGTTGGGGGTACTTTAGGACCGGAGTTTGCGAACACTGCCCTACACTCTTCTAAAAGAAAAGGGTTCCAAAAGGGTTCTTCGGCTTTCCACAGAGGATAACCCTTTTGGTTCCAGGCAGAGCCCTTTTGGGTTCCATATAGAACCCTCTGTAGAAAGGAACCCAAAAGCGATCTACCTGGAACCAAAAAGGGTTCTTCAAATGGTTCTCCAATTGGGACAGCCGAAGAACCCTTTTAGGTTCTACATAAGAGTGTAGAAGATGTGAGTGCAGGAGAGGAGTGTCCAGATCAGCGGCTTTGTCTGGCCTGACCTAAATACCCAGCCATGTGGACACTAATGGGGATAAACATGCAGAGCCAGGAAACAACACCTCCAGCCGCTTCATCACCACGTTGAGCCTGGAGACAGAGGCCTGGAGACAGAGGCCTGGAGACAGAGGCCTGGAGACAGAGGCCTGGAGACAGAGGCCTGGAGACAGAGGCCTGGAGACAGAGGCCTGGAGACAGAGGCCTGGAGACAGAGGCCTGGAGACAGAGGCCTGGAGACAGAGAGAGACTGTAGTCTCTCTGTCTCTGGTTCCAGACTTTGGCCTGATATGAACCATCTCTTAGTGAGATAGGATCAGCGTTTTATATCTAACCCACCCTACTGCTAGTGTAATATCAGTGTAGTGTACTGTAGGTTGTATGTTTTTTATCTGAACCCCCTGCTGTAATTCAACTTGCTAGTTGTGGGGGATAATTGCAGATCAAAGCAGACCTCTGGTGTGGGATCTGGAACAGGCCCGGGCCATGTTGATGCTGGTTCAGGTTTATTTTGGTTTGGCCTATGGGTGGAAACTTCAAATATTATGAAAGGAGAATGTTGAGAAATGCACCCCAGTGTGTGTGTTTCTGGTAACTGGGGGCCCTCATTACAAGCACATGTGCGGCGATGGGTTATGCTGCTCTGTTCTCTGCTGGGTGAGTAGCACTGTAGACTCAGGACTGATGTTCCTCAGAGGGGTGATCTCTGGAGGAGCTAGAGGTCGGCCAGAGAGATCAGCGGCTGATTTGGCCAAAGCCCTGGGGGATTATGGGAGGGTGAGGACTTAGCTGCGCAGCTCTTACTGCAGTGTATGATGGGTAATGCCACTCACAACTGGAGCCTTGACAGACTTTCTCAAGCAGTCATACCATACTCCGTCCGTTATCACGATTTTGTCAAAATGCATTTGCATTAACAATTATTGGCATTTAACATGTTAAGGGTATTCTGGACATTTTCTGTTCACTCTTTGCAATGCTGCTTGTTGCCATAGTAATGCTTATTGAGGATGATGTTAACAAGTACCAAGTTCCACACAAGTCACTAAACGTTCACTAGACAACACAATTTATCACGTCCTCTAAAAGGTGCTGTTAGCGTAACAATTACTGCGTTTACAGTATCAAGTGATATTTCATACTGAATGTATTTGTGACGAGGAAGACCGGACACACAGAGCCCTTCCTGTCCCAGCCTGCATCAGGCTTTCTGAATAGAACCACAGTTGCTTGCTTAATTACGACATTACGGTTCACTCATTCTCGATTTACATAACACTTTTGTGTTTGTTTGACCCAAAGTGGACTATAATGGTGGTCTTTTGGTAAAAAGAGCTGTTATTATTTTTGCTCCTCTTTCGGTTGCCCTGGAGACCATTGGCTGTTAAGTGTTATTGCTGTAGTAACCTCCCCACACACTAAGCAGAAATACCTCCCTCCCTGTTACTGTCCCTCGGCTTGCTGGAAGGGGCACATTAACTGTGTTCATTCTCATTTATAGGAGACTTCTGAATGTAAATACCTACTTATCTCCTACTGTGAATGTAAATAACTACTTATCTCCTACTGTGAATGTAAATACTGTGAATGTAAATAACTACTTATCTCCTACTGTGAATGTAAATACCTACTTATCTCATACTGTGAATGTGAATACCTACCCTACTCCTACTGTGTTAAGCTTGACCCCAGAAATCATTAAGGTCAACCATTAACTATCAACCTTTTTTTCATAAAAAACGTTTTGTTCTGTTCAAAACGTTTTGTTTAATACTGTAGCCACCTGGATTACTGCTCCAAACTGCTCTCTACAACAGAATTTAACACACACTCTGCAGAATCAGTATTGATGTGTTGGTTCTATTCTGTCCATAGGGAACCAGAGGGTCTCAGTCAGCAGTCTGCTGGTGTGCCATGGTCTGCTGCTGGTGGGAACCAACTTGGGGGTGACAGTGGCGCTCTCTGTCCCCAGACTACAGGGAATCCCCAAGGTCACAGGTGGGTGCAACTTCCCTGAAGATTATTCCAGATTATCTAAAAATCCCAATGAGGAATTATATGGCAAACCATCCATTTGGTGTCATAGTTTTGGGGTAAAGGAAGGGATTTGGGTACCAAGTGCATTAAGGACTTTATCAATGTAACTGGAGCACAACATGGGCCTCAGTGATTATCATTCAGGTCCCAGCTGCCTTAATATTTTAGTGGCGCCTTTCTCACAATGATACTGTCTTTTAGTTGATATGATTCAAAGCTAGTTTCCATGTGCCTCTGGTCTATGGAATTCTTAGTCTCTGGAGGCTACTGCCAAAAGTGGGCAATTTGAAACACATATGTAGTTACTAACAGTATTTTCCAGTAAATTTATACTGTATATGGAGTAATGTGTGTCTGGATATTTGGCTGTCGTAGGACGGGGCATGGTATCCTTCCACGCCCACCATGGCCCAGTAAAGTTCCTCACCATGGCAGCCGCGGTGTGCAACCGGCCCTCTGGCAACCCAGGCAGCCCAGGCAGCAGCCTACCTAGCCAGCCAGCAGACACTAAGGACGGGGAGAAGGCCCAGGCCTCCCCACCTCCAATCCCAGGCTCCACACCCACTCTAGCTCCCACCCAGGGCCGGGGAGTGTGGCTAGGGGAGGCAGGCTGCACCTCCATGGCCCTCCAGGACTCCCTGTCCTCCTCCTGTGGCTCCCTGGCTCTGTCCCAGGGCTCCCTGGAGCACGGTCTCGAGGACGGGGCCATCTATGACCTGGTCAATGATCCGGCCCACCACCAGAGGAGCAGGAGGGTCCAGAAGGTGGACGTCAGCTCTCTGCTGGTGGTTTCAGGGGGGCTGGGTCACCACAGGGTCAACAGGAAGACCAAACAGTCTCGTCAGGAGGAGACGGTGTCCAACATCATGGTGTGGCAGATCCCTCTACTCAACATGTGAGAGAGACCAGAGAGTAGAGACTAACTAGTACAGTGTAACAAGGTGAGTGGGGCCATAGTTACTGTAGTATTCAATAGTGTTAATGGTTTAATAACCATAATCCTGTCGTGTCTCCCCATAATCCTCCTCATTCTCTTATTCTCTCACTTTCTCCCCAAAGACTGAGGATACTGCAGTTCCTACTTGATGTTAGTGACACTTGACTCAGTGACACTCCAAAGGATATCCATTAATTCCCATGGTTGTCTGGACTTTGGGATCAATCAACTCAACTATGTGTCTTATAATGAGAAATACTCCAGAGGGCATCCCATGAATAATATCAAGTTTTTCTGATATCTCCTCCCCAGTGACCTTCTGTTCATGTGGGACATTCCTATTGGGTAATGGGTACAAATGGATCAATACACTTTAACCACTTAATAATGGCACCTGACTTGAATCCAATGAAGAGAACCTGAATATGTAGAAAAACCACTGAAATGTCCCTAATGTCATTCATATTATGTCATTTTGAGAGAGGACCGATGAAATGTTACTTGTTATAACATGGCTAATATTTTGTGTGACTGAGACGTGCCTGATCACCAGAGTGTTGATGGCACAATAATTGTATCCGGGCTAATCACATAGATAGACATCAGACATTCCCATTTTCCTACGTAGACAGAATTTGAGGAAAGCCAGGCAACAATGTCTACTCCAACACTTCCACTGTTAAGAACAGGCATTATTTGGGGCCAAAGCCTTCTCATGATCATATCCATTGGCCGGGCTATGTTCTATGAATTGGGTCTGTTAATAGATATGTTTACTTGTTTGTTATTGGGTCAGGGAGAGATCATTTGTCTGCAATGGTGCCCATATTTCATTGGTACACTGAAGCTTAAAGTGTCCTTATGTTGTCATTAGGTGGCTATGGAGGGTGAGTGGTTGCTGATATGAGGTATGATGGGACGTCCTGGCTGGCCAGGTTTCCAGTAGATCCTAACTAGAGGGAGAGTCTCTAACTGTTACCAGATGAAAAGAAGGGGTTGTTACTTGCTCAAATACATTTGTCACTAAAGGATATTTAAAAAATGTATCTAAAGCTTTATACTTTTGTGCCATTTTGTATGTACTTCTGTTGTGTATATTAACAATATACATGTTTTATTCAGCAGCTTTGTGTATGATTTATTTCATGTATGCATGCTCAGCCTGCTCACTTTATTTCAACCAAAAACGTTGCACTAGTTCAAATATGCTACCAGTAATGTATAGCCTCTGGTATTTGGTCCAATACCATGCTCTAAGAACAACTCTCCACACTTACCAACAAGCACTACACAGCTGATTCAAATAACCAACTCATCAAGCTTTGATTATTTGAATCCGCTGTATGTCAAGATAGGGCAAAGAATTGGAATGCCAACTGCGAGCTAGGTGCAATCGCTCAACATCAGTGCCCAACCTCACTAATGCGTTTATGGTTGAATGGAAGCAAGTCCCCACAGCAATGTTCCAACATCTTGTGGAAAGCCTTCCCAGATGAGTGGAGGCTGTTATAGCGGCAAAGGGGGGACCAACTCCATATTAATGTCCATGATTTTGGAATGAGATGTTCGATAAGCAGGTGTCCAAATACTTCTGGCCATGTAGTGTACGTACAGTGCCTTCATAAAGTATTCACACCCCTTGACTTTTTCCACCTTTTGTGTTACAGCCTGAATTTAAAATGGATTTAGATTTTGTGTCATTGTCCTACACACAATAACCCATAATGTCAATGCGGAATAATGTTTTTAGTCATTTTTACAAATTCATAAAGTAAAGCTGAAATGTCTTAAGTCAATAAGTATTCAACCTCTTTGTTATGGCAAGCCTAAATAAATTCAGGAGTAAAACTCTGTGCAATAAGGGTTTAACATGATTTTTGAACGACTACATAATCTCTGTACCCCAGACATAAAATTATCTGTAAGGTCCCTCAATCGAGCGGTTAATTTCAAACACAGATTCAACCACAAAGACCAGGGAGGTTTTCCAATGCCTCACAAAGGGCACCTATTGGTAGAGCCAGGCCCAATCGCTCAACATCATTGCCCAACCTCACTAATGCTTTTGTGGCTGAATGGAAGCAAGTTCCCGCAGCAATGTTCCAACATCTAGTGGAAAGCCTTCGCAGAAGACATTGAATATCCCTTTAAACATGGTGAAGTTCTAAATTACACTTTGGATGATGTATCAATACACCCAGTCACTACAAAGATACGGGCGTCCTTCCTGACTCAGTTGCCGTAGAGGAAAGAAAAAACACTCAGGGATTTCACCAGGAGGCCAATGGTGACTTTAAAACAGTTAGAGTTTAATGGCTGTGATAGGAGACAACTGAGGATGGATCAACAACATTGTAGTTACTCCACAATACTAAAGTTAAGAAATTAACTTTTTGTCCTGAATACAAAGTGTTATGTTTGGGGCAAATCCAACACAACACATCTTTGGGTACCACTCTTTGTATTTTCAAGAATGGGGGTGGGTGCATCATGTCATGGGTATACTTGTCCTTGCCAAGGACTAAGGAGTTATTTTTTTTACGATGAAAAGAAACAGAATACAGCTAAACACAGGCAAAATCCTAGAGGAAAACATGCTTCAGTTTGCTTTCCAACAGACACTGGGAGACATTCAGCAAGACAATACCCTACATAAGGCCAGTTAATCCATTGTTCCCTGGGCGCCGAAGACGTGGATGTCGATTTAAAGCAACCGCCTGCACCTCTCAGAGGGTTGGGTTAAATGCGGAAGACAAATTTAATTTGAATATATTCAGTTGTACAACTGACTAGGTATCCCCCTTTCCTTTCCCAAATATACACTGAGTGCACTAAACATTAGGAACAGACTCCAAATATTGAGTTGCACCCCTTTTGCCCTCAGAACAGCCTCAATTCGTCAGGGCATGGACGACAAGGTGTTGAAAGCGTTCCACAGGGATGCTGGCCCATGGTGACTCCAATGCTTCCCACAGTTGTGTCAAGTTGGCTGGATGTACTTTGGGTGGTGGACCATACTTGATACACTTGGGAAACTGTTGAGCGTGAAAAACCCAGCAGTGTTGCAGTTCTTGACACACTCAAACTGGTGTGCCTGGCAACTTCTACCATACCCTGTTCAAAGGCAATTCAATCTTTTGTCTTGCCCATTCACCATCTGAATGTCACACGTTCACATTCTGTCTCAAGGCTTAAATTCCTTCCTTTAACCTTTCCTCCCCTTCATCTACACTGATCAGTCACATCAATTAGGGATCATAGCTTTCACCTGGATTCACCTGGTCAGGCATGGAAAGAGTAGCTGTTCCTAATGTTTTGTGCACTGGAGTTGCTTCCCGAGACGAGTGGCCTAGCTATAGTTTTGACTTAAATTTGCTTGGAAATATGGCAAGATTTGAAAATGGTTGTCTAGCAATGACCAACAACAAACTTGACAGAGCTTGAAGAATTTAAAAAATAATCATTTGCAAAACTCTAACATGTACTGACTAAGGGGTGTGAATACTTATGTAAATTAGATATTTCATTTTCAATACATTTGAAAAATCTTTTAAAAACACCATTTCATTTTGTCATTATGGGGTATTGTGTGTAGATGGGTGAGATATTTTTTAAATCCATTTTGAATTCAGGTTGTAAAACAACATGTGGAATAAGTCTAGGGGTATGAATTGGTTGTTTTGCTGGTTTTAACTATTTAAAAAGTCTGGTTTGCAATCATTTGAAAGACTGGCCTGAGGGGAGAGATGCTTAGGCAACAAGGTGTGGTATATGGCCAATATACCATGGCTAAGGGATGTTCTTAAGCAAGACGCAATGTGGAGTGCCTGGATACAGCCCTTAGCCATAGTATATTGGCCATATACCACAAACCTCTGAGGTGCCATATATACTGGTTACCTACTTAATTAGAGCAGTAAAAATGCATGTTTTGTCATACCTGTGGTATACAAGGTCTGATTTTCAGGGCTCGAAATCACCCAGCATGTTATTATGTATAGAGCCCATGGTTTACAGGGGAAGTTGAAGCAATGTTCTTCCTTTCAGACTGAACTATTATGTGATGTTGTCGCATACCAAGCAGAAGGCAGTAGCCGAGTACATTTTAATCTGGACACATGGGTCTTTAGAGTTACAGTACCCCACTAGGGGAAACACAAACGTGTCCGTTGTATAGTGAACAGCAGACTCGTTGCCCGTTGGGTTTGCTTTTGAAGTACTAGGATTTATACAGAGGCATGGAATTAAAATCGGGGCGTTTGTAGAAGAGGCTGTAGTAGGGTCTTACCAATGACAGGCTTATAACACACGCAGGGGCTCAGAACGCTGGGTTTCCCTCACGGTAAATCGCGCACAAGGCGTGTGAAGGAATGTTGCATCTTCACCTCCGTTTGCCTCCAGCTCGTGCAGGGTGCAAACCCGGCAGATGGGGAAAGCCATGTCTATGTTTGTGGGGTTAATACTGAGAGGGGGTGTGGTCTACTCTAGATCAATAACCGTCGGTCGGTAGTCTACTGGAAAAGGCTAAACAGAGTAGTAGCAGCAGAGACTGAGATCCCTGGTCCATGCTGGATTGATTTTTGATGCTCTATCTAGGCTTAGCTCAGACGCACTGTAGAGCTGCAGGAGGATATTGGCGACATATTTGTTGTGGATCGGTACTCTGAAAGACTAAGTCCTGTAATAACTGTTTGCGTTTGGTTTCAGACAAGACGTAGCAACAGTGGATTTTCTCTTATGAGTTGTGAAGGAATAACAATGATCCATTTACCCGGAGACTATTTGTCCTGGAGCTCAATTAACAAGTGATATGTCTCTAATGGACGTGGAATTAGGGGCCACATTAACGAAATATCCTCTATATACGAGGGAAAAGACAGCCGTATTGCATTTGTGAGGTTGTCCTATTTTCAAGATTGGGGCTACCTCCCATAACTGGGCTTTGTGTGTGAGAGACTGACGAGAGCAGTCCATTGAATTGCGCCGCCTGCACCTAAACACGTAAGTCGGCTACCCTATAATAATATTCATGCTATTTTTGGCCAATGTTTTATATTAGTCGAGATGCATTACCATTTCCATCTTTTAATGATGATTTAGCCAAACTGTAAAATTAGCCTGCAATAATTGCATGCGTTGCAATTAGGCTATATTGCGCACAAGGTTCCCAATTTATATTTCTTAACATTTCATTGTGATGAATGAATGTATTAATCAATTTCTATTAACCTATGACACAATTTGACTGCGTAATGTGCGCTTGGACGGATTTCCTTATCCTCCTCCCCTACCGTATTCAACATTAATCTATCAGTCAGCAGTTGCCACTAAAACTGTTGTGAATCCGGCAAGAATAACTAAGTACTTCCGGGTCACGGATTTTTGGAATTCTTCAGAATAAGAGTCCCCTTCGGTATACTTTTTACATTTTTAACCTATACTCCCCCCCATACCCTAATTGGAATAAACCAACAGACCACAATACTTTTACTACAGGAGGTTAGGGGCACCTTAATTGGAGAGGATGGGCTCGTGGTAATGGCTGGAGCGAATGAGTGGAATGGTATCAAACACATGGTTTGATGCCATTCCATCCGCTCCGTTCCAGCCGTTATTATGAGCCGTTCTCCCCTCAGCAGCCTCCATTGACTTCTACTGCTACTTACATCTATTTCACTCACATCGACAGTACCAGTAGTTAAATAATTATACATATATTCCTAATTTTCTCTTTCTACAAGTGCTGGATTTTCACCCACAGAGGCCAATCCACTATTCATTCTGATGTTAACTCCAACCTTCTAATGTCCACAGATTAACCCACCAGTTTAACGCCATTTTGGAATACATCCCCCCATTTTACTATTATGTCTAACGAGGGTCCTGAACCTCCCTATTTGTAAGATTTCTGTAAGATACCATATTGCCCTAAATATAAATACTTTACCCAAGAGTATAATGATATTTCCCATTGACTGATAGTGTTTTTTCAGATTCCCTAACAATACAGTTTGCAGGTCAATCTGAACCCTGATATTATGACTTAACAACCATTCTTGGTCCTGACTCCAAAAGCGATTCACCAATAGCCAGTACCAGAAAATATTTTCTATTGATTCTGTTTCCTCGTGGCAGAGTCTGCCCAAGTCAGACTGTTCAATGCCCCATATATTGAGCTCTCGTTTTGTAGAAAGTATTTTATATAATAGCTTAAACTGAAACGAACGGATTGATGTGTCAATTGTTGTTTCAAATGTCAATTCATAGACCCGATGCCAAGGTATTGGGACATCAACCTATTCACAACTGACTTTAATGTTATACATTATTGCTGTCAAACCTTTTAAGTTTAAATAAACTTATATATATATTTATTTATTTACTAATCATTTATGATTTTTTTATGGGTGGCAGAGAGACTAATTCTTTAATTTCTTCTTTAAGTAATTGTCTCTTCCAATTTTGTGGCAGAGTCACGATGAGTTGGTTATAATTTTGTGTTGGGCATAGACCTCCGTACACTGTTGATAGTTGCTTTGTGACAATTTTACCGTTATTGTTTACAATGTGCATCATAAATATTCTACCCTTCTTGTAAAACTGTAATTTTTCTCTATCAGTACGTTGGAGTTTAGCCATATTATTTGCTGTAATATTAGATCTGGCTTTTCTGGAGGATGAAATTTAAATTGTAGCCAACTCTGTATGAGGAGGATAGTTTAAATAGGGATCCATTGTCAGTCCACCGAAAATGTCAGTTTATAAATTGCAAAAAGGCAAAGAGCCCACTTTTTAAGATAGAAAATTGTGTACAATGCAATATGTATGTCCATTGTGCAAAAATGATTGGATTTAAGCTGGTTGGCCACTCTAAGGACCGTAAAATAAGCAACGACGCTCCTCTGGGTGTAAACAGGTTCGATTTGGAAACCACAAGTGCTGAGTAGAATGGACCCGCCTCACAGAAATTGTGTAAGGTGCAATATGTCTGTCCAATATTACAAACTTATTGAACATCGTGCAATAGGAATGGGCTAATTAATAACGGGATTAGTTTTTCTAAAGTTGATTATTATAATAATTATTATACTATTAATATTACTATTATTATTAATAATCTTTAGGCGAGTAATCATACATTTTAATGCTGTTAACAATAATGTCAGTGCTATAATATTATTTGTGCTATATATAAAAATTCTGCAAAAATGTCCTCATAAAAAAATGTTACAAATTTCAACCCTTTTTGTATTTTTTCTTACCATCTTCATTGCGGGACTTTTATTTTGAAGGGAAATCTCGGCGGTCACGGCCTTATTCATGCAAGGTCTTGCTTATTCTTGCTGGTGGAATGGAGGTGCCACCGAGCATGCGCCCTATGTGCGATTCTCCGGCGAGGGTCGCGATTAATTTAAATACTCGATTAGTATTATCACCCAGTACGTCATGTGTGTTGGCTATTAATATCTACAATAATTCACTTACTACTCAATTCACACTGTCTAATATCTTTATAATAGGCCTAGAATTAATATTTTCCTGCACAACAAGTGCCAAATGTGCAATTAGACCATAAAATAGTATCTGTATAATTGAAAAAGTATGTGTTCTCTTAGTGTCTTTTGCAATAGAGTTTAGTGCATTTGGAGAAAACAATATAAAAGCTACTCCATAAAGCTCTGTAGATATGCCAAAGTAGGCTCCATTTGTTCCTTGTGGCGTAAGGGCGCCCCTCCGAGTTTTCAAGTATCATTGCCAACAATTGACATGTTTTAGTTCTCTGAAACTTTCATATTTCAATATATATTTCTCTTCTCCCCTAAAGTGTCATAGAGGTTCACGAGACAAGACCTGCCAAGATCTGTAGGAGTGATTCCAGAAGACTGTGTTGGATCCTCCTCACTATGAACACTGAGGATCTGTAGGAGTGATTCCAGAAGACTTTGTGGGATTCTCCTAATTATGAACACTGAGGAGCTGAACTGCCACTAGCTCTGATCAGACAGGATGAATGACAGACAGAGACAGAGAGGAGGGGTGCACACAGTGGAGGCAGATGTCATCTTCCACCACCCCATCTGCTCGGACCTCCTCTCCTCCCCCTCGGATGAGGATGGGGGTGTCTGTTCCCTCCCAAGGAAGCAGGAGGTGAGCACTAATGTTCCAGACCTGGGATTCGTACTGGGCGACCAGGGACTCTGTCGACAGAGCACACCAGTTACAAAGGAGTACTTGTTGGATGGTGGTACGGTGATTGGGCATCATCACTTTGACCGTCCACAGGGTGATGGATCACACATCTCAAATACAGATCAGTTTCACATTACGGATCCTTCTCATCAAGCACATACATCTCACATACCCAAGCTTGATGCTGGTAGAGACCAGAACTGTACTCATGGCAGAAACGGTATCAGTGAGGATATGAATGGAGCGAGGGAAAAAGTGCCCTGCAGTGTGGGTCCCTCTCTATGCTTCAAGGGAGAGGCCAGAGAGGAAGCGGAAGGGTCTCTGTCCCTCTGTAGAGAGAGCATAGTGAGGAGTCAGTGTCACATCACAAACGTCACTGACTCCCGGGAGCAGGGGACCGCTGCGCCTGACACTCATTGTATCACCATGGGCAACCAGCCAACCATACAAGAGCTGGGGTGCTTGTTCAGCCACAACTCTCCCACAGAATATGACACATTGTATGGACAGTCGGGGCTTGAGTCGAACCAAGGACACAGGGGCAGTAGTGGCCATGGTAAGGTCAGTAACAAAACGCCTAAAGAGGAGCCAGATTTAGTGATTGAAGTCGGTGGCCAGAAAATAAGTGTTCACAAGTCTGTTCTGGCAGGGAAGAGTGACTATTTCAAGGCTCGTCAGTCGAGAGACATCCTGAAAGTGAAAGGGCTGAACTACAAGACCCTGACCATCCTGATAGACTATATCTACAGCTCTCAGATGAATGTGCACAAGGACAATGTGGTAGAGGTGATCACAGGAGCTAAGATCTTACAGATCCCATGTGCCGTCCAGGCTGCTATGGATACCATCTCAGAGCAGGTCACAGCAGAGAACTGTTATGAGATTCTAACTATCGCCAAGAAGCAACGACTCAACGAACTGAAAGAGACGGCCTATCGCTTCATGAGTGACAACTTCCTCCAGATCTTGCAGGACCCAGCGGTGTACGGGCGTCTGACGGGGTCGGAGAGGGATCTGGTCCTGAAGAAGAGAATGGAGGGGAAGAGGTCCCTGATCGTCGCTGAGATCAACGATGTGTTTGACCGTGTCGGGAGCCGACCTCCGAGTCGGTGTAACAGTCGACCACAGAGCCCTCTGTCCGTGGCATCCTTCGAGGAGAACCACATGATTTACTACTTCAACGAGGCAGCCAATGACTGGAGACCTCTGAGTCTGATGCCGGAGGACATTAACACAAAGGGCTGTGGGATCTGCACCATGTACAACTACCTGTTTGTGGCCGGTGGGATAAAGGGATATGGGGATAAGGGCAAGGTCTCAGACAAGGTGTTCTGTTACAACCCCATCACTAACCGCTGGAGCGAGGTTCGGCCGCTCAACCAGGCGCGGTCGCAGCTCAAGCTAGTGTCTATGGAGGGTAACTTGTACGCCATAGGAGGGGAGTGTTTGTTCACAGTAGAAAAATACGACCCTCGGACTGATAGATGGACCACAGTGGCTCCCTTACCCAAAGGGGCATTCGCTGTGGCCCATGAAGCCACCACCTGTAATGGAGAGCTCTACGTCTCTGGAGGGTCTCTGTTCTACCGTCTCCTAAAATATGACCCCAAGAGGGACGAGTGGCAGGAGTGCCCCTACAACAACAGCAGGAAAAAGTCAACCGACATGGTGGCTCTGAAAAGCTTCATCTACAGGTTTGACGTCAACCGTGACCAGGGGGTCACTGTGTTCAAGTACGACACCATAGTGAAAATGTGGCATGACTGCGCATCGCAGCGGCTGGGCAGTCCTATGCCGTTCAGGTGTGCCATCATCGGAAACTGCATCTATTGTGTGAACAAGACTCAGACTCTGCAGTTTGTGGTGGAGGAGGACGGCTCTTACTTTGTAGATGAACCACTCAAGCCACCACTGGAAGCTAAGGGCCTACTGTTCCCTTTCATCCTCAGTCTGCCTGAGAAGACTGACAGATTGATGTGATGTGACCATGGATCACTGATGCTACGTTACAGATGCCCATCAATGTAATATAGTGGTTCTTAAATTAAGATGAACATTTTTCACCTTTATTTTCCCCTGTCCAGTGTACCTGCTCGTAATGGAATGTGTTTCTTTGCATGGCGAGTTAACAGGACAAGCCTTAACAAGGACTACGTTTACATGTTGAATGAGAGCAACCAGAAATGCATCTGACTCTACATAATGAGATAATGACACACATAGTAGTTTTTGTTTGTTGTTGCATTTCCCTGTATTCAGTTTTGTATTGTGTGCTTTTGCAATTGCAGATAGTTAGAATAGATATTGTTTTGAATATTTTTTGCTGGCTGGTGGCTTTTAGCCAAAAATCGAACCGCAGAGATGGAATAGTCTGAATGAGGGGACAGTTGAAGTATGTTCTAAGTGACTGACACAGCTGGCACGCACAGGTCCTATACGCAAATTACACAAGCGAACCCATAAACAACACAAGGCCTGCTACGGCGGTGATGTCTGCTCTATGAAGGAACAGTGGGAGGTCTATAACATTCACACAGCCCCAAGGCCTGATACCAGAACTGCCCTTGACATTACTTCACAAGGCCATTGACCAGCAGGAGCACAATAAGCCACATGTATCTTCTACAATAATTATATTCTACTATTATAGATCATCAATGAATAATGTTGAAGAGCACAATGCAATTACATATTAATGCATTACTACTGGGCACACACTGGTTGAATCAACAGTGTTTCTACGTAATTTCAATTAAATTACATTGAACCAACGTGAAATAGATGTTGAATTGACGTCTGTGCCCAGTGGGTTAGGTTCAAAACCAGTACCCACCTATTTATTCAAAACTACTACCCAACTATTAATTCAGAACCATTAACCAGCCTTCCAGGTTGTGTCAAAGACAACACTCTACCCGCACATACAGTTGAGTTTCAACACACTAGAAACAAGGTGAATTATTGCAGCATAAGAATGGTTCTGATTCTGTGGATCGGGTTAGGTGCCTGAGTTTGACTAAAACAGGCCCTAGGTGTGCACTGATGTTTACAGAATGCCGGATTGAGTCAGCATACTGTAGATATGAGGGATGGTGCTCACTGCTTACTGCTCATTCTTACGCTTCGATTACACCGACAGCGTCATTGCATTTTGGTACACCAGAATTACATTCATTTCCAATGGAACCCTGCGTTTGCCTTGCAGCATTGCATTGCAGAGACAGTTGCAGTGCGTTCGGTGTGATGTATATGTTGGATTTATCGAATGTACGCGTCAAATTGTATGCGTAGGCGGTTTGACAGAAATGATAGCAGAAGATGAATTGTTGCACACGTATCCAGATGATGCTGCGTACCATTTAGCACAACAACGCTGTCGGTTTGATCGAAGCGTACGGCCTCACATTTGCCAAAGACAAAAGAGTCTGGTTTGATACGACATATCAAACCCTTTCAGATATTTCACTGAATAAATAAATAGTAAATATATTTGGGTGATAATATCCTAGATCAAAAACACTCTTATGATCTCTCTAACATCCACATGCAACACTACTATTAGCAACAATGTATCAATGTTGCTGTGAAAACAAGGGCACCACACTCACTGCTACTTTGGTATTTTATTAGGATCCCCATTAGCTGTTGCAAAAGCAGCAGCTCCTCTTCCTGGTCCACACAGAACATGACACATAATACAGAATGACATAATACAGAACATCAATAGACAAGAACAGCTGAAGGACAGAACTACACAAAAAAAATGTAAAGGCACACATAGATACTCTGTTCTTTAACATTCTTCAGAGAAGTGAGGAGTCATTTCTGGTATGCAGGCCAGGGGAATTTGCCATAGACCTACCGATAATAAAAGTGCTATTATGTTGTCATCTCCCACAAGTATTTGATGAGCCAGCCAGAAAGACTGTGACCGTCATACACAGTATGTAATTCCAGATGCTGTTGAACTGTCTCTCAAGTACTTGACTATTTCAGTGTAATTTCCAATGATGAAGACGTTTGCCCATATTAGATTATGTATATCTCCTTGGTGTGTAGCTTGTCCTTTTATAATGCATTTAATCATCTCGTCCACACAGCAATTAGTCAGAAGAATATTTTGCATCAACTTCAGCTCAGTGTTCATCTGTTCTGTTAAAATATGCCTAATCCCTTTTGCATTTACAATATTGGAAATGGGTCCAATAGCACTTGGGTCCAATAGCACTTGGGTCCAATAGCACTTCATCTCCTTGCACTTTCTTAGGAATTTGACATATTTGTTTGCTTTTAGCAATAATACACCAATTGGGAGTTTTGTTAATACGTTGGATTGATTCCGTGGAATTTATTTGGTGAACAAAATGCTACTACTACTTTTGGTAACAGTATCCTTGAGAGGCTGTTGTAACTGTGATGACTGAGTAGATGTGGACTTATTCGTCTGGTATTTTTCTGGCTGCCGTCAGTGTGTAGTGAAGCTTTTACGGACTGTTGGTTTTGGATGATAAATGCTTGAAAGTACAGTGTTGGTTGAAGGCTTTCTTACTGCTAATTAGCATATTAAATAACCGCTAACAAACTAACTGTTGGATGATGTATTTGAGTCAACTAAGTGCTGCAAATAAAATATTTAGTGTTTGAAAAAAGTTTCAGTATCATTTTCTATAGTGTGTTTTGCAGTATGGATGGAGAGGTCCTTATCACTGACAAATTATTATCCTTATAATAATGAGATTTTCTTGGTACAGAAGCGCCAACTACTGGACAGTGATTGTAAGTAATGATTGTAAGTAACACTGTCACAATACCCTGTGCTTGTCATTTCTCTCTCGAATGAAAACAGATGAATTGACGAATAATATCAGCCATAACTGAGTTCTGTACTAATACATTATTGTATTTGCTCCCCTTAGTGAAGAGATACATTTCTTCTCTCCTATACAGTGCTGAGGCAGAACGTTGGTGGTGTTGAAGCTACTGAAGCTGGGTGACTTCAGCAGGTCCTGCTGTCTCAGCATCATCTCCACTGTACACCTCAGGTCTACTGTCAACAATCTCTGGACTTCGAAACGTAGTCTTAGAGAAGTAATTTACGTATGTGGACACTGCTGGCTCCTCCTATTTGACAATTGATATTGAAATATTATGAGTAAATGTACATTTTATCATTAGGACTAGTAGTTTTTCCTGACCATAACCTTTTTCTTGGTTGAGTCACGGGGTCAGGAAAATCTTGCGCCATCAATAATGTACAATGAAACAAAATATGTTGTTAGATAGATTCCTAACCCTCATATGGAAGAACTACAGGTACCAGTGTGCTACCTCAGAGAAAGGAGGCAGGATATCGGCCCACTGCATGATTTCCTGTGTGGAGCGGTCGATGGTGACGTTCATGATGCTCTTACATGTCTGTCTAGTTGAGCGCTTGTCCAGGGGGATGAAGGTCAGAACAAAACAGGCTGCCACGTTCAATGCCACCACAACCACAAAGCCGAGGTTGTAGCTTCCTGTCATGTCATTCATCCTACCTGACCGGGACAACAACAAATGTATGACTGAGACTTCAAACAACAAGGGTATGACTACTGTGACTTCAAACAACAAGGGTATGACTGAGACCTCAAACAACAAGGGTATGACTGAGTTTTCAAACAACAAGGGTATGACTGTGACTTTTATCATCACACTGCTTTTATGATTTTCTTTCATGCAAAGACAGTGATGCAACCTCTCTGTGTGCACGTCTGCCAAAAAGATGGCTTTGACATTGTGATCCAATTCAGTCATTCTTTGGTTGTACTGACATGGCTAATACTCCTCCAACTTAAGAATACCTGTTCTCCCAGGACTGCGTGGCGGCACATGACTCCAATACCATCATTACGTTTGCCGATGATACAACAGTGGTAGGCTTGATCACCGGCGACGTTGAGGCAGCCTATAGGGAGGAGGTCAGAGACCTGGCAGTATAGTGCCAGGACAACAACCTCTCCCTCAATGTGAGTAAGACAAAGGAGCTGATCGTGGAATACAGGAAATTAGGTCTGAGAACACCCTCATTCACATCGATGGTTAAGTACCTCGGTGTTCACATCATTAAGTATCTATCATGGTTGAAACACACCAACACAGTCGTGAAGAGGGCACGAAAACGCCTCTCTCCCCCCCCAGGAGGCTGAAAATGTTTCTCATGGGGCATCAGATCCTCCAAAGGTTCTACAGCTGCAACATTGAGAGCATCTTGACTGGCTTTTTCACTGCTTGGCATGGCAACTGCTTGGCATTCGACCGCAGAGTGCAACAGAGGGTGGTGCGGACGGCCCAGTACATCACTGGGGCCAAGCTCCCTGCCATCCAGGACCTCTATACCAGGCGGTATCAGAAGGTGGCCCTAAAAATTGTCAAACACTCCATTCCTCCGAAACCATAATACAGCTAAATAGTTAGTTAAATAGTTAACCAAATAGCTATCTGCATTGACCCTTTTTGCACAAACTTTTTTGACTCATTACATACGCTGCTGCTACTGTTAATTACCTGTCACTTTATTCCTAGTTATACAGGGCCTTCGGAAAGTATTCAGACCCCTTGACTTTTCCCACATTTTGTTACGTTACAATCTTATTCGAAAATTGATTAAATAATTGTTTTTCTTCAGCAATCTACACACAATACCCCATAATGACAAAGCAAAAAACGTTTTTTAGAAATGTTTGCAAATGTATTAAACATAAAAAACATAACTTAATTACATAAGTATTCAGACCCTTCACTATGAGACTCGAAATTGAGCTCAGGTGCATCCTGTTTCCATTGATCATCCTTGAAATGTTTCAACAACTTGATTGGAGTGCACCAGTGGTACATTTAATTGATTGGACATGATTTAGAAAGGCACACACCTGTCTATATTAAGTTCCTGTTGATGGAATTTATAGCTTTAAAGAAATGATTAGAATACTCCACTCAGAAACCATATAATTGTAGAAATTGACTAGAATCATAAAGTTATAATTAATGATGTGTGTAGTTTTAGTCATTCAAATAATATGTCTATTATAGTGTCTTGAGCACAGACTGTCTGAGCAATATTCGGTGCCGACCTGACTAGAGATTTGGGAGAGAACGGGACGTCACAAGGACAAGGTCTCCCTAATCTGTGTCGACTGGGTAGTGAGACGGTATGTGCGTCGGATACCTTCTGTTTTGTGTGGAAGTATGTGTGTGCGTATGTTTGTGTGAAGGTGTGCGTGAGAAGCCAGTATAAAATGAATGGTTTTGTACAACAGGCTAGCGCGCTCTCGTAAATACATTTTCTGACTATTGTAACTGGGCCTCCGTCTGATTCATTTCAACCCGTTTCGTACAAATTCTGGGTTTCAGGCTGAGTAATTAATTCAATTGGGTTTATGAACATTGAGAACATAATTCTCGTGGCAATTTGATCCTTCGAGCAGGATTTCAATACCTGCCTCTGTCGTCCCAAGGAACTGCTGAAAACCGTGCACGGGCGGATCCAGGATCCGTAAGACAAAGACCTGACCTCTGAATTGAGGGTTTATTTCAGGCCAGTGGTGAACTGAGACACGACAGAGTTGATGACGAGATCCACCCTACATTGCTTTTCCCAGTCTTCAAGACAAGGTCAGTAATCTTTATTCACGAATTTGGGAGAATGATTTAAGATATCGCCAAGTGTCACCTTGTGTACGTCGATAGTTAACTAATTGTGCAGGTCAGCAATGACCTGAGGTACATGTGCCCTACCATGAAATAAAACTAGCTTAATAGATCTCGCCACCTTTGTGACGGCCTGCAAGGTTTGTTAAAGCCGGATTTAAATAGGTGTTGTGAGATAGGACAGGGATTTCTGTACAAATAGGATAATTTAAATGGTTAATTAACATGTAGTATTAGCCATAGATCAAATTCAACAGACATACCTAAATAAAGTCCTCATGAAAACTGGTTGATATACAGAGAGGATATAAACTGGGTTTTGTCTTTGTGAAATAGACGGTACTTCTATGCGAACAGGATAACCCAACCAATTCAATAACCAATACTGAAATAGATTCTAGAAATTGCAGGGAAGCCTAATATAGCGGAGTAAGCTATGAGATATTAACTTTAAAAGTAATTTGACACAACAGAAAATAGGTTGTGAACTGGGACTTTACGACCCCTGGGAAATAGCTTGTAGTTGTAAGGGTAAGATTTCATGTCCAATAACTGCACCTCTATAAATAAGGATTCCAGAAAGGAGAAACACACATCGAGATAGCAAAATACCCATAGATTGTGAGCATAAGAGATTAAAGAGACACACACAGTCAGGCAGCAGAGCAACTATAGTAACTAGGTAACGGTAAACCGCACATACATATATCTTAGATATCCATACACCTAGATTGAGAGAATATACTGTAGAACAACTATAGTGATTGGATAACGGTAAAAAGAGCATATACATAGATCATAGAAATACATACACAGAGATTGTGAGAATATCATAGTAACTACAAGGTTTTATTAAACATTGGTAGTAAATCCTCAAAGGAGGTCCCGGAATTAACGGTAGGCGAGAAATATATGCAGGAAAAAGATAAGAGGAACACCTTTTTTGGCCAGAAATGGAGGAGTAAGTACGAATTTGACGGACGTTTAAATATAGAAAAAGTGGAATCAATGATTAAACATAAATAGAGTTTGTGGAGACAAGGCAGATAAACAACGGGCAGAGGGGCTAGACACAGCGAGGGTATGGTTAGCCGAGACGAGGAAGACAGTTGAGGGAGAAAAAAAAGGACATAAAAATGTTTTAATTGTAAGAAATACGGACATTTTGCTAATGAATGTGAGGCCCCATGTAAACATTGCGATAAGAAGGGACATAATCACCGAGATTGCAAACAGGATAAAAAGGGAAAGAGCAGGAAATATTTTTAACAGAAGGGGGAAAACAGAGAAACGCGATGACAGATACAGAGAGAAGCGGTTTTTCAATTGCAATGAGACAGGACATTTCGCCCGGGAGGGTAAGGCTCCCTGTAAACCTTGTGAGCAGGTAGAACACAACCACCGAAATGGTAATTCAATTAAGGGGAAGGACAGGCGTGACAATCGGGAGAGAAAGAGTGATGCAGAGACAAGGAGAGCGAGATCAATGAGAATCCTCGATGGGGAAACCCCTTGGACCTTTAAATTAGGGCTATTTTCTGGGAATGGTCTCGGTAGTGCCTGCCGGAGTTTGCGACTACAGACAAATATAATAATAGGGTTGTCTGCGGGGAGACTCCATCATTCCAATAGTGACGGTGGTTCAGCTGTAAATTTTTTGTCTGCCACTCGGGTTCGTATCTCGTATCTTTGCTGGGAGAAATACGTTTAGTTAGTGTTAGTTTAAGATATAAACTGAACGTTTTAATGCTTGTTTAGGTTAAATTGAAAGACCCATCCATTCTAAATAATAGCGGGGCGATTTCGATGGAATACTTTGTCTTACTTAAATAGTCCGCTGGAATAACGTATTGGGAATGGAGTTGTATTTAAAATGCTGAATCATAGAAGAGACAGTTACCTAAATCTAATGACTTCTAAATGATAACAGAGAGATAATTACGATGGAGTTGTGACCATCGAAATGTTTTTATTCTTATGGATTGACTGACATACGTTATAAACTAAGCGAAGTACATGGTACTTTTACATTTTGGAGTAGAGGAAGTTGGAAAGTTTGGTTTTACTCTTACGATAGAATTAAAGCAGTACTCAGTTTGAGTATGGGGTATATTTTTGCCTAGAGGCAGGAATAAGAGAGTTGATTGCAGTGTTGCTGTCACGATCGTCGTTGGAATAAGGTGAGGACCAAAGCGCAGTGGTGAGTGTTCATATATTTATTAAACCGAGAACACTAAAACAAAATAACAAAGGAGAAACGAAACAAAACGAAGATTCCCTGAACCAGCCCTATCCTCCATGTGTGCGTTCATAGAAGTGAAAGTATGGGCTGGCCTCTAGCTGAGGATATGTTCTCCAGGAAAGGGTGGGGCTTTACAGGAGTGCTGATTGGTCTGAGCTATCTTATTGTGGGAGCAATATTCCTAAATACACCATGACCCATCCCGAGAATGCAGAAGGTGGTAACTTGACCCATAGTTTAGAGGATGGGGATTTTGTATTAACCAAGCATAAGAGATCACTTGATCTGGAAAAACAGGAAGTGAGAGTGGAGATTTGTGAACCTTCCAGAAGGACAACCATCTCTGCAACACTTCACCAATTAGGCCTTCATGGTAGGGTGGCCAGACGGAAGCCACCCCCCAGTAAAAGGCACATGACAGCCCGCTTGGAATTTGCCAAAAGGCACCTAAAGACTCTCAGACCATGAGAAACAAGATTCTCTAGTCTGATGAAACCAGGATTGAACTCTTTGGCCTGAATGCCAAGCATCATGTCTGGAGGAAACCTGGCACAATCCCTACGGTGAAGCATGGTGGTGGCAGCATCATGCTGTGGGGATATTTTTTAGCGGCAGGGGCAGGTAGACTAGTCAGGATCGAGGCAAAGATGAACGAAGCAAAGTACAGAGAGATCCATGATGAGGGCCTGCTCCAGAGTGCTCAGGACCTCAGACTGGGATGAAGGTTCACCTTCCAACAGGTGAACCCAACGACCCTAAGCACAAAGCCAAGACAACGCAGGATTGGCTTCGGGACAAGTCTCTGAATGTCCTTGAGTGGCCCAGCCAGAGACCGGACTTGAACCAGATCGAACATCTCTGGAGAGACCTGGAAATAGCTGTTCAGCAACGCTCCCCATCCAACCTGACAGAGCTTGAGAGGATCTGCAAAGAGAAATGGGAGAAACTCCCCAAATACAGGTGTAACAAGCTTGTAGCGTCATACCCAAGAAAACTCAAGGCTGTAATCACTGCCAAAGGTGCTTCAACAAAGTACTGAGTAAAGGGTCTGAATACTTACGTAAATGTGATATTTCAGTTTTTTATTTTGTATAGATTATCTTCTTTTTTTTTTAAACGCTGTCATTATGAGATATTGTTTGTAGATTGATGAGGGGAAAAACAATTGAAATTATTTTAGAATAAGGTTGTAATGTAACAAAATGTGGAAAAAGTCAAGGTGTCTGATTAACTCGTACCCCTGCACATCGACTAGGTTCTAGTATATAGCCAAGTTATCGTTACTTATTGTGGAGATATTATTACTCTCTGCATTGTTGGGAAGGACATGTGACGAATAACATCTGATTTGGTTTGGTACAATAACATCAGCTGCAGTGAACCTACCAGCGAAGGGCGGCCCCAAGCAGCTGACAGCGTTCACCGTGAGCATGAACCCCCGGGCCATGGGCATTTTCTCGGCCCCATCAGATCAAAGGTCAGGACAGGGAGTAGGATGTAGTTGCCAGCATCAGCAATCCCCAGGAACAAGCCAAATCAACCAGAGAGCCGTAGGATTTGAGTAGTGGGATCAATATGTACAGCAGACCTGGCACAGCAGGAGGACACACAGGAGGAGACAGGTGTCACGTTGTGTACGGTCTGCAGGATTCACCTTGTACATTTGACTGCAGCACAGTTGTGACAATAAACGCCATAACACACACTCTCTTGTGTCGTATTGCCTTACTAACGGTCACAGTGACTGAGGTATAGGAGTAAGGGCAACCCACCAACACCAAAGACAGAGGCCTGGTTGAAGTACAGCCTGTTGATTCTCTCTGAGTCACAGATCCTGCCAAAGATGATCCGGCTGACCATGCTAGTCAAGCCCAGGAACAGTATGATGTTAGTGGCACTGTGGACTGGGATGCCCAGCTGAACAGCATGCTTCACCTAGAGCAGGACACACAAGCACACACACAAACATGTTTGTTTTACTATCCTTGTGGGCACCAAATAATTGATTTCCATTCAAAATCCTATATTGCGTAACCCTAACTTCTAACCCTAACCTTTAACCTACCCCTCTAAATCCCTGAATTTTCCTTGTTTTACTATCCTTGTGAGGACGTCTCGTCTCCAGTAAAACCAGAAACACACACATATAGGTATCTATCTATTTACTATATGTATCCTGTACAGGTAGTACTAAGGGTATTTGTTATCAGATTGTTACATTTCAATAGCATTTCTTCCCTAAAAGAATAAGTTAAATTACAGAATGTTTCCAAACTATAACGTCGTACCGTTGCAGCTGAGCCTTCCGTTGTTTACATCAGTATGTAACTTACCAAGTGGACATATGGAATGAAGAATCCAAATGTACACAGTCCATTGGCTGCAACCCAGATTAGAAAGACTGTCTTTCCACGGACCAAGGAACACAATACACTTCTTCAAGGGAGAGTTCTTCAAATTATCCACCACACTTCTAGTGACACCTTTCAAAGACATTTGAAATTTAAATCCCTCATAGCCCATCAGAAACACATACTGTAGCTTTTGAATATATCACATTTCTGTTTGAAAGGGTACACAAGGGTGTGCTCAGTCATGGTGGGGTAAATGGTCCCATTACTGTATGCTCAATAAATGAAAACTGTTATGGGTTTGAATACCCTGCAGTACCTTTGGGGTTGAGTGGCAGATAGGTGAAGCCGGTGATGACACAGATAATCATGAGGCTTGAGAACACTCTGAGACTCTGCCTCCAGCCCAGGGTGTCATTAAGGTACAGATGGAGCCGGGTCTGGACCAGGGCCCCTGCTGCTCCCCCTGACATCACTATCCCTGTGGCCAGGGAACGCTTGGAGTTGAAGTACTGGCTCACCATGATCATACCTGCTCCACAGGAGGGGGTGGGAGATGGAGATGAGATAATGTGTTAGCTGTCATGGCCTTGAGAATACAACAATGTGGCTTACCCTCTAACAATATACAATATGAACTAGAACAGTTATGGATGGAAGTGTCAGTGAATCCATAGTGTAACTAACTGCTAGCTAATTTCCTCCCTCCCCTGTACCAACCTGGGGTGAAGGCAAAGCTGGAGCCCACTCCACTGAGGAAGCCATGTGTGAAGAACAGCGTTCCTAGATTGGGTGCATATGACGAGCATACTATGGAGATCATGATGATGAGGGATCCTAGAATGGAGAACTCTCTGGCCCCGTACCTGACTGTCAGCTTCCCAGACAGGGGCACACAGATCATGATGAAGCCGTAGTTGATGGAGCCAACCCATGCTACAGGGCAGCAGAGAGTGGGTCTTAAGGTTAGGTAGCTAGCAGGTTTCCATGTATAACATGTAGGTACAGCAGCAGGTCATTTGTGCAGTTTGGTAACTACTTGTTAATTACAGGTGTATCGCCATTTACACATATGATCACACAATCCCTTTTGTAATACAAAATAGTTGTTGTAATGTGTAGTTACAACAGTTGAGTTTACAGTGTAATGTGAAATAATTTCAGTCTGATGACAAACATTATGTTATTAACGGTATATGAGCTTAGTGTAATTTGCCTGTTTTAGAACTTGTCTCCCCAAACTCATTGAGGAGACTGTACACTCCGAAGAGGTTGTTAACCCACTGTTCCTAGGCCGTCATTGAAAATAAGAATTTGTTCTTAACTGACTTGCCTAGTTAAATAAAGGTAAAATAAAAAGGCCACTGGTCCGTTCATTCTACATTTCTAATTCTATGCCATTTCTAATTCTATGCAATTCTAATTCTATGCCATAGAGATAATTCTATGTTCTTTGCACTGGCCAGTACCCAGTCAACTTTTGTTTGAACTTCATATCCATTGACTTAAATATCAATAGGAAGCACTGTAATACATTTGGATATGGTTAGGAATTGATTTCATTTTTTTTAAACATTTGCAAATGTTTTTTTTTTTTATAAATAGATTTTCCAGACATAGAAGCTGTTTAGTTTCAATTTTATTTTAGCGATTTGTATTTTATTGTAGCTTTTTTAACGCTTATTGCTGTACAGATGATGATTATCCAAACTGTATCACATCCGGCGGTGATTGGGAGATCCATAGGGCGGCGCACAATTGGTCCAGCGTCGACAAGGTTTGGTCGGGTAGGCCGTCATAGTTAAGAACCTATTCTTATTTACAGTCTTGCTTGGTTAAATAAAGGTTACATTAAAAAAATGTGTGTTCAGGAATGTATTTGTTCTCCAGTCCCTTTAACCTGACGCTATTTTGAATACAGTAGCGGCAGATGTCGTCTCACATAGGCTGGATCACATGGTACGCATAGTGTGTGACGTAGAAGGTTATTGGATAGAAGAGGAAGAGAAGATGTCTACTGCCATCCTAATATAGCAGAAAATAAAAACATCGACCCAATTCATTCTACACTCATCATTTAGCGGTCTAGGCAACAACCACTGCATTGTATTGTTGCAGAACGGTCTCAATGGCTGTGGCACATGCGAAACAAACGGTCCTAAATCCGGTAAGAGGCTTTTTACTAGACTACCTCTAGTATACTCATATATTTACATTGAGACTAACGTTATCTCCCTTTCTCTACTAACGTTGTAGGAATAAAAACATAGTATACCGCATGCATGTTGTTGTCTTCAATAGGTCTATGTGCAGCTATGGCCTTTAACGTCTGTTGTTTTGCAGTCATTTCATTGTATAATTGTTGGGCCGAAAAGCTGTTGGCATGTTTAACGATTTTATATGATTTGGTGTTTCAACAATGGGATGGAAGATATTGATAAATAATGCTATAGGCCACACACACACACACAGCGAATATGATTTGATTATGTTTGCCGAGATGGTTTGTCTTTATTAAGCCTATCTGATCCCTCCATCTAGGTGATTCCATTCACTGGGGCCATACCTGGGGGACTACACCCCGGGGAGATAGTCCTTATCCAGGGCACTGTTCTCAATGATGCTGACAGGTATGTAATAATGTTATTGTTGTTTTTAACCCTAACTTAATGTCCACATCCCAGTTTAATCCTAACCCTCAACCAAACCTAACCCTAGTTTAATGTCCACTCAAATAATAATTTTACCCAGCACATTGTTCAGCTAACAAAAAATAAGTTCATCAATTTTTTTTTTAGTGAGTCCCTGACTAAAGTCCCAGCCTCAGCTTTAAGACATTTAGAAACTCTTTTCTAATACGTACCAATGTGGTAACTGCAGGTTCCAGATGGACCTATCCTGTGGCACCAGCACTAAACCTCGTGCGGACATCGCCCTCCACTTCAACCCCCGTTTTAAGGGCTCCCCGTGCGTGGTGTGTAACTCCCTGGTGCAGGAGAGTTGGGGCTGGGAGGAGACCCTTCAGCAGCTGCCCTACAGACAGGGAGCAGCCTTCGAAACGATCATCCTGGTCCATGATGATGTCTTTAAGGCAAGTGGACCAATGTCTGGGACTTTACTTGCGCTTAACAAGGTGTCTTTAATTAGGCTACATACAGGAAAAACTCACTAACCTACATTTTGCTTTCATATTCACTACTCTTAAGTCAAAAGAAGCTAGTATAGTCATGCAAATACAGTGTAATGGATTTTTGTGATCCCGGTGTGAATGCTGTTCACATTTGTACCTGCAGGTGGCAGTAAATGGTTCTCCTTTGTTAGAATACAAGCACAGAATCCCACTGGACAGGATTGACACATTTTCTATATCTGGGAAAGTCAAGGTGCGCGCCATTGGCTTTATACCAAATTCAGTAAGTACCACCTCCAATACTCTTTTTATAGGTCAATAGAATGTTTTCAACTAGCTCTATAATGAATGTCTTCATTATTATTTTCTCCTGTAGGCAATATACTCAATCTCAGGTGACCTGGTGAGTTGTGAGTTATATTTTCCATAAAGGATAGATCTATATTAGGCAACATGACCAATTGCATCAATATGTTAAGTGTACAGACATGGCCTATATCTTCTGCATTTCCAGAGTCTCCCTTACAAAGGCAGTCTACTGAAAGGGGTGAGTCCAGGACAGCACATCACAATCAAAGGACACGTCAGCATGTACCCACACAGGTAAGCAATAGGACACCACTGAGTATTTAAACCATGTTCTAAGAAAATAGACAGTGTATTTTTTGAGGGAGTGTATAATGGCAAGATAGGGACTGCCCACTATCCATGACATCACCGGAGGCAGCTGAGGGGAGGACAGCTCATAAATGACTGGAAAGGAGCAAATGGAATAGCATCAAAAGCATGGAAACCATGTTTGATGTATTTGATACCATTCCACAAATTTGCTCCAGTCATTACCACGAGCCTGTCCTTCCCAATTAAGGTGCCACCAACCTCCTGTGTGTGACAATGTAGGTTATTCTACATCATTGTTTTTCTGATGAACCTCGTGTCTGGCAGCTTCACTGTGAACCTCCGCAACAATGGCAGTGAGAACATCGCTCTGCACCTGAACCCCCGGATGAAGTCGGCCATGTTCATCAGGAACTCCTACCTGAGTGAGTCCTGGGGACCAGAGGAGAGGGAGCTTCCAGTCTTCCCCTTCTCACCTGGGGAGTACTTTGAGGTATGTTACCTCTAACTATCAGTATTAAGTATTTTCTTTGTTCAGGTGGATGCTGTTTCTAAATGAGCAGTTCTCACGTTACTTTTATTATTGGAATTCTTACTAGTCTTTTTCACTAAGTACTCTCTGCCCCAGATGCTGATCCTCTGCCAGCCCCACCAGTTCAAGCTGGCGGTGAATGGCTCTCACCTGCTGGAATACAGGCACCGGGTGCAGGACCTGAGCACCATCAACCAGCTGGAGATCATGGGAGACCTGGAGCTGATGGACATCAAGCTGTGGTGACCCATATCAGAGGCAAGCTAGGCCACAATGGGCTAAGCCCTATTCTGGACGACAGGCCCGTTCACAACTCCCCCACCCTGGGCAGTGAGCAGTGCTTGAGCCAGCCTGATTATGGGTTCCAATGTCTGAGCCATGAGGTTTACAGCTGAGGTAGCCTTGGATCTGTTTGAGTGGGTCCACAGGATTTGACAGTAATACTTTTATGCACTATCTGGTGCAAGGGAGGCTGGAATAATGTGTAATGACAGGAGTATTATAGAAACAGCCCCATTTACACCTTGCGCTAACCTGTGGGTTTTGTGATCTGATCAAGGTTTGTTGCGTCTCTACATAGTATTAAAATGTTTCTTATCCATCCGCATTGACTGGATTTCCTAGTCCCTCCCTTACATTTGAAAGAATTATTAATTTATTTAAAGACAATTATTAATGCCACCTGTCAATGATTTAAATGGTTTGACCCTCCAGACCTGTTTACAATGGCTTGTCTGACTACCTCTGGAGGTGGTCAGGAAGATATGACTACAATGTATTTTAATCCACTACACCGGTCTAAAAATATGGTCACAATCAAGACAGAGGTTGCTTGTTAGCACCAGGTATAAACTCATTGGAAGGCCATAATGTCCATTTACATTGACAGGGACCGTGATTTGGAAGGGCTCAACTAAATTATCTCTTGGAGCTGCACAGTTTCATCATTCTAAAATTAAATACTTAACCCTAATCACTAAAATAATCCATTCTCATTCATCCATCTCAGGTTCTTCAGTGCTGAAACAAATTATAGGTTGGTTACAGGTGCTGCTTGACAACTCAGAATATGAAAATCCTGAATATATTTAATGTTCTGTACATGAGGGAACATGTGGCTATTTACCCTCTGTAGGATATGTTCTTCAAATATAATCCAATAGCTGTTTAAGTTCATACATTAAAGGCAATATGGCCTGAAAAGGTTGTCACAAGGTCAATCTCTCATGTGAAATGGCCAAATCGAGTTGACTAAGCTCACCAACCATGTGACCTCGGGCTGGGTTCAATCCGTACAGCCTGAAAAGCAGCATTATAGCTTGATTGAAATGTAAAGGCAACATGCGGAGACTGCATTGGAAATTACCTTGGCATTTTAATGCAGCTCCTCCGCGATAGGGGTTAAACCCAGCCCCTAGTCTAGTGCACTTCAATTCAAGCACAACTACAATACAGGGTCAAACCAATTGCACTGGGTGGTGATGGTTCAATGAAAACAAGGGCTGGATTCAATCCGTATTGCAGAAAGATCTGCGTTAAAATGTAAAGGTAAATTCCGATTGAGCTGACATATGCAGCGTTTACCGTGAATATTGCCTTTAAATGTCAAATCGAGCTATAACGTGGATCGAATGTATGACTGCATGGCCACTATTTTCATGCTTGGCCAAAAGTCCAGCGCTATAGCACGCTTAATGTAAAGGTCATTTCCAATTGAGCAGACATGTGTTTACCGTGAATGTAGTCTCTGCAAACGTGGGAACATTGCAAGTTCTTTCAGTCACCCATTTTCAGCCTTATTATTTATTTAATCAATTCTGTTGATGTCATGTGATGCCTACTGTTTCCTTCTGCTGTAACCTACATAATATGAAGAATCTACTGTATGTAATGTCTTATCATTAGTCTGCTTTTAAATCAATTATGATTGGGGTCATTTTTAAATGTTCTAATCCATCCAGCAGGTCCTCAATTTCCTGTGATATCTATGCACATGTATCACCGCTACAGAGGTGCATTTCTCCTCTTCAACCAGCCAGATGGGGCTATAAGTTAAGTGGTACAAACAGCGGTCGACTGGCCCATTTTTCTAAATCAAAACATGCAGCGGAAAAGGCCCTGCTATAAACAGAGGCCGAAGCAAGAAATATCGCTCCTTTCCCATCCAAAAGACGGCACCCTACACAGGAAAATGTAATCAAGGTTTGAAATGATTGTTTTTGTTAAATATATCTGTTTAGGCTTCTTACGGTCAATTTGCAGTCAAATTATATTTGTATTATCTTCTGACCATTCAATCAAGGAGAAATTGTTGTAAGATGATGGTTTCCTATGGAGTTTGCTACATTAAAAAATAGAGAATCCATGTGGCTTGAGGAAATTAAATTCCGTTTGAAGTAAGCCTAGCCCATACAAGTCTCTTCTTGACTGTCTCCTGGTGACAGAGGGCCCTTGTTTTCCACTGTCTCTCTGATGCTGGAGGTCCCGAGGCCTTAGACCCCTGATGAATGGACCATTACAGGAGCCTAGAGCAGAACTTGCCCTCAATACATCATGTAGAATGATTTTAAACTGTTGAATCGTTTGTGTTATTCTCATTTAGCTACACTTATCAAAGGCACTCGTCACAAGGCTACCATTAAATACCTACTGAAGGATGTGTGACGTCAGAGGTGATAACACATGACTTTCAACAGGTCACCTTGAGGCTTGGCGTCAACAGAATCTAGTTCCTTAAAAATGTGATTTTATTAATATATCCACAGGAAAAAGAACTTGAGGAAAATAAATGACCTTGGTATGGCACAATACAGAATCTTAACATGTAACTTAAAAACATGTATGAATTAAATGATATACATCATGATGACATCAACTCTTGTTTGGTGATTGACTGTAAACCAGAATCAGATACAAAGGCAAAGACACTGTCCATCAGATCAACAAGTAGGCCATAGTCCGTTGTACAAAAAAATAAATGGCAGACCTGTGCTTCAAGACAGAAATAAAGCAGCTTTTCTTTTACATGTTTAGGAAAAACTCACAACGCCACCTCTTTCTGCTTTAAATAGCTGACAGACAGCCCTCCTGTCTGTCCCCCTCCCAGGACAGTGAACTACGCTTCAGTAGAAGACAGGAGCACAGGACAAGCACAAGTCCCCTGGGCCCTTCACCACCACCAACAACCCCCTGTATGATGCAGAGATTTGGCAAGTCGTTGGCTTAGGAGGGAAGGTCCTAGTTCAATTCTGCTCTCAGTAGCCAAATAGTATCACAGTCTTTTAGAGAAGTCCTGTGATTTTAGAGGACGGAGAGGATATTGGTTACAGGCATTCAGGGTTGGGAAGACCCACTGTTTGGCACAGGTGTGGATGGAGAGCCTGGGGGGAGTGTTTTAGGGGATGGACAGATATGAGTGAACCCCCTGTCAGACAGAGCTGAGTTTGACCAGGCCTCTGACAGAGTCCTCATGTAGAGAGTCCTGGCTGGCTGGGTTGTAGAAGCCCTGAATGGTGTGGCTGTGTCCCAGGGGGCTACCGCAGGGGAGCATGCCCGGTGGCGAGGGGGCTTCCTCAGGCGTAAGGAAGTGGTGGTGGACCCCGTCCGTGTGGTGGTGGTGGTGCGCTTCGCTGTGGTCGTTCCGGGTGGGCAGCATGCCATTGTCACAGCTGAGGTTGGGGGTGGAGGTGGGGGGTGTAGGCTGGCCCCCTAGCGGCAGGGCTCCAGAGCAGGGACCACCTAACGACGTCCTGCCCGGTAGAGAGGCCTCGTCTGTGAGGATGACCGGCTCACTCTGCATCAGGGGCGTGGCGGCAGCCTGCAAAACGAATTTGGTGCTCTGAATGCACTGGTCTTGAACACACTGAGACAGGAGAAATGGAGAAGGGTAGGAAAGGAGAGATAGGGAGAGTAATAAGACATGTTGAGACAGAGGGAAATGTGGGGATAGAGTGTAGTGAATGAATGAAGATAGATGAGGTTAACATGTGTAGTGAATGAGAGATGAGAAAAAAGAGAAAAGATATTGTTAGTAATCTTGTTAGAATGCACAGTAAACCACCAGAGAAAAACACTAGGGCTGACCCCATTTAGTCCACTGTCGATAGGCTGTTGGTTGACAGATGTCTTTCGTCGAGCAGTAGTAACAGAACTTTTCAGTCAGAAATGGCTGTAATTATGTTGTAGCTTCAGCAACACGGACAGCGTGATAAACACTGTTGATGTTCTAAGGTGGTTGCTGCAGCAGGCAAGAGAGAGGCAAAGGTTGCTAGTCACACAGGCACTCGTTCTGAGCCCGGCCCGGCACAATCAAATAAACTGCGGTCGGACTCACTCTAGAGTCACTTGTGTCTTGATTAGTTCATCAAACAGTGTGCTTAAAGCATCAGACAAGCTCAGTGCATATACATGTTTTTATTAAAACACATAGGCCAGGGTTCCCCAACTATATTGTTGAATATAACACCAGTAAATCGTCTTCAAGTATTTCCACGCATAAGAGAGAGATCATATTTTTATTTTACTAGGCAAGTCAGTTAAGAACAAATTCTTATTTTCAATGACGGCCTAGGAACAGTGGGTTAACTGCCTGTTCAGGGGCAGAACGACAGATTTGTACCTTGTCAGCTCAGGGATTCGAACTTGCAACCTTTCGGGTTACTAGTCCAACGCTCTAACCACTAGGCTACCCTGCCGCCCCACAATATACAAGGTCTGAAATTAGGTCTGAATAATATGTAAATATTATATCTGTTTGGGCTTGTGGTAAATTTTCAGTCTAACATGCCCGTCTGTATATGGAAAAATACACGTTAAAACATTTAGACCAATCGATTGGTCGAAAGAACAGATGACTCTCGGTCGACCAAGATTTTTGTCGTCGGGGACAGCCCTAAAATACACAGTATTCAATGTGACTCAAATGCATAGTGAAGTCAATACATGGAGTTGAAACAGCATTAAGACAGATAATGATTTAGCTCTGTATCTCTGTAACCTAAATAGTGTCCATGTAAATCAAACATCTAAATGGACTGGGAATGAGCCAGCAGTGCACTGTTTTAGCCTTTGAACTAAATGAGTCCTTGGTCTAGCCTATTTAATAATAAGCTAAGGACTCCCTCTGCAACTGGATCCGGGACTTCCTGACGGGCCGCCCCCCAGGTGGTAAGGGAAGACAACACAACACATCTCATCAATCCTCGGGCCAACTCTCTTCTCTGTATACATCAATGATGTCGCTCTTGCTGCTGTTGATTTTCTGATACACCTCTACGCAGATGACACCATTCTGTAAACTTCTGGCCCCTCTTTGGACACTGTGTTAACTAACCTCCAGACGAGCTTCATTGCCATACAACTCTCCTTCCGTGGCCTCCAACTGCTCTTAAATGCAAGTAAAACAAAATGCATGCTATTCAACCGATCGCTGCCCGCACCTGCTCACCCGTCCAGCATCACTACTCTGGACAGTTCTGACTACAACTACAAATACTTAGGTGTCTGGCTAGACTGTAAACTCTCCTTCCAGACTCACATTAGGCATCTCCAATCCAAAATTAAATCTAGAATCGGCTTCCTATATCGCAACATAGCCTCCTTCACTCATGCTGCCAAACATACCCTTAAAAAACTGACGATCCTTGACTTCGGTGATGTCATCTATAAAATAGCCTCCAACACTCTACTCAACAAACTGGATGTAGTCTATCACAGTGCCATCCGTTGTGTCACCAAAGCCCCATACACTACCCACTTTTGCGACCTGTACATTCTCGTTGGTTGATCTGCTCTTGATCTGCATGCCTGCTTGGCTGACAATCTGCCTGCCTGGCTGGCTGACAGACTACATGACAATCTGCCTGCCTGCCAATCTGCCTGCCTGCCTGGCTGACAGCCAATCTGCCTGCCTGCCTGGCTGACAGCCAATCTGCCTGCCTGCCTGGCTGACAGCCAATCTGCCTGCCTGCCTGGCTGACAGCCAATCTGCCTGCCTGCCTGGCTGACAGCCAATCTGCCTGCCTGCCTGGCTGACAGCCAATCTGCCTGCCTGCCTGGCTGACAGCCAATCTGCCTGCCTGCCTGGCTGACAGCCTGCCTGCCTGGCTGACAGCCTGGCTGACAATCTGCCTGGCTGACAATCTGCCTGGCTGACAATCTGCCTGGCTGACAGCCTGCCTGGCTGACAATCTGCCTGCCTGCCTGGCTGACTACATGACAATCTGCCTGGCTGACTGCATGACGATCTGCCTGCCTGGCTGACTGCATGACGATCTGCCTGCCTGCCTGGCTGACTGCATGACGATCTGCCTGCCTGCCTGGCTGACTGCATGACGATCTGCCTGCCTGCCTGCCTGGCTGACTGCATGACGATCTGCCTGCCTGGCTGACTGCATGACAATCTGCCTGGCTGACTGCATGACGATCTGCCTGCCTGCCTGGCTGACTGCATGACGATCTGCCTGCCTGCCTGGCTGACTGCATGACGATCTGCCTGGCTGACTGCATGACGATCTGCCTGGCTGACTGCATGACGATCTGCCTGGCTGACTGCATGACGATCTGCCTGGCTGACTGCATGACGATCTGCCTGGCTGACTGCATGACGATCTGCCTGCCTGCCTGGCTGACTGCATAACGATCTGCCTGCCTGCCTGGCTGACTGCATGACGATCTGCCTGCCTGCCTGGCTGACTGCATGATGATCTACCTGCCTGACTGCATAATGATCTGCCTGCCTGGCTGACTGCATAATGATCTGCCTGCCTGGCTGACTGCATAATGATCTGCCAGCCTGACTGCCTGGCTGGCTGACTGCATAATGATCTGCCTGCCTGGCTGACTGCATGACGATCAGACTGCCTGGCTGGCTGACTGCATAATGATCTGCCTGCCTGGCTGACTGCATGATGACCCCCCTGTAATCTGTTGCCATGGTGACACAGCTTCTCTAGATCAGCCTACAATGTCTTTACAAAACAGATACATGGAAAAAACAGCAATAGTCTACTCCAAACTTGACGATTATTAGTTACCAATTTGCCTTTCGTACATTGACAGACTGCCTTTCACTATTACAAATCAAAGTGTATTGGTCACGTACCCAGTTTAGCAGATGTTATAATAGCAGGAGCAGTGTAATGCTTGTGTTATTAGCTCAGTGCAGTAACGAATCCAATTAACAACCGAATTAACACCATCAGTAATCCAAATGAACTCTATGCATATATACACCAAAAAGTTCAAGTGAGAATGATATGTACAAATTGGTAACTAATAATCGTCAAGTTTGGAGTAGACTATTGCTGTTTTTTCCATGTATCTGTTTTGTAAAGCCATTGTAGGCTGATCTAGAGAAGCTGTGTCACCATGGCAACAGATTACAGGGGGGGGGGGGGGTCATCATGCAGTCAGCCAGGCAGGCAGATCATTATGCAGTCAGCCAGGCAGGCAGATCATTATGCAGTCAGCCAGCCAGGCAGTCTGATCGTCATGCAGTCAGCCAGGCAGGCAGATCATTATGCAGTCAGCCAGCCAGGCAGTCAGGCTGGCAGATCATCATGCAGTCAGCCAGGCAGGCAGATCATTATGCAGTCAGCCAGGCAGGCAGATCATTATGCAGTCAGGCAGGTAGATCATCATGCAGTCAGCCAGGCAGATCGTCATGCAGTCAGCCAGGCAGGCAGGCAGATCGTCATGCAGTCAGCCAGGCAGGCAGGCAGATCGTCATGCAGTCAGCCAGGCAGGCAGGCAGATCGTCATGCAGTCAGCCAGGCAGGCAGGCAGATCGTCATGCAGTCAGCCAGGCAGATTGTCATGTAGTCAGCCAGGCAGGCAGGCAGATCGTCATGCAGTCAGCCAGGCAGGCAGGCAGATCGTCATGCAGTCAGCCAGGCAGGCAGATCGTACAGCAGTATATATTACAGTGAGCTCTCAAGAATCCAGTATATAAGTACGCTGTGTGCAGTGTAACAGTAATGCAATGTAGAGTAGTAGATATATTAGAATGAGCGATGTTGAGAATACAGTATGTGGAAAAACTGTATGAAAGAAACATGAAGTGTCCATTGTTTATTGTCTCTATATACATGGGACAGCAGAGTTGGCTGTGTGTGAATGTATTTGTGAGTACAGGAGTCTTGAGTGTGTATGAGGTGTGTGTTTTGTCTCGTACTGCAGGACACTGTGTGATGGCTGTTCAGCAGTCTGATGGCCCGGAGACAGAAGCTGTTTTTCAGTCTTTCCGTATTTACGTGACGACCAGCTATGATTCAACGGTGCTATATTTCAATGGAAATTCTTTCTCTTGTTAAGTCAAACACATGCCACATTCTCTTAAGTTGGTGACTAAATATAGCTTTCATTTGTGGCGACATTTCAAATGGTTCCCTGTGAAAAGTAATAAATGTAGTATGTTACTCCTAACAATAACAACTGGTCCTAACAGACTCTACATGTGATAAAACGATGGAATGCCAAACCCGTCTCCCAGCCAGCACAACTGTTCCAGATGGCCATGACCCACTCAATAAGACCAGAGCTGCCATCCAGGACACTGGATTATTCTAACAGCCTATTGGATTCAAGTTCAGAGGAGTATAACAAGTAGTGACCGTTCATTAGAATGTAGGAGAAGGGAAACAACGGCTTGTTCACTAAGGGCCACCAGAAGCCGTCCTCTTTCTTTCATTCCCTGCAGGACTGGTGGGGTGAGGTTGACATTTACAGTTCCTCTCCCTTTGTTCTGAAACACTCCAACACCAATTACACTGTCTGCTGACAGTGCCTTGTTAAGTCAGACTCACTCCACCTGGGTACTGTAGGACCTTTCCCTCTAAAACACCATTTATTCTCATTTCCTCTCCCTATGTCTGTTATTGTCTGTCATCCCTTTCTTGTCATCTAACTGTTTTTCCCATGCAAAAATCTCCCAGCACAAGAGTTAGATTGTCCAGTCAGTCTGCATGATAAGCTTGTGGGAAGCAGAGGGGGAGAGAGTGTGCACTGCACATGAGCACAACACATGTCCCTCCCTAGGGATCTCAGAGATGTCAGAGAGGGGAGTGTGTGATGAGGGGGGGGAACCAAGGAGTGACACAGCACGAGCACTGTCCATAATGACATTGCCTGTCGTTCGCACACACGCACTGACCTATTTCCCAGCCATAATGCCAGATCACTCAGCATCATGGGTAAAATCTGTGTGAATATTAACAGAAACAATCCACTATTTGGAATCCCAGCAGTTGATTTGTTCCAATCTGTTGACCAGATATGGAAATGAGGTTGGCAAAATAGATTTGGCTTTCTAGATTTGGATTGAGAGGAGCTGGAGGGAAAGAGGGAGAGAGGTGAGATCAACAGCCTTGTCAGTTGGCTTGCTAGCGTGGTATGAGGGGAGCAGCGGTATTTATTCATCAATCCTGAGGGAGGGAGGGACGCTCTAACCCTACTCTGCCCTTGACCCCCATCGCGTGGAAACAGGGCCCTGGTCCAACTCTAAACCAATTACCAATGCTGATGATTGCAATAATACACCATGATGCCGCTGGTCATCATAATTCCCGGGAGATTGATTGGGATAGTTTATCTATCTCGATGGCTTGGCGGACAGTAGAGCCATTGTTTACAGATAAAAAACAAGCAGGATATAAGACAACAGCTGGACAATCAGGCTACTATGAGAGCTGGAGAAGCTGGCACTGCCACGCCATCAGGGCCTGGCACAGCAACAGCTGCCATTCGTTTTCCAGGTTGAGTCAGCCAATGATGGGTCACTGTGCGGCCACCCTCCATTCAAGGCCCGGAATGGCTGGATCAATGATATAACTGTTCACCATGCTTGACCTTTTATAAGGAACCTATAGCTAACTAATCTTCAAGAGGCCAGGTGATATATGGTAAGCCATATTAAGATGGCAAGGGTGTGGTTTGGTTTGCACTGATTGCCATAAGTAGGTTTGGAAAAGACACAGAGTGGAGAATGGCTCACCATGTGGCTCTGTGATTGGGTGGATCCATACATGGTGATGCCATTGGTTGGCGGGGTGGGCTGTGGCGTGTCTGATTGGACAAAGCCTCTTCTGTCGATGAGACTGAGGAGAGAAAGAGAAATATCTGAGTAAACCATTCAATGATATAATATTTTAGATCCCTTACTTGACAAGTGAATAAGGCAAGTCCCAAGTCTATTTCAATACCGTACTTTGAGGCAAGGCTGACACTGTACATTTATTTTGCATTTGTGAATGAAATGCTTTACTTTCTTTGAATACTCTAATTTCAATTGTTGGCAGATATCCTTACACAATGTAAATCGATGTTAAGAGGATACAGAATGCAGATGAAATGAGATGACAGAGTTAATACTGTGAAAGAATAAGAGGGCCAGAAGAAGCACACAGAGAAACCCACTAAAGGAGCGTTGTATTTAATGTTTCATTCCGTATGCAGGCTCTCCTCTTAGTATTCAGTCAATGAGGTCACACAACGATCAGTGGAGTGAATCATTATCGCTTTTCTATCATTACCATTGCTGGGCTGACACATGGCTGAGTAGACAGGAACCTGCTGAGGTTAAGCAACATGATTGAATTATAGTGTGGTTTTTTTTGTGTGAGAGCTTGTATGTGTCTAAGGATGCATGTGTGTCTGTATAAAGGGGGTGTGTGAGTATGTGTAAGTGCATAGAGAGACTAAGTCATGGGCTAACCAACATCCATTCACCACCATGGAGGGGCTGTGTGTTGATATGAAACAGTGACACAGGTCAGCTCTAACGGAATGTGTGCGTGCACAGGGTAATCAGTAACAGAGAGCCTGTTGACTTAGAGCTAGCTAGTCTCTTACAGGAATTCACCAGACAGGCAGGCGGAGGTGGACTTGTGAAAACTGAAGACATATAGAATGTACACACACAGCTGCCCCCTCCCTTCTTGCCCACCACCTGCCCAGCGAGTACTGTCCCTTGCTACCCAGTAGAGTTATTACCAGTGAGTAATGATGTGGGCAGTGGAGGCTGGGTTGGGACCGTTACACAGAGTGCAGCCAAACACACTGAAAGGCCCAGAGCTAAAAGCATTTTTAATTTCTCTCCCCTGTTTATTCACAGGTTCCCCCTGGTCCTGTAAGTGTGTTTTACCTCACTGTTAATAACATGTTACTGTTGCACTGTAACATGCCTTTATACATGTCCCAAATGGCACCCTATTCGCTATAGAGCCCTACGAGCCCTGGTCAAAAGTAGTGCATTACAGTACATAGGGAATAGGATGCTATTTGGCACTGAGCTTAGAGTTAAACCACAGAAGAGGTGCTGCGTCTCCAGTTGTCTCGTCAGCGAGGGAAACCTGGGCTGTAAAGATAAGAGAAGATAGAGGCTATCTAGGCTGAGTGAGTGTGAAGAAACAGAGCTTTCACCACAGAGAGTGTGTGTAGAATGTGAGGGGAGGCACGTAGGGTGTTGGGAGAGAGACAGGAGGCCATAGGTCATATCAGTCCTGGAACTGTAAAAGCCCTGGTTTCATGCATGTTAACATCAGAAGCCTCCTCCCTAAATGTGTTTTATTCACTACTTTAGCACACTCCGCCAACCCTGATGTCCTAGCCGTGTCTGAATCCTGGCTTAGGAAGGCCACCAAAAATGTAGAAATTTCAATCCCTAACTACAACATTTTCCATCAAGATAGAACTGCCAAAGGGGGCGGAGTTGAAATCTACTGCAGAGATAGCCTGCAGAGTTCTCTCATACTATCCAGGTCTGTTCCCAAACAGTTTGAGCTTCTACTTCTAAAAATCCACCTGGGATATGCTTAGCACCCCGGCCGTCCTACAATCTAAGCTAGATGCCCTCAATCTCACACAAATTATCAAGGAACCTACCAGGTACAACCCTAAATCCGTAAACATGGGCACCCTTATAGATATCATCCTGACCAACTTGCCCTCCAAATACACCTCTGCTATCTTCAACCAGGATCTCAGTGATCACTGCCTCATTGCCTTCATCCGGAATGGGCCCGCAGTCAAACGACCACCCCTCATCACTGTCAGAAGTCCTTAATTAAAACCTGATGGGGCTACGGGATCCCAACTGGGAACCTCCCCTCCCCCACCAGCCCCCCACGGTGACGCAGGGAAAGCAAAAATATTCTTAAAAATATTTAACCTCCACACATTAACAAGTCCAATAGCTTAAATGAAAGATAAACACCTTGTTCATCTACCCAGCATGTCAGAATTTTAAAATGTTTTACAGCGAAAACATAGCACATATTTATGTTAAACCACCACTAGGGAAACATACAATATGTAGCCACATGGCTATGCAAATTAGCACAATCACAAACGCAGGATTAAAAGAAAAATAATTCACTAACCTTTTGAAAATCTTCATCAGATGACAGTAATAGCACATGTTACACAGTACATTTATGTTTTTTTCAATAATATGCAATTTATATCCATAAATATCCATTTACATTGAGCCATGTTCAAAAAATGCAGCAGAAATGACCGGAGAAATTATAAATATCTCCAGCAGCTAACGCCAGATAACAGCAATAAACATCATAAACTTTGACTAAATATACATGTTCTACATATATTTAGAAAGATACACTTCTTCTTAATGCAAACGCTGTGTTACATTTATTTTTAACGTTACAGAATTCGTTCACTATTCAATAATCTGAGACGGCGCTCAGCCATTAGCATTATTTCTCTACTATGTTGGATTCGACAAAAATACAATTTTATAACATAAATATTCCCTTACCTTTGATGGTCTTCGACAAGAATGCCGTGGAAGGAGTTATACTTACCTAATATAACGTTTGGTTGCAGTTGGTGTGTCTTTGTATTAGCAAAAGCTAACATCTTCAGGTGAATTACCCCAAAAATGACTTCTGGTCACAAATTGCGCATCAAAACTTCAAATTTACATATTATATGTCGACTAAACTGGTCAAACTAAATGCAGAATCAAGCTTTAGGATGTTTTTAACGTACAAAACAATTGGCGATTAAATCAAACGTAACGAACCCACTTCAACCAGCTTGGAAAAAAATGTCCGTTTTTCCAGAGCGCGCTCCTGTAAACTCGTGACACCCAAGTGTTTGGCCCACCAAGCAGTCAAAGCTCGTGCTATTTTCTCCGTTGCACGTCTCACTGTAAGACGGGAGCGCGCTGAAGAGATAGAAACTGTTCCCAGAGCCATAGCTGGTTGGGAAGGGTGGGGGCGATGACGTCAAAGTTGGGGGAATTTTCTAAGGAGGGAGAGATAGTTTGGAAGAATTGCTGCCCTGTGAGTTCTGCTTTACATACAGACATAATTCGAACGGTTTTATAAGCTTTAGAGTGTTTTCTATTCAATAATTATTATTATATGCATATATTAGCAATTTTTGACAGTTTTTTTTTTAGTTTACTTTGGGCACACCATTCCTCCAAAAGGGGGCAGTATTTCCCATAGCCCTAACTATACTTCAGCAAGCAGGCCTTTCTAATCGACCTGGCCCAGGTATCCTGGAAGGATATTGACCTCATCCCGTCAGTAGAGGATGCCTGGTTGTTCTTTAAAAGTGCTTTCCTCACCATCTTAAATAAGCATTCCCCATTCAAAAAAATTTGAAGTAAGAACAGATATAGCCCTTGGTTCACTCCAGACTTGACTGCCCTTGACCAGCACAAAAACATCCTGTGGCATTCTGCATTAGGATCAAAATGCCCTCGTGATATGCAACTATTCAGGGAAGTCAGGAACCAATATACACAGTCAGTTAGGAAAGCTAAGGCTAGCTTTTTCAAACAGAAATTTGCATCCTGAAGCACTAATTCTAAAAAGTTTTGGGGCACCGTAAAGTCCATGGAGAATAAGAGCACCTCGTCCCAGCTGCCCACTGTTCTGAGGCTAGGAAACACTGTCACCATCGATATATCTAAGATAACCGAGAATTTCAATTAGCATTTTTCTACGGCCGGCCATGCTTTCCACCTGGCAAGCCATACCCCGGCCAACAGCCCTGCAACCCCGCAGCAACTTGCCCAAGCCCCCCCCGCTTCTCCTTCACCCAAATCCAGATAGCTGATGTTCTGAAAGAGGTGCAAAATCTGGATCCTTACAAATCAGCTGGGCTAGACAATCTGGACCCTCTCTTTCTTATCCCCTATTACGAGCCTGTTCAACCTCTCTTTTGTATCGTCTGAGAACCCTAACGATAAAATGCTGCCGCGGTCATCCCCCTCTTCAAAAGGGGAGACACTTCAGACCCAAACTGTTACAGACCTATAACCATCCTGCCTTGCCTCTCTAAAGTCTTTGAAAGTCAAGTTAACAAACAGATCACAGACCATCTCGAATCCCACCGTACCTCCTCCACTATGCAATCTGGTTTCCGAGCTGGTCATGGGTGCACCTCAGCCACGCTAAAAAACAGTACTGTGCAGCCGTTTTCGTCAACCTGGCCAAGGCTTTCGACTCTGTCAATCACTGCATTCGTATCGGCAACAGCCTTGGTTTCTCAAATGACTGCCTCACCTGGTTCTTCAACTACTTCTCAGATAGAGTTCAGTGTGTCAAATCAGGGGCCTGTTGACAGGACCTCTGGCAGTCTCTATGGGGGTGCCACAGGGTTCAATTTGCGGGCAGACTCTCTTCTCTGTATACATCAATGATGACGCTCTTGCTGCTGGTGATTCCCTGATCCACCTCTACGCAGACGACACGATTCTGTATACATCTGGCCCTTCCTTGGACACTGTTAACAAACCTCCAAACGAGCTTCAATGCCATACAACACTCCTTCCGTGGCCTCCAACTGCTCTGAAATGCTAGTAAAACTAAATGCATGTTCTTTAACCGATTGCTGCCCGCCCGCCTAGCATCACTACTCTGGACGGTTCCGACTTAGAATATGTGGACAACTACAAATACCTAGGTGTCTGGTTAGACTGTAAACTCTTCTTCCAGAGTCACATTAAGTATCTCCAATCCAAAATGAAATCTAGAATCGGCATACTATTTCACAAAGCCTCCTTCACTCATGCTGCCAAACATACCCTCATAAAAATGACTGTCCTTGACTTCGGCGATGTCATTTACAAAATAGCCTCCAACACTCCACCTAGCAAATTGGATGTAGTCTATCACAGTTCCATCCATTTTGTCACCAAAGCCCCATATATTACTCACCACTGCGACCTGTACGCTCTCGTTGGCTGGCCCTTGCTACATTTTCATCGCCAAATCCACTATCTATAAGTCTTTGCTAGGTAAAGCCCCGCCTTATCTTAGCTCACTGGTCACCATAGCAACACCCGCCCGTAGCTCCAGCAGGTATATTTCACTGTTCATCCCCATTTCTTTTTTTGCACCCCAGTATCTCTACCTGCACATCATCATCTGCACATATGTCACTCCAGTGTTAATGCTAAATTGTAATTATTTTGCCTCTACGGCCTATTTATTGCTTTACCTCTCTAATCTTTTACATTTGCACACACTGTACATAGATTTTTCTATTGTGTTATTGACTGTACATAGATTTTTCTATTGTGTTATTGACTGTACGTTTGTTTATTCCATGTGTAACTCTGTTGTTGTTTTAGTCGCACTGCTTTGTTTTATCTTGGCCAGGTCGCAGTTGTAAATGAGAACTTGTTCTCAACTGGCCTACCTGGTTAAAACCTGTTAATGCTCGGGACAATACTGCCCCCTTTGGATGAATTGCGTGCCCATAGTAAACTGAAAAAAAAATCTGTCCAAAATTGCTAATATATGCATATAATAATTATTATTGAATAGAAAACTCTAAAGCTTCTAAAACCGTTTGAATTATGTCTGTAAGTATAGCAGAACTCACAGGGCAGCCAATCTCCCAAACTAGTTTTGGCATCCAGAAAGTTGGGGCAACTTTGACGTCATCGCCCCCACCCTTCCCAACCAGCTATGGATCTGGGAACAGTTTCTATGTCTTCCGCGAGATGTCCTCTATCAGTAGTGCGTTTAATCGTGCAAATCCCGCGAGCTTTGACCCTTTGGCAGGCAAATTAGTGAGTGTCGCGAGAAAATACATGCGCGTTCGGGCGCGCGTTGGGCACAGAGCTCCCTTTGTTCCAGCTTAATTGAGAAGAAGTCAGATTGTCCGGTTGAATTGAGAATTGTTTTGTACGTTAATAACATCCTAAAGCTTGATTCTGCACTTAGTTTGACCAGTTTAGTCGACATATAATATGTAATTTTGAAGTTTTGATGCGCAACTGTTCGGGACCAGAAGTCATTTTGGATGCATTTCAGCTGACACGGGTAGCCTATGCTACTATAACTACACACGAACTGAAACAAAACGATGTATTGGGTAAGTATGACTCCTTCCACTACATTCTGATCGAAGACCATCAAAGGTAAGGGAATATTTATGTTGTAATTTTGTGTTTCTGTTGACTCCAACATAGTGGAGAAATATTGCTTGTCTGAGCGCCGTCTCAGATTATTAAATAGTGAACGATTTCTGTAACGTTAAAAAGAAATGTGACAAAGCGATTGCATTAAGAAGCAGTGTATCTTTCTAACTATATGTAGAACATGTATATTTAGTCAAAGTTTATGATGTGTATTTCTGTTATCTGGCGGAGCTATCTATAATTTCTCCTGACATTTTTTAGCATTTTCTGAACATGGCATCAATGTAAACAGAGATTTATGGATATAAATTGCATATTATTGAAAAAAACAAATGTACTGTGTAACATGTCCTATTACTGTCATCTGATGAAGATTTTCAAAAGGTTAGTGAATTATTTTTCTTTTAATCCTGCGTTTGTGATTGCATCTTTTGTTCGACAAAATGGCTACATATCGTCTGTGTCTTTGTGGTGGTTTGACATACATATGTGCTATGTTTTCGCCGTAAAACATTTTAGAAATCTGACTCGCTGAGTAGATGAACAAGGTGTTTATCTTTCATTTGAGCTATTTGACTTGTTAATGTGTGGAGGTTAAATATTTCTAAGAATATTTTTGCATTCTGTGAGCCACTTTGAGTTGAGCTTGGGGGGGCCCTTGGGGAACGTGTAGCGTGAACACGTTAAATAAAGGTGAAATAAATAATGGGGTTTCAACTATGAGTTACACACAGTGAGGCAATCCAAATGAAAGGGTTATATTGATGATGTGTCTGAATGCGAATTCTGTAGAGAAGGAAGTGTTGGATAAGACAAGCTAATAAGCAATCAATGGCTATGAGTCTATAGATACAATGACTACTACATCTAGCACTTCTATGTGCATAGTTTGATCTCAGTGGGAGGTGCTGGAATCCGTTGTACTATCAGAGGTCTGAATGAGGAATAGCTGCAGGCAGATGATTTCACAGCAGCAGCTCTCTAGCGAGATCAAGATGAGCTCTGTGTGACGGACCTATTTTAGCTTTCTGACAATGTAGGAAATTACAGTGACAGGAAAAACAGATTTCTCCTAGAATGAGAAGAACTATTGGATTTGAGATTTCTCTAAAACAGAGGACGAGTGTGCCATATGTTACATTCTGGCTAAATCCAAATATACAGAGCCAGATAGTGTCAGATCCGCACGCAAACACAGGACCGTCCTTACCTGGGTGGCAGGGGTCCACACAGTGCTGCACAGCAGTTGGTGAATATGTTTCCGTGGCTGTAAGGGTTATAATTGTCTTTCCCTCTTTTAGACGACCACGACCCTTTGATCTGAAACAGAAAAAGCCACAATCAGAGCAATAAACCAGGGGTTAAAAACGTGGTTGTATTTAAAAAAGGGAAGATCAATTTCCTCAGACTTTTGACCGGAACTTTCAGTTCCTCCTGTATGTGTGTGTCTATAATGTCCCAGGCAGCTCTACAGTGGTGAGCGATGAGGCAAACTCAGATCTGGTTGTCTTCCCCCAAACTCAACCATCCACTAGAGGAAAAAACAAACTGCTGCCTGGGTTTAGTAGTGTCTGTAATCAGGTAGGACACAGGAGGAGGGGGTTTAGTAGTGTGTGTAAACAGGTAGGAGACAGGAGAAGGAGGGGGTTTAGTAGTGTCTGTAATCAGGTAGGAGACAGGAGAAGAAGGGGTTTAGTAGTGTCTGTAATCAGGTAGGACACAGGAGGAGGGGGTTTAGTAGTGTGTGTAAACAGGTAGGAGACAGGAGAAGGAGGGAGTTTAGTAGTGTCTGTGTAATCAGGTAGGAGACAGGAGGAGGGGGTTTAGTAGTGTCTGTAATCAGGTTGGAGACAGGAGAAGGAGGGGGTTTTAGTAGTGTCTGTGTAATCAGGCAGGAGACAGGAGGAGGGGGTTTAGTAGTGTCTAATCTGATAGGAGAAGGAGGGGGTTTAGTAGTGTCTGTCTCATCAGGTCGGAGACAGGAGATGGCTGGTGGTTTAGTAGTGTGTGTAATCTGGTAGGAGACAGGAGATGGCTGGGGGTGTAGTAGTGTGTGTAATCTGGTAGGAGACAGGAGATGGCTGGGGGTTTAGTAGTGTCTGTGTAATCTGGAAGGAGACAGGAGATGGCTGGGGGTTTAGTAGTGTCTGTGTAATCTGGAAGGAGACAGGAGATGGCTGGGGGTTTAGTAGTGTCTGTATAATCTGGTAGGAGACAGGAGATGGCTGGGGGTTTAGTAGTGTCTGTGTAATCTGGTAGGAGACAGGAGATGGCTGGGGGTTTAGTAGTGTCTGTGTAATCTGGTAGGAGACAGGAGATGGCTGGGGGTTTAGTAGTGTCTGTGTAATCTGGTAGGAGACAGGAGATGGCTGGGGGTTTAGTAGTGTCTGTGTAATCTGGTAGGAGACAGGAGATGGCTGGGGGTTTAGTAGTGTCTGTGTAATCTGGTAGGAGACAGGAGATGGCTGGGGGTTTAGTAGTGTCTGTGTAATCTGGTAGGAGACAGGAGATGGCTGGGGGTATGGATGAACCCTGCAGGTACTGATGTCTTACACATGAGAACTTCAGCAATTTAAGAGAAATCCAGTGAAACACTTACCAATCCTCTTAACTTGTGAAGCAGAGAGAGAGTGAGTGTGTGTGTCCATGTACTCACATCTTCATTTGTGGTCTGGTTGGAGCTGATCAGGTATGTGTGGAATCCAGACAGTCCCACTATGGACCAGACAGAGAAGAAACACACCACCACCTCCAGCACAGTGACCAAAGGGTTAAGGAAAACGTGACACATACTGAGCTGTCGCATAGGACAGTGTAACAGGTGCATGTTCCTGAAACAGGTTTGCTTCAATCCCTCTCCTTGCCCCAACCTGGGCTCGGGACCCTCTGAACACAACAACTGCCTCCCACAAAACATTGTTACCTATCACTAATGCAAGGGGGAAAAAAATACTTCAAGGTCTCAGAGCGAGTGATATCACCGATTGAAAAGCTATTTCACACCAGGTACCCTCTCTTACTCACAGACACACATCTGCTCTCTTTCCCTCACATACTTACAAACACACAGAGTTGAGGAAAGGAAAGGGCAGTATTGACCTGCTGCCAATGCATGTCCTTACTCAAGCTAGCCTGCCTGGCCCTCTGTTCACTTGACTGGAAACAGCATGGTAGTACAGTGGAACAGTGTCCTCAAAGATCAGGAGCAGCAACATCAAGATTAGAATCAGGAGCAGCAGGATCAGGATCAGAACCAGGAGCAGCAGATCCAGGAACAGCAGAACCAGAACTCGGAGCAGCAGAACCAGGAGCAGCAGAATCAGGATCAGAACCAGTAGAACCAGGAGCAGCAGAACCAGGAGCAGCAGAATCAGGAGCAGCAGAACCAGGAGCAGCAGAACCAGGAGCAGCAGAATCAGGATCAGAACCAGCAGAACCAGGAGCAGCAGAATCAGGAGCAGCAGAATCAGGAGCAGCAGCAGATCAGAGTTTGAGCGGTATGATGGTATTTGATCATTTCCAGGGCTGCGCAATATGAGCAAAAAATCTATGCCTTATTTTGATTTATTATTATTTTAATTGTTTTTAGTTTTTACCCCCTTTTTCGATCTTGTCTTATCACTGCAACTCAGGAGTTGAAGGTCAAGCCACGCGTCCTCCAAACAGCGCTTCTTAACACCCGCCCGCTTCACCCAGAAGCCAGCCGCACCAAAGTGTTGGAGGAAACACCGTTCAACTGACGACATGGGCAGCCTACAGGCGCCCGGCCCGCCACAAGAAGTCGCTAGAGCGCGATGAGCCATGTACATGCATCAATACCAGTACATTGTAAAATACAGTATACTGACAAACCCTAAACCCAGTGAGAGGAGTTATGTAAAAGTGCTTCCCCTGGGCTGCTACTACTACTGTTATTATGTCCTGACTCCTGTGCCAGCCTTGCATACACACACAGCCACATGTATACATTTATTTTATTTAACCTTTATTTAACTAGGCAACTCAGTTAAGAACAAATTCCTATTTACAATGACGGCCTTGTTGGGGCAGAACAACAGATTTTTACCTTGCCAGCACAGGGATTTGATCCAGCAACCTTTCGGTTACAGGACCAACACTCTAACCACTAGGCTACCTGCCACCCATACATACCCTAAAAGAAAAGAGAACACACACAGGCAGGTTAGAGTTAATCCAACTACCATCTCCTCCATGATGACTTTCTGCCCGCTCCTCTCTCAAGGACAAGCAAAGGATGTCATTGTTCACATACAGGAGACTGGTGAGATAGATGTTGTCAGGCCTCATCCCCTGCATGCCTTTTTAAAGCACTGTGCTGCTGTACAACATTGGGCTGCTGTGTTATCAGCTGAGCCTGCCACACGGTTCCTCACCAGAGGGCCTGACGTGCTTCTTATCTCCCTGAGAGAGGAGAGAGCAGCAGCATGCCTACAGACAAATGAAGCCCGACAGACAGAGACACACTCACACATCAAGCAGCCCGGCTGGCAGATTATAGATTACCTGAGGGCCGGGCCGCTGAAATGGAGAATACAGCCTACAGTTGTCTGGGAGGTGAGAGGCACAGAGAAGTGACACTAGTAGACAAGGAAATCATAGAACAGTTCCATGCTGAGGACTTGCATTTTTGTTTGGCTTAAAACTGAAAAGCATTCCAATAAATAAAAAATACATATATTGTAATAACTATTTGATCTGGGCAGAAAAAAATGCCTGGCCCTAAAATCAAAGCAAAACTACTGTTCCTCTGCAGTTGTGCAGAGACTATGGGTTGGCTAGCAGCTAGCTTCTAGTAGTATTTTGAACAGTAGTGGCCACAGGGTCACCCACAGGGTCATCCACTCCACCCCAGGCAGCTGTCAACCTCTCGGAAGACACAAGACAAATCCTGCTGTTTGGAACACAACACAGAGATGGGGGGAGAGAGGATGGAGAGGGAGAGAGATACTGTACAGTGAGATCGAGACAATTTAGATGAGAGGGAGGGAGCCACAGAGGCACCAGTTGGGACAGCAGTCATGCACAGAAAAGCTGAAGAACAGGACAGATCACAGCATGGAAGAGGCAGGGACTGGCAGGAGAAGGCAGAAGAGGAGAGAGAAAACATACACAACACCATTGTGAGAAAGGATATCTAGCAGGAGTGTCTTTGAGTGCGTTGAGGAACCCTTGTCGATGGGATCCTGCAGTGAGAGACGAAAGTTTAATAACGGTTAAACATTCTAAAGAATCTAAAACCTCCTAAATCAAATCAGAAAAAACAACTTTAGACTGAGTAAGGTGAAAGGTCAGCCGCAGAGCTTGGCTTTGAATGGAGCGAAGCCCGATGTACTGTAGGCTACTAGGGGACAGAGCACAATACCCTCTCAAAGCTGACAACATATAACACCAGTTAGAAGGTCAAAATACCATGGCACCTACAATATATCTGACACTATGTTAGGGAGTGAGAGCACCTCTCAAAAAGAGACAATATCATTAGTCTACAGTGAAGCATTTTGACTAATAGGCTAGGATTATGAGAGCAGCAGAAGACAACCCGTCTGTACTGGCACACAAGATACTGATAGTGATAAGCCTTCAGAGTATAAAGTGGCGTACAGCGTTCCCTGTGCTGTGTGTACACATAATGATGCAGGGCGGATTGGTTATAATACGCCACAAACACTTAGTAGTTTTTTAAAAATTCAGTCAGCAAGTTTATGCTGAGGCTGAGCAAGACAGAGCGCACCCACTTTAATTGCCATTACATTTTAACTGCCATCTGGGATACAGGATAGAGAGGGGAGGAGAAGGAGCACAATCAAATACGGCCATCTAGCCTAATTCGGTCACCAGAGACATATTGATCTCTGTGCTGCTCGTCTCATCCATAACAGTGGCAGGTGTTTCTAGCTAGGTGCCCTCCACAGCTACTCTGAGAGGACTACCATAATTATATGGGCTGTACAGGAGAGGGGCTTGGTAACCTTGTTATAGTGACGTGGGCAGAGTCAATATAACACTTTGTAAACAGAGCAGACTTCTCTTCAGAAGGAGACTAGCATTTCTATTTTGCCCACAGTCAAAATCAAGAGAAGGATACAAACGAAAGATCAACTGAAGAGAGAATTCTCTGTTGGTTAATTTGTGACTTCCATTCTTTTCTCCAGTTGTTTTCTCAGCCGTCATCCTCGCCCTCACCATCACTCACTCGCCCTCACACAGACTCTACTATCTGCTCACTCTTGGGGGGATGGTAAGGAGCCAGAATACTGCTGGGCTTCACAACGCCCGCCCACTTACAGCCTGCTGGCTCACTGCTCTGACACAACCAGAACCAGGAGGAAGACGTGTGTGTGGTGTGTGTGGGTGGTGTGTATGTGTGTGTGTACAATCTTTGTCAATTACTTACGTAAGATGACATGTGTGATGACAAAGGCGAAGATGAAGATTGTGAGGAAGGAGAGGGAGAGGATGAACATGTAGAAGAAACGGTAGTTCCTCTTCCCAACACAGTTCCCCACCCAGGGACAGTGGTGGTCAAAACGCTCTGCGGAGAAAGAGAAGAGAGAAAATCACATTAAAGACACATTACGCAAGTGCAATGATGCTTGGGAGAGAGATACACAGTGAGAAAGGGGGAGGGTGCAGAGAGAGCAAATGACAGAGAAAGACAGAGACAGATAGAGAGAACAAGGTGCAGATGGAATATTTATATTAAGCGTACTAGAGCTTCGAGACACTGCCTACCTGCCAGCGAGAGGAAGCTGGCTACAGCCAGGTACAAAAAGTAGGTAGAGGTATGCCTCTGAAAAACAGCAGTATATTCAAAGCACCACAGACACACAGTATGTAACCCACATACAGTTCACCATTTTCACCTTGATGGCAAATTAAATGTTGCTATTTACAGTTAAAGTGCCTGTCCCTGGGGCGCACACACACACACAACGCAGTGGGCCTTCTTGGCACCTTTACCACACTCCTACCTAAACCTACCTGGCAGAATGTGAACGGTGATTATAATGGAAATTATCCACATCCCACAGTACATCCAAATTACAGGAAGTGAGCCTTCCCTTTGAGCCCAGGCATGATTAGCTACTGTTTCAGACTGCTGCTGCCATTTCAAACAGGAGCTATTACACAGAGAGGAGGGAGGCTGTGTATCCACAGCCCAAATCTGCTGCAGAGTTAAGTGGGTCTGTGAATGAGTGGTACTGTGGGCACATGGATAATAACATCCTGAGAGACCTCCATTAGGGACTTGTCTGACTGTGTGAGGACTTGAAGCTGACAGGAGGCAAAGGAGGCAAAGGACCATTATAGTAGAGTCCAGTGTGCCAGTACTGTTACCAGGCAGATTGCTTCAGACACCACTCAGTACTGTTACCAGGCAGATTGCTTCAGACACCACTCAGTACTGTTACCATGTAGATTGCTTCAGACACCACTCAGTACTGTTACCAGGCAGATTGCTTCAGACACCACTCAGTACTGTTACCAGGCAGATTGCTTCAGACACCACTCAGTACTGTTACCAGGCAGATTGCTTCAGACACCACTCAGTACTGTTACCAGGCAGATTGCTTCAGACACCACTCAGTACTGTTACCATGTAGATTGCTTCAGACACCACTCAGTACTGTTACCATGTAGATTGCTTCAGACCCCACTCAGTACTGTTACCATGTAGATTGCTTCAGACACCACTCAGTACTGTTACCATGTAGATTGCTTCAGACACCACTCAGTACTGTTACCAGGCAGATTGCTTCAGACAACACTCAGTACTGTTACCATGTAGATTGCTTCAGACACCACTCAGTACTGTTACCATGTAGATTGCTTCAGACACCACTCAGTACTGTTACCATGTAGATTGCTTCAGACACCACTCAGTACTGTTACCATGTAGATTGCTTCAGACACCACTCAGTACTGTTACCAGGCAGATTGCTTCAGACACCACTCAGTACTGTTACCAGGCAGATTGCTTCAGACACCACTCAGTACTGCTACCAGGCAGATTGCTTCAGACCCCACTCAGTACTGTTACCATGTAGATTGCTTCAGACACCACTCAGTACTGTTACCAGGCAGATTGCTTCAGACACCACTCAGTACTGTTACCATGTAGATTGCTTCAGACACCACTCAGTACTGTTACCATGTAGATTGCTTCAGACACCACTCAGTACTGTTACCAGGCAGATTGCTTCAGACACCACTCAGTACTGTTACCATGTAGATTGCTTCAGACACCACTCAGTACTGTTACCAGGCAGATTGCTTCAGACACCACTCAGTACTGTTACCAGGCAGATTGCTTCAGACACCACTCAGTACTGTTACCATGTAGATTGCTTCAGACACCACTCAGTACTGTTACCAGGCAGATTGCTTCAGACACCACTCAGTACTGTTACCATGTAGATTGCTTCAGACACCACTCAGTACTGTTACCAGGCAGATTGCTTCAGACACCACTCAGTACTGTTACCAGGCAGATTGCTTCAGACACCACTCAGTACTGTTACCAGGCAGATTGCTTCAGACACCACTCAGTACTGCTACCATGTAGATTGCTTCAGACACCACTCAGTACTGTTACCATGTAGATTGCTTCAGACACCACTCAGTACTGTTACCATGTAGATTGCTTCAGACACCACTCAGTACTGTTACCAGGCAGATTGCTTCAGACACCACTCAGTACTGTTACCATGTAGATTGCTTCAGACACCACTCAGTACTGTTACCAGGCAGATTGCTTCAGACACCACTCAGTACTGTTACCAGGCAGATTGCTTCAGACACCACTCAGTACTGTTACCAGGCAGATTGCTTCAGACACCACTCAGTACTGCTACCATGTAGATTGCTTCAGACACCACTCAGTACTGTTACCAGGCAGATTGCTTCAGACACCACTCAGTACTGCTACCAGGCAGATTGCTTCAGACACCACTCAGTACTGTTACCAGGCAGATTGCTTCAGACACCACTCAGTACTGTTACCATGTAGATTGCTTCAGACACCACTCAGTACTGTTACCATGTAGATTGCTTCAGACACCACTCAGTACTGTTACCAGGCAGATTGCTTCAGACACCACTCAGTACTGTTACCAGGCAGATTGCTTCAGACACCACTCAGTACTGTTACCAGGCAGATTGCTTCAGACACCACTCAGTACTGCTACCAGGCAGATTGCTTCAGACACCACTCAGTACTGCTACCATGTAGATTGCTTCAGACACCACTCAGTACTGTTACCATGTAGATTGCTTCAGACACCACTCAGTACTGTTACCATGTAGATTGCTTCAGACACCACTCAGTACTGTTACCAGGCAGATTGCTTCAAACACCACTCTTTCAATAGAAATAAAAGAAAGTCTGGTGATGACGTGGTCTGTGTGTGTTTGTATGCACGTTCGTGTGTGTGTGTTATTAATCTCACAAAGCCAGAATCCAGTCTCAGAGAACCTACTGTCAAGATTCAGTTCTGGCAACGTGCCTCCAAAATATGCCTGGGCATACATGAATACAATAGAATAAAAGGTGCATTTCAACACTTAGCTTAGACATTTTGTGTAAACAATCTATATTTGGAACACTATCTAAATACACAGCTTTTGGATATTTGCCATTTAAATCTCAATGCTATGAGCTATGTAAAGATAATCAGGAATGTGCATGCTGTGAGGGAGCTGGGAGAGGAGCTTAAGGAAGAGAAAAGTAAACAGAATGTGATGAGCAGGGCTGTCACCGTCTGGAATTTTGGATGATGGTTATTTTTCAGCCAAATGACTATAATCACCATTGTAATCATTTGAACAGCAAAATAACTTGCAAATGTTCCTCTCCTCAGCTCTTCTCTGCTCCTGACTACATGTGCTGTTGCAGGGAGGTGTGTTACCTAGGCAACCGAAGGCACTTCGCTGAAACAAGGAGCAACAAAGGTGTATGTTACCCTCCTCCCACGTTTCATGATTAACGTGTGATTGTGGTAAGAACAAGAACTCAAGTCCTTTTGCTCTCCCGATTTGGAATGCATTACCTCCAGAGAAAATACTCTTCGGTCATTGTCACGGTCGTGCATATTCCCCCTCAAGCAGACACCACGACGGCTCTAAAGAAACCACACTGGATCTTGTCCAAACTGGAAATTGCATAACCCGAGGCTGCATTTAATCAAGCTGGGGACTTTATTAATGCAAATCTGAGGAAAAAACTACCAAGTTTTATCAACACATTGCCTACGCTACATGTTCATGGAGGACTCTTGACCATTGCTACTCCCCCTTCTGGGACTACAAGGCCCACCCAGCCCTCCCTTCGGCAAATCAGATCACGCCTCCATTCTGCTCATCCCTTCCTATAAGCAGAAACATAAACAGGACGTTCCCGTGGTAAAGAAATCCAATCAATCATTATTGTAATTAGCTCCGGTTCTCCATGACTGACATCAGAAAGACATTTAAGTGTGTTAAACCTCGCTAGGTTGCTGGCCCCAGACAGCATCCCTAGCCACGTCCTCAGAGCATGTGCAGACCAGCTGGCTGTAGTGTTTACAGTCATATTCAATCTCCCTATCCCAGTCTGTTGGACCTTACTTTCTTCAAAATGTTCACCAGGTGAAGCTGGTTGAGAGGATGCCAAGAGTGTGCAAAGCTGTCATCAAGGCAAAGGGTGGCTATTTGACGAATCTCTCAATATATTTTGATTGGTTTAAGACTTTCTTGGTTACTATGTGATTTCATAGTTTTGATGTCTTCATTATTATTCTACAATGTAGAAAATAGTAAAAATAAAGAAAAACACTTGAATGAATAGGTGTTTTAAAACTTTTGACCGGTAGTGTATGCAAGAATGCTATTCATTGACTACAGCTCAGCCTTCAACACCATAATGCCCTCTAAGCTCAACACTAGGCTCAGGGCCCTGGATCTGAACCCTGCCCTGTACAACTGGGTCCTGGACTTCCTGACGGGCCGTCCCCATGTAGTGAAGGTAGGCAACTCCACCTCCGCTACACTGATCTTCAACACAGGTGCCCCTCAAGGGTGTGTGCTCAGCCCCATCCAGTACTCCCTGTTCACCCATGACTGCGTGGCGATGGAGTGGTACCAGGAAAATAACCTTTCCCACAACGTCAACAGATTCATTAAATAGTACCCGAAAAACACCAGTATCAACGTCAACAGTGAAGAGGCGACTTCGGGATGCTAGTCTTATAGGCAGTTGCAAAAAATAGCCATATCTCACAGACTGGCGAATAAACAGAAAAGATTAAGATGGGCAAAAGAATACAGACACTGGACATATGAACTCTGCCTAGAAGGCCAGCATCCCGAAGTCACCTCTTCACTGTTGACGTTGAGACTGGTGTTCTGCGGGTACTATTTAATGAAGCTGCCAGTTGAGGACTTGTGCGGCTTCTGTTTCAAACTAGACACTATTGTACGAGTCCTCTTGCTCAGTTGTGCACCTGGGCCTTCCACTCCTCTTTCTATTCTGGTTAGAGCCGGTTTGCCCTGTTCTGTGAAGGGAGTAGTACACAGCGTTGTACAAGATCTTCAGTTTCTTGGCAATTTCTCGCATGGAATAGCCTTCATTTCTCAGAACAAAAATAGACTGACAAGTTTCAGAAGAAAGTACTTTGTTTCTGGCCATTTTGAACCTGAAATTGAACTGTAGCTTGTGAGGTGTGGAAACACTTTGTTGCTTTTATGAATTTTGTCTTGCTACTTTTTGCTCTATGTTAGCTACGTCTTGCTTGTCCTATGTTGCTATGTCTTGCTTGTTCTATGTTGCTATTGTCTATATTGTAATTGTTTTTAATAACCTGCCCAGGGACTGCGGTTGAAAATTAGCCGGCTGGCTAAAACCGGCACTTTTACTGAAACGTTGATTAATGTGCACTGTCCCTGTAAAAATAAACTCAAACTCAAACCCACAAATGCTGATGCTCCAGATACTCAACTAGTCTAAAGAAGGCCAGTTTTATTGATTCTTTAAATCAGGACAACAGTTTTAGGCTGTGCTAATATAATTGCAAAAGGGTTTTTAGCCTTTTAAAATTATCTACTTGGATTAGCTAACGTAACGTGCCATTGGAACACAGTAGTGATGGTTGCTGATAAATGTAGATATTCCATTAAAAATCAGCTGTTTCCAGCTACAATAGTCATTTACAACATTAACAATGTCCACACTAAATTTCTGATCAATTTGATGTTATTTTCATGGACAAATATTTTGAACGGTAGTGTATATTCAAGACTGGAACGAGGAACATAAGCATTTCGCAAAACACCCGCGATAACATCTGCTAAGTACATTTGCTAAATATATGTACGTGACCAATACTATTTTATTTGATTCGTTTCGAAGAGGTTGACAAAAGCCCCAGGTCAGTCACAGAATCTCAGACAAGTCAGTCAGTGAGAAGCCGAGAGAGAGCATGCTCACTGCTTGTGTGGAAGAGAGAAGCAAATCCTCCTGCTTCTTCCTCTACTGCTTCAGGTAGTGGCCTGCTTTTCCACTACAAAAAGATATGGGTGGAGAAAGGGAGATGGAGGAGGATGGGAGAAAGTTGTTCAGTGAAAACAATGTCCCTCTGAGTGTTGTAAAAGCCACAATCTCCCAACAACAGAACAGGCCTGGGGGAGGTGGGGTGATTCAGAGTGAGTTATGAAACAAGGGGGGCTACAGATTTCATGATGACAGTTGTGTCATCCATCTTTCTCTGCTCAGTGTTAATGAGCCCATAAATCCCTAGTCAAATGGGGTCTCTGGGAAAAGAACAGGAGAACACCACAAGAGGGAGGCTGTGGCTCTGTGGAGGCTGAGCAGTGATCACTGAGTCTCAGGTGGGCCTGGAGAGAAGGCTCAAAGACCAATGCTTCATCTGTCGAACACCATAGAAGTCGATTGTCTTTTAACATTCCTAAGGAGGAATGTTATTCCCTGTGACGTGACATGACATAGCTTTTAGCTACATGTATATACAGAGCACAAACACAAACATGCAGAAAACAAACACAAATTGAGACATAGAAAAATATCTGCACACATAGGCAAACACATTTGCACACACAGGAGTACATACATACACACACACACACACACCCACTTCACCTTCAGTCCACCCACCCTCCCAGTATGTGTGGCCCACACAGTGACTCACCGACACAGTTGTCACAAAGGCTGCAGTGAGAGGCACGTGGTGGTCTGAAGATCTTACAGGTGAAGCAGTATTTGAGCTTGACCGTCTGCCCATTGATGACCACCTCTTTCGTCCTGGGAGGCGGCCGGTACCCCGAACTGGAGCCGTTGGCTACATCTGTCAGGGAGAATCAGACTTAAATCACTGGGAAATTAAATTACTTTTGGCAAACAATACACTTCAATCCTAGCCTCATTCATTGTCATGCTATTGAAGAGTTGGCTAGTTCCAACACGTCGTGTATGGGAGGAGGGTACTACAATCCTGCACAAAGCTGGCACTGTAGAGCAGAACAGGGTCTCTGTCCATACAAGCCTCTACAGGAATCAAAGTGAAGTCAAAATGGAACGGTCACAATAAACTAGACCTATTTGTTAGTAGTGTATTGGTCATGTGAACAGTACAGTGAAGAGCCTTTTAAAAATGTTGGTTCATTACTAAATTTATGTCTGGCACTGAATGCAGAAAGAGAATCAACCAGAGAACTGTTCAGCACCTGCTGCCCTGACGTCACACGGTGACTGATCTATTCTGACCTGCTCAGAACAACATGCCCTTCACTCTGCTCACAATAAACGTCTCAGCTGGAGGAAACAACTTGGCAAGTCAAACAGGTTATTTTCTCAACACAATTAAATGCTTTAATAAAATCCCTCACAGTCGTAAATGTAGTAAAACGGCTTGGCAGCAGGGAGGATGACCACAATAAGATCAATTACTGTGTGGATTATTACGTAAAAAATATGATGTAGGGTTATCACCCATAAAATGATTCTTTCATTCAAATTTAGAGAAATATGTTCATTCAATAGAGATTTGCGTCAGGAAAACAATAATCCAAACCCCATGCATCTACACTATATGGTTCACCGTGGCGCTGCTCCGTGACAGAACGACGCTTAGCTTGTCAGTTGCCATTCAAAGTAACTTGTGGCTGCAGGTTTCTGAGTGAAAACATGGGCTTTTACTATTAGGAAATCCGCAGAATTAAAAAATGTATATATATTTATTTACAAATTTCAATATCCATCCTCCGAGAAGACAATCTCTTTCTATTTTTCATTGTGTATTTTAAGTCTTTCCCTTTAAATCACCATAGAAAACAGCCCCTCAACGTGGATTGATCGCCAATATAGCCAATGAAAGCCAAGGATCTGGAGATGAAAATTACAGATTAATCAAAAATCTATTTGATATCCACAACATGCGTAAAGCTTGTACTGTACCACATTCCAAAGCCAAATATGGAAGAAATACAACCAAGAGAGGCGTGGCCTAAACCAGCAATGGTCACAGCAAATTAACGTTGTCATTTCATCAACACAACCACTATATTAAGGTTATAATACTGTAGAGAACAATGTAAAAATTCATTTTATGTGATATATAAATGACATGGGGCAAAGAAAATGTTTTGACATTCATTTCGTAGCACCCTCTTGAATTGCCCCGTTTTCTCTACATTCTAGAGTCGTGAGTGAACGCCCTGTATGAACATAGGAAAAGCACAAAAGGCATAACTGCCAAGCTCGTTTCTGAAGCCCACTCTCGTGTGGTAGAGTGTGTGGGAAAGAGTGTGTGTGGGTGGATCATTGCGTGCCTCTAAAACACAGTGGCCAAGCTGGAGTGGTGTGTGTGCACAACTCAACAGGAGCCCTCTTTTCAGCCCATGTTCAGAGTGATCAATGCACTCCCTCCATCCTCTCCTTCTGCATACATAATGAGGGATAGAGGCAACCAGGAGGTAAGTGAATAAGTGGGAGGAGAATTAACAACCCTACATCCGTCAGAGCTTCCAACAGAGAGTAGAAAGGTCAGGTGATGTTGCGGAACTGAACTGCATGCTATTTAGACTGTATAATGTACTGGGCTCAATAGAGGGACCCCTCATCATCGTTTATTTTTATTGTGTTGACGTCTATGGAAACATGTCCGTAAATGCCAATCAAGGACATCAAGCTGCCTCTAAAATGAGAAGCGTCACAGCATAATGACTGTATAAAAATCACACATCACAGCCTCACATACATTTCACAGCTCCCTAGCTCTCCATGATGTGCACTTCAAGCCCCTGTCTGTGATGAACAGCGAATTAAATGTTCATGGACTGACGGGCATGGAGCCTAGACTACTGCTGTTGCTGCTTCTTCTTACAAACATAAGTCTCTCATTTCACTCAGCTAGACCATCAGCAGTGATGGGGGAAAAATCTATACAGTTAAATATCGCAATATTATAGCGATATTTGACTCCAAGTACATATATATATTTTTGCTACTGTAGATAGCGTTAGCTAGCGCGAGTCGGCTGTACCTGCGCCAAAATTCCAGTATTTTCATCCTATAGCTTGTTCTCCATCTTCTTTTGAAATAGTGAACCAATATGTTTTCAGCGTTTTTATTTCCCTGATCAAAACTCATTTTCTCAATCCTTGGGCAGTCTGTCTAAGCACTTTTTCACGTTGAAACGGCAACATTTTCTCTCAGCTGCATGGCAAAATGTGTGCAATTGAAGGAAATTAGCTTTAAAACCGATCACAATTATTGCCACGCCCACCACCCAAGCCCCGCTTTGAGCCAGAAAAGAACCCTGGTTTGGAACTTCAAATTGCAATAAAAATCACAGTATCGAATCGAAATACATATAGAATTGTGAGAATCACAATACATATCGTTTCGGCACGTAAGTGTCGCGATAATATCATATCATGAGGTCCCTGGCAATTCCCAAGCCTAACCACCAGCAACAACTGTAAAACACTGTCTGGCTACAACTGTATCAAGACGTACTGTAAGCTGAAAGATTAACAGACAAACAAGGAGGAATAACATTGAGTTATTGTGTAGCCTAATCCTTTTATATCGTACTATTGACTGAAATAAACATTCACCTGCTTCTCTCGTCTAAAAGATCACATCTAAAAACACACCCAGGCAAATACTGAAGGCTCTAAATAGATGGATCTCAATAGCTAGTGAGGTTAAAGGTCATGACCAGGGCCCGTATCCACTAAGTGTCTCAGAGTAGGAGTGCTGATCTATGATCAGTTTTGTCTTTTACATAGGTCATAATAAATATGATTATGGACAGATCCTAGATCCGCACTCCTACTCTGAAATGCTTTGTGGATACAGGCCCAGGGCACCTGTATCCTCAGGCATCACATACAGCCAGATCTGCTGACAACTAAACAGGTTGAACCACCTTTATAAAGGAAAGAATCACAACTAATTTCTCTCAAATTCTGTGAAAACAAGCCTCAAAATCACCCAATGATATGCTCCTTCTCCACTCTCAGTCACAACTATGAGTTTATGTTCAACACTTCAGACACCTCTAAGAGGAAAGCTTTTTCTGCTGACTGGTGGGTTTGTATAATGGTGTGATCCTAGCCAGAACATTTCATATTTCACAGAATGGATCTAGGCCTACCAGTAGTTTTTCTGTCTGAGACAGAGAGGATGGAGTTGGAACGAAGAGAGTAGTGATAAAGGGGTTGATTAGGGAGGGCAGTGGTACAGCATAAACAGCACACAGAGGCAGAGCAGAGACTGAAGGCCAAAGCATCCAGCCAGCCCCATCTCGATGGGGTAGAAAGAAAATGTCATTGCTATCCTGCAGGGATAGGGAGAGGATGGAGACAGGATGGAGAGAGGATAGTGAGAGGATGGGGAAAGGCATGGTGAAAGGAATGGTGAAAGGATGGGGAAAGGATGGGGAGAGGATGGGGAGAGGATGGGGAGAGGATGGGGAAAGGATGGGGAAAGGATGGGGAAAGGATGGGGAAAGGATGGGGAAAGGATGGGGAGAGGATAGGGAGAGGATGGGGAGAGGATGGGGGGAGGATGGGGAGAGGATGGGGAGAGGATAGGGAAAGGATGGGGAGAGGATGGGGAGAGGATGGGGAGAGGATGGGGAGAGGATGGGGAGAGGATGGGGAAAGGATGGGGAGAGGATGGGGAGAGGATGGGGAAAGGATGGGGAAAGGATGGGGAAAGGATGGGGAGAGGATGGGGAAAGGATGGGGAGAGGATGGGGAAAGGATGGGGAGAGGATGGGGAGAGGATGGGGAGAGGATGGGGAGAGGATGGGGAAAGGATGGGGAGAGGATGGGGAAAGGATAGGGAAAGGATGGGGAGAGGATGGGGAGAGGATGGGGAGAGGATGGGGAGAGGAAGCGGAGAGGAAGCGGAAAGGATAGGGAAAGGATGGGGAAAGGATGGGGAAAGGATGGGGAAAGGATGCGGAAAGGATGGGGAGAGGATGGGGAGAGGATGGGGAAAGGATGGGGAAAGGATGGGGAAAGGATGGGGAAAGGATGGGGAAAGGATGGGGAGAGGATGGGGAGAGGATGGGGAGAGGATAGGGAAAGGATGGGGAGAGGATGGGGAGAGGATGGGGAGAGGATAGGGAAAGGATGGGGAGAGGATGGGGAGAGGATGGGGAGAGGATGGGGAGAGGATGGGGAGAGGATGGGGAAAGGATGGGGAAAGGATGGGGAAAGGATGGGGAAAGGATGGGGAAAGGATGGGGAGAGGATGGGGAGAGGATGGGGAGAGGATGGGGAAAGGATGGGGAGAGGATGGGGAGAGGATGGGGAGAGGATGGGGAAAGGATGGGGAGAGGATGGGGAGAGGATGGGGAGAGGATGGGGAGAGGATGGGGAGAGGATGGGGAGAGGATGGGGAAAGGATGGGGAAAGGATGGGGAGAGGATGGGGAGAGGATGGGGAGAGGATGGGGAGAGGATGGGGAGAGGATGGGGAGAGGATGGGGAGAGGATGGGGAGAGGATGGGGAAAGGATGGGGAGAGGATGGGGAAAGGATGGGGAGAGGATGGGGAGAGGATGGGGAGAGGATGGGGAGAGGATGGGGAGAGGATGGGGAAAGGATGGGGAAAGGATGGGGAGAGGATGGGGAAAGGATGGGGAAAGGATAGGGAAAGGATAGGGAGAGGATGGGGAGAGGATGGGGAGAGGATGGGGAGAGGATGGGGAGAGGATGCGGAGAGGAAGCGGAAAGGATGGGGAAAGGATGGGGAAAGGATGGGGAAAGGATGGGGAAAGGATGGGGAGAGGATGGGGAGAGGATGCGGAAAGGATGGGGAGAGGATGGGGAGAGGATGGGGAGAGGATGGGGAGAGGATGGGGAAAGGATGGGGAAAGGATGCGGAGAGGATGGGGAGAGGATGGGGAAAGGATGGGGAAAGGATGGGGAGAGGATGGGGAAAGGATGGGGAAAGGATGGGGAGAGGATGGGGAGAGGATGGGGAGAGGATGGGGAGAGGATGAGAACAGGGCATTAGCAGATGGACCTTCACTCACAGACAACAACAAAAAAACACTGACCGCAGATTTAATAAGACCATGCCCTGAGACATTGGCTGAGCCAATACTTGAGAGAGACACTGGACTTAAAACTATGATCAAAGAGAAGGCGAGCCTGTACAGAAGAGTGCTTACTTCTGATTTCTGAAAGTCAAGTCGACATCACAACCAAGTAATGGGATAATAATAGGTGATATTTGTGATCTCGATTTTCACGCATTACTTTCACACCCCTGGGGAGCAAAATATGAATAACCAGCAAAACATTCCAGGCCCTATCTTATCTTGACAAGCCATCCTCCATCTTTCAGACTGTGTGTTTGTCAGCCACACACAGGTCAGACTGTTCTCTCTTCAGGGGGCTCCAGGGCACCACACCACTCAGGCTTCCCTGTCACCATGGCAACTGTCTCGCCCCCATAAGACTGTCAGTCTTGATGAGTGTGTTAGTTTGGAGTTGTGTGCCCTTAGCAGTTGGCATCAACTTAAATCCTCACAATAGAGACTACTTTAAAGGAGACTCTGCATGAATGCACCATTTATATCACTGCAGATATGGGAAAGGGGACAAGGAGAAGAAGCCCTGTAATTTATGACTATTGAGGAGCATCCATTCTCTGTACAGGACTTCCCAGGCAGATGCTGTTGGTTCCTGTACGTCTGCATGATGAGAGGTAATGAGGCCCATTAGTCCCACAGGGAGACTAGGAGAGCACATCCAGAGACACTATCCCTGAGTAAGTACTCACTCTGCCTCTCAGATACAGGCGTACTGTACAGTGGTCTGTGAGTGTGTGTCCCCAGCACGCAGACGCATACAGTAGACAGGGGCCGTCGGTAACAGCAGAGGCCTACCCAGGCCACTAATTGCTCAACAACTTATGGCTTCCGCTCTCCCTTTGTCTGGTACCATTTGGTAAATTCAACTGGCTGCAATTACTATCCCAGCAGCAGCATCTCTATTTATGGGCCATGAGGCCCCCTCCAAAAGGCCTCATCGGAGCCCTTTTATCGCCCATTGAGCATAATCCTCAAGACAGGCCAACAAAAAAATGAGAAAGACCAGAGAGACAGGAAACCATCTTCCAGAGGAAGCATTTGCTGGCTGAACATTAAAATGCAGAAATAGGCAATCAAAAGAGAGAAAAATATTATGTAAGGTGGGTTTTATTAAAATGTGTGTGTGGTATGTTTTCTGGTTGCATAACATAACTCCTGTCCTGGATATCGAGGCTTTGGCAGTTATTTAAACTGTAACTTTCCTCTTCAGTGGGTAACAAAGAGTAGGTTTCCTAATGATAACACTGAGCATTTACTATGACATCACAAACACACTTCCTATTGCCACAGGCACACACCCTTGCTACTTCCTCTCGTACCTCTGGGCCACAGAATGCCGTGTGTACGCGTGCATGTCAACCACTGTAATAGTCAACCGCCATTGTAAAATTAAAAGGATAAGATGTGCTTTTTTCCCCCCACATGATGGGATTACAAGGTGGAAAGGAATACAATTAAAAACAAGATGAACTTTACTGAAGTGGAAATTCAGCTCTGTAAAGTAGGGCTGAGTTATTTTTGTGCAAAAGGCTTTGTTTCTGGACTGTTTTAAAATCATTACTCAGCCCTAAGATGACAGCGTGCCCTAAAGGGTTCAGAGAGCTTTCTGCTCCCGGCTGACTATGATGAAAACATCCTGAGATTCCATTCCACCCTGTTTTGCTTAGTTTTACCAATGAAAACATGAGGGCTGTTTCAGTTCATTTCTGAAGAACTGGTTTCTATTTGTTCCCAGAGAAGAGCATCAGGTTTAAGGATGTGACGAGGGGTAAGGGAAAGGGAGTGTCTAGCCCACAGAGACCATCAATCTAGGCTTTAGCCAGAAGAACACCTCGCTTCTCTTCCAACAGAGGACATCACTTTTAGGCCTATATTCCTACTCCTTCCTTTCTCAACATTATAACTGATATCAAGTTACAGGATTGGAGAAAGTATATTGGTGGAGACCTATCCAAGTCTGTCAGATTAAATAAATCCTTAAACAGCGGCTAGGGAAATTATGTGAACCCTTTAGAATAACCTGGATTTCCGCATAAATTGGTCATAATTGTATCATCACCTAAGTCACAACAATAGACAGTCTGCTTAAACTAATAACACAAAATTATAATTGTTCATGTCTTTATTGAACACATCGTGTAAACATTCACAGTGCAGGTTGGAATAAGTATGTAAACCCTTGGATTTAATAACAAGTTGACCCTCCTTTGGCAGCAATAACCTCAACCAAACGTTTTCTGTGGTTGAGGATCAAACCTGCACAATGGTCAGGAGGAATTTTGGTCCATTCCTCTTTAAAAGACTGTTTCAGTTCCACAATATTCTTGCGATGTCTGGTGTGAACCACTCTCGACGTCATGCCACAGCATCTCAAATCAGGTTGAGGACAGGACTGACTGGGCCACTCCAGAAGGTGTATTTTCTTCTGCCATTCTGTTGTTGATTTACTCTTTTGTGTTGTTGTCCTGTTGCATAACCTAACCTCTGTTGAGGTTCAATTGGACATATAGTCTTACATTTGCCTGCAAAATGTCTTGATAAACTTGGGAATTCCTTTTTCTGTCGATGACAGCAAGCTGTCCAGGCCCTGAGGCAGCAAAACAGCATCAAACCATGATGCTCCCTCCACCATACATTACAGTTGGGATGAGGTTTTGATGTTGGTGTGCAGTGCCTTTTTTCTCTCCATACATAGTGTTGTGTGTTCCTTCCAAACAACTCAACTGTAGTTTCATCTGTCCACAGAATATTTTGCCAGTATCGCTGTGGAACATCCAGGTGCTCTTTTGCGAACTTCAGACGTCCAGCAATGTTTTTTGGGATAGCAGTGGCTTCTTCCATGGTGTCCTCCCATGAACACCATTATTGTTTAGTGTTTTACGTATTGTAGACCCTTCAACAGAGATGTTAGCATGTTCCAGAGATGTCTGTAAGTCTTTAGCTGACACTAGGATTCTTCTTAACATCATTGAGCATTCTACACTGTGCTCTTGCAGTCATCTTTGCAGGACGGCCACTCCTAGGGAGAGTAGCAACCGTGCTGAAATTTCTCCATTTATAGACAATTTGTCTTACCGTGGACTGACTTTTAGAGGTACTTTTGTAGCCCTTTCCAGCTTCATGCAAGGAAACAATTGTTAATCTTAGGTATTCTGAGATCTTTTGTTCGAGGCATGGTTCACCTCAGGCAATGCTTCTTGTAAATAGCAAACTCAATTTTTGTGTGGTTTATTTTAAATGGGGCAGGGTAGCTCTAAACAAAATCTCCAATCTCGTCCTATTGATTCAACTCCAGGTTAGTCGACTCCTGACTCGCTTTTGGAGAAGTCATTAGCCTTGGGGTTCACATACTTTTTCCAACCTACAAATAAATGAAATAAAAAATAATTTTAAAATAATTTTAAAAAGTTTTACAATTGGCCGATTAATCGGTATCTGCTTTTTTTGGTCCTCCAATAAATCGGTATTGGCGTTGAAAAATCATTCGTTCGACCTCTACTCCCAAGGATCCCAAATTGCAGAGACCAATCTGTCTTGTAAGACGTGGAACTCATCTAAAAAAAATATTATAATAATAATAATTGCGTATTCTCCTAACACTTCTGAAAATCACTCCACTCTCGGTAGCTATGACACATTGGCTGCTATGGCAAACCATGCTGGATCATTTGAGCAAACTTGCTCCAACCAACACCCTATTGCAAGCTTGTTTGAATGGCCATATGGTAGCTAGTTTGCCAGGTTGTTGATGAAGTTGTACGGCACCAAAGTTATGAGACGGTTCTCAGATATCAGCATGTATCTGACTGACAGATTTCATTAAAACTCATTTGTGCATAAGCAAGACCTTCACTACAATAGCTAGCTAGAGGGGGTATTCTGTATGGCATGTGTGAACTGACAATGTTACCATTCCTGCCTTTCATTTCATATGGATTGATTTGAGACTGTTTCAGCCAGCATGCAGACATTTCCGTGCACATTTTGAATTGAATAAATACCGATTCTACCACCACAAAACACCTTAGCTAGATGTAGAATTAGGCAGTGAAGACTTGCCCATGAAAAAAAATATCAATATAAGCAAAAAGTTTATGGTTTTTGGTAAGATTAACTCTGACTGGAGGATGAAAGGGGGTTCTCAGTGGTTTATGTCACCTTGGTAACAGTTTAGAATGTTAAGAAAGCATAGTTGCCCAACTTCTTTTTAGCTATCTCATGACTGTTTGCGAGTTAGACAGATCAGTGCAGTTGGCCGTCGCTTTCTGATGTGAGACAAATGGTAGAATTGTGGATGTTCAATTAAAGACCACATGAACACTGGAAAAATAGACCTGTAGGTCCATTGAAATTGTGCATGGGATTTCATTACATCCCAGAGATGCTTTGTGAAACCAGAACCGAACATTACTTCCTATCTAAACAGTCAAACTTCTCCATCCAAGGACATCATGAACATACTGTTTGATGTTAGCACATATAGAGATATACAGACAACGTATGAAGACATCAAGTGTGAAGCCACAGGATGCACAGAACACATGGTAACCCCTGGCAACGGAACCTTGGAGAATTCTGACAGTGAATTAAGAAGAAATCCTGGTTCAATTCTGAATCCACATTTCACCATGGGGGAAGTCAGTCGGTGGATATTGTGACACACTGCTATATCCTACCCCTGCACTGACGCTGAGAGAAAAGAGACTGCTGTGGATGACAGAGAGCTCCTCCTACCACACACACACACACTTATCAGCACCTCTCACTCTCTCCATCTCTCTTCCCTGTTCTCCCAGAGCATCTCTCCCCTCACTCTCTCCCTGTCAGTTAATAACCACCTCCGAGTGGTTTAGAGAGGAGCTACAATGGATTAATGGAGGGTGGCTGGAAAGAACTCCACAAGCCCACTTACACAGATCAGATCAAGTGGAGGCCTTTAGAACTTCCTTTATTCTCCAACCGGCCATTGTTCAGGTTCAAACAATGGGGCCAATGTAGCAATTAGTGTGGGGGGGAAGAGTTACATACAGTGCTATTATTTTGGATGATATAATATCAATACTTTGACTCCAAGTATCGGTAGTGTAACTTGTTCTCCATCTTTTTAAATAGTGAGCCAACATGTTTTCAGCCATTTTATTTCCATGACTGATCAAAACTCATTATCATGCTCTCTCTTGTCCCTCTACAGCAGACGTATAGTGAGCAATGTTTAGAACATAAAATCGCAATAAAATCCCAGTATTGAATAGCAATATCTACCTATATCTATATATAAAATCGTGAGATACGCAATACATATCGGCACATAAATTCTGTGGTACCTGCCAAAACCCAGCATCAATGTGACAGTAGTGTAGCAGAACACAGTAATGTAGGCTGTGTTTTAAAGCCTTACTGATCAGATGTTTTACGTGAGATTACCACTCATTTGGTAAGGACTTGAGGCAGTCTGTTTAGAGAAAGTTTGTATTGAGTCAGTGAGTGTGGCAAGCAGTTCCTCACTCTGGTTCAGCGAGACCGGTTCCACGTCCTCACTCTGGTTCAGCGAGACCGGTTCCACGTCCTCACTCTGGTTCAGCGAGACCGGTTCCACATCCTCACTCTAACTGAGGCAGTCACTCAACCCTCTCCTCTACCAGAGCAGCTATCAGTCAGTCAGACTCTAGAACCGTATCTAGCCACAAAATACTAACTCAAAATGTTGCCAATATTATGCAGGAGCAAAGAGACAAGGTTCATCATTGTGAGTTTTATCTTGATAGAAAACTGCGTCAGTCAATCTACTTTGTGATGTTCTGTATAAGACAGTGATGCATGCCCAGTCACACCATGTGACTGAGGAGGAAACTGAGGAGGAAACCGTTTGGAGCACATCCTCTGAGGGCTAAAGACATTTCTGACAGGCAGACAAGAAGTACTGTGGTGAGACTATAACCCCGGTTCCACTGCTGTGCCTCTCCTCTGCTCCGCCTGTAACAGGATGGTCTGTCTGCCAGTGTGGGCAGGAGGAGAATAGTGGGATAGAAGGGTGGGAGGATGGAGAGGAGAGCTGTGAACTATAAGTAGAGACCTCCTGATTGAATGCATTTGTCGACAACACACAGCATGCACTCACACGTACAAACACACAAACATGGATTGTTTGATTTCTCAGCAGCATTGACGGAAACGCTCAAAATAATCATATAGGGTCCAGTTGCAGCCAATAAAAACCTTAAAATGTCAGTGAATCCTCATTATATTCCTCTCCATCATACACACACTGGGATATGAGCAGGAGTTTAGCATGGCCACTGGCTTTAGAAACATCCTCTGACATTTACTGGCTAGCCTATCGCTAGGTCTCTGGCACGCACAGCAGAAGAGACATATCCTGCCTGGTTCCGGTAATGAAAGCCTTTGAAGTTGGCATGCTTCCGCCTGGAGGATGCCAGTCTCTCAATCTCTGCAGCAATGCCACGTCTGACCAGAGCCTGCACTGCTAAATATGGCAGACAGACAGACATGATGCATGGAAAGACGAGCTGCAGTAACAACAGTGGTGATCGATATACTATTCCTCAGTTCACAGTCAGACTCAGAGCAGGGACAGGTGCTCATTGACTTACACAGCAGGCTTTATCCACTGAGCCCTTTCCCCAAGAGAAAGTTGGGGACAGGACCGAGCAGGACTGAAAACACAACACTTCCTATAATTGGACACAAACACTGCATCCCAGACATAGGGAAACATTGAAGAGGCATCTTGTCATGTCCCATTCAGTATGTAGTTTCACAACAGATCAATACCAGAGGTGAACTTAAACCCTGTACCACTTTGAATAGAAGACAACAGCATTACTTATTAATGAGGGTGCTGGGAATAAAGGAACCCGCAGTTCAGTTGCGGTCAAACATTACTTCACCATGTGAAGAGCTCACAGCACACGCTCTGATAACATAAGCTGAACAATGTAAGACAAGCACTTGATCACTTGGCTACGTCGCTGATGCCTGCTGGACTGTCCATTAATTACGGTACTCCATTCTGTTTGTTTATGTTTTATCTGTCGGCCCCAGCCGCGAACTCAGGCACTGTGTGTAGTTAATCCGACCCCCTCTGCCTAGTCATCGCCATTTTACCTGCTGTTATTGTGCTAGCTGATTAGCTGTTGTCTCACCTGTTGTTTTAGCAAGCTCTCCCAATCAAGACCTGCGATTACTTTATGCCTTGCTGTATGTCTCTCTCAAATGTCAATATCCCTTGTATACTGTTGTTCAGGTTAGTTATCATTGTTTTAGTTTACAATGGAGCCCCTAGTTCCACTCTTCATACCTCTGACACTCCTTTGTACCACCTCCCACACATGCGGTGACCTCACCCATTACAACCAGCATGTCCAGAGATACAACCTCTCTTATAATCACCCAGTGCCTGGGCTTACCTCCGCTGTACCCGCACCCCACCATACCCGTCTGCGCACTATGCCCTAAATATATTCTACCATGCCCAGAAATCTGCTCCTTTTATTCTTTGTCCCCAAAGCTCTAGGCGACCAGTTTTGATAGCCTTTAGCCGCACCCTCATACTACTCCTCCTTTGTTCCGCGGGTGATGTGGAAGTAAACCCAGGCCTTGCATGTCCCCAGGCACCCTCATTTGTTGACTTCTGTGATCGAAAAAGCCTTGGTTTCATGCATGTCAACATCAGAAGCCTCCTCCCTAAGTTTGTTTTACTCACTGCTATAGCACACTCTGCCAACCCTGATGTCCTTGCAGTGTCTGAATCCTGGCTTTGGAAGGCCACCAAAAATTCTGAGATTCCCATACCCAACTATAACATTTTCCGTCAAGATAGAACTGCCAAAGGGGGCGGAGTTGCAGTCTACTGCAGAGATAGCCTGCAAAGTAATGTCATACTTTCCAGGTCCATACCCAAACAGTTCGAACTACTGATTTTAAAAATTACTCTCTCCAGAAATAAGTCTCTCACTGTTGCCGCCTGCTACCGACCCCCCTCAGCTCCCAGCTGTGCCCTGGACACCATTTGTGAATTGATCGCCCCCCATCTAGCTTCAGAGTTTGTTATGTTAGGTGACCTAAACTGGGATGTGCTTAACACCCCGGCAGTCCTACAATCTAAGCTAGATGCCCTCAATCTCACACAAATTATCAAGGACCTACCAGGTACAACCCTAAATCCGTAAACATGGGCACCCTCAGAGATATCATCCTGACCAACTTGCCCTCCAAATACACCCTCGCTGTCTTCAATCAGGATCTCAGTGATCACTGCCTCATTGCCTGTATCCGCTACGGGTCCGCAGTCAAATGACCACCCCTCATCACTGTCAAACGCTCGCTAAAACACTTCTGTGAGCAGGCCTTTCTAATTGACCGGGCCCAGGCATCCTGGAAGGATATTGACCTCATCCCGTCAGTTGAGGATGCCTGGTCATTCTTTAAAAGTAACTTCCTCACCATCTTAGATAAGCATGCTCCGTTCAAAAAAATGCAGAACTATAGCCCTTGGTTCACTCCAGACCTGACTGCCCTCGACCAGCACAAAAACATCCTGTGGCGGACTGCAATAGCATCAAATAGTCCCCGCGATATGCAACTGTTCAGGGAAGTCAGGAACCAATACACGCAGTCAGTCAGGAAAGCAAAGGCCAGCTTGTTCAAGGAGAAATTTGCATCCCGTAGCTCTAACTCCAAAAAGTTCTGGGACACTGAAGTCCATGGAGAACAAGAGCACCTCCTCCCAGCTGCCCACTGCACTGAGGCTAGGTAACACGGTCACCACTGATAAATCCAAGATAATTGAAAACTTCAACAAGCATTTCTCAACGGCTGGACATGCCTTCCCCCTGGCTACTCCAACCTCGGCCAACAACCCCCCCCCCCGCGCAGCTACTCGCCCAAGCCTCTCCAGGTTCTCCTTTACCCAAATCCAGATAGCAGATGTTCTGAAAGAGCTGCAATACCTGGACCCGTAAAAGTCAGCTGGTCTTGACAATCTGGACCCTCTATTTCTGAAACTATCCGCCGCCACTGTCGCAACCCCTATTACCAGCCTGTTCAACCTCTCATATCGTCTGAGATCCCCAACGATTGGAAAGCTGCCGCAGTCATCCCCCTCTTCAAACGGGGAGACACCCTGGACCCAAACTGTTACAGACCTATATCCATCCTGCCCTGCCTATCTAAGGTCTTCGAAAGCCTAGTCAACAAACAGATGACTGACCATTTCGAATCCCACCATACCTTCTCCGCTGTGCAACCTGGTTTCCGAGCCGGTCACGGGTGCACCTCAGCCACGCTCAAGGTACTGAACGATATCATAACCGCCATCGATAAAAGATAGTACTGTGCAGCCGTCTTCATCGACCTTGCCAAGGCTTTCGACTCTGCCAATCCCCATATTCTTATCGGCAGACTCAGTCGCCTCGGTTTTTCTAATGACTGCCTTGCCTGGTTCAGTGAAATTCATAACTGTCCTACATTTTATCTAACAGGTGGCATATATAAGCCTAAATATTGCTGTTACATTGCACAACCTTCAATGTAATGTCATAATGAACGCAAGAGAAGTGACACAATTTGCCTAGTTAATATTGCCTGCTAACATGGATTGCTTTTAACCAAATATGCAGGTTTAAAATATATACTTCTGTGTATTGATTTTAAGAAAGGCATTGATGTTTATGGTTAGGTACATTCGTGCAACGATTGTGCTTTTTTCACAAATTAGCTTTTGTTAAATCATCCCCCGTTTGGTGAAGTTGGCTGTCTTTGTTAGGAAGAAATGGTCTTCACACAGTTCGCAACGAGCCAGGTGGCCCAAACTGCTGCATATACCCTGACTCTGTTGCACAGAGCGCAAGTGACACAATTTCCCTAGTTAAAAGAAATTCATGTTAGCAGGCAATATTAACTAAATATGCAGGTTTAAAAATATACATTTACATTACATTTAAGTCATTTAGCAGATATATAGCAAATATATACTTGTGTACTGATTTTAAGAAAGGAGTTGATGTTTATGGTTAAGTACAAATTGGTGCAACAACAGTGCTTTTTTCACGAATGCGCTTGTTAAATCACCCGTTTGGCGAAGTAGGCTGTGATTCAATGATAAATTAACAGGCACCTCATCGATTAAATGCAACACAAGACAAGCTAGATAATCACTAGTTAACTACATTACTAGTTTATGTTAAGATTGATTGTTTTTCATAAAATAAGTTTAATGCTAGCTAGCACCTTGCCTTGGCTCCTTGTTGCACTCGCATAACAGGTACTCAGCCTGCCACGCAGTCTCCTCGTGGAGTGCAATGTAATCGGCCATAATCAGTGTCCAAAAATGACGATTACCGATTGTTATGAAAACTTGAAATTGGCCCTAATTAAATCGGCCATTCCGATTAGTCGGTCGCCCTCTAGTTTCTATCATATGACCTTGAACAGGTTAAACTGATCACATTTAGTTTTCGTCTTTTATTCTATTTCACCTTTTTAATTCTGCTTTCACCCCGGCTCAAATTCAATAGCCCAGTGGATACACACTTTGTGTGTGTGTGAGAGTGAGTGAGTGAGTGAGTGAGTGAGTGAGTGAGTGAGTAGAGTGAGTGAGAGACTGCAGACAGCCTGTCTCCCAGCATTGCTGTTCCCCCGTGGAGGGTGTGTAATGGTTCTTGACAGAGCAGTGTAATGTGTGATAGATCACACTTCAGGGACCTGATAATCACATCACCCTCTATCGCCTATCAGCTGGCCACCGCAGGACACCCTTCACACAGACACAGGGAGCCCTCACACTCCCCTCCTGTCCCTCCACTCTCTCCCTCTTTCCAAGCCCCCACTATCTGTCCTTCTTTCTTTCTTTGTTGTGTTTTTATCTGCAAATTGCAACTGACCACAGAGCTGTAGCATAAACAAAGTGGAACACAGCATGCAGAAACTATAAGCTGAATTCCTTCCTCCTCTCACACCATTAAGGGTGCTTGCGGAGTTCATCTCTCTGTAGAGTGGGCTTTGTGGTGACATCACTTAATTTAGGTGGTTGTACAATTTAACTGCTCTTTTCTGGATTGTTGATAACTAGTGGGCATGGTCCTAATTCTGCTCTGTATGCATTGTTTGAGATTTTGCGTTGTACCCAGCTAAGTATATTTCTGCATGCAGAGTCTCAATTGGATGTTTATTCTATTTTGTGAATTCTTGGTTAGTGAGTGGACCCCAGAACTCACAACCATAGAGGGTTCTGACTGAATTATATTTAGCCAGATCCTAATTGTGATGTTGAGTTTTATTTTCCCTTTTGATGGCATAGAAGGCCCTTCTTGCCTTGTCTCAGATCATTCACAGCCTTGTGGAAGTTACCTGTGTTTTTCCACCATGCTTCTACATCTGCATTGCTCTCTGTTTAGTGTTCTAGGCTGGGATTCTGTATATAACTTTGTAACATCTGCTGATGTAAAAAGGGCTTTATAAATACATTTGATTGATTGATGTTAGGCTAAGGTACGTATAGTTTTCGTGTGCTCTAGGACAACGGTGTCTAGATGGAATTTGTAATTCCGGTCCTGGTGACTGGACCTTTTTTGGACCTCTATTTTTGTCTTACTGAGATTCACTGTCAAGGCCAGGTCTGACAGAAGATCTACGTGCTAAGCACCAGATCTTCTGCAAACAGTAGACATTTGATTTCTGAGTCCAGTAGGGTGAGGGCGGGTGCTGCACACTGTTCTAGTGCCCCGCGCCAATTCATTGATATATGTGACCCACAACCTGGATTCACTCCTATGTAGCAAAATTTGAAACGCTTTTTAAAAATTTTTAAATGTTTTTTTTTTTTACATTGGACAAAAGTAGAGACTCCGAGCTAGAAAGTGGCATATCATACACTACACTTGAGGAACAATGGGAAAGTAATTCAGCTTTGAAAGTTGATAAACTTGGAACCCCACTTTTGAGAAAATGGCCCTTGAATATTTTGGTACACCTACTGGAGAGCTCCTCTTTGTCTACACCAATTCAGTATCGTTCACACCCTCTTAAGTCTTAGCCCCACCCATCTCTTTAAGGATTCACGTGAGGCCATGTGCTAAACAGAGAAAGTAGTGCTGTAAAGAACCAAAGACTTCAAGACTAAAAGTGATAAATGTAGCAGCCTAAAATAAGGAAAAACTCGAAATAAAAAAATCTAGTCCGTGGCCTATATCCTAATCTGACTTTGGTGAAAGTCATGTTCTTCACATTACCCTCTCTGGTAAAGACAGTGTATTTGTCACATGCACAGGATACAAAAAGATGTTCTTCACATTACCCTCTCTGGTAAAGACAGTGTATTTGTCACATGCACAGGATACAAAAAGATGTAAACAGTATAGTGAAATGGTTACTTGCATATTTGCATAATAGAATGATCAAAGACAGAAAATGACCAGATAAAAATATTTGAAATAATGCTTACCCAGACACAATTTTCTATATTCCTGGGTCATGTGAAGGAAATACTATAACCACCTCCCAGCCACATCTGGCTAAGTGGATTGGTCACGGTTGTCTAGACATGTACGCGTTCATGAAATACAAAAGACGACCATGATCACCCTCATAAACACCTGTCTAACTTGATGGGTCATGTAATCATCTAGCGAAATGGTGTCTTTTGTTTAGACATGTAGCTAAATAATGAACCGGCATAATCCCAACTCATTCTACCACCAATTCAAATCAACTCCTTCACATAGAGATGATCAGGCTGGTGATTGTGGCCTGTGGAATAGTGTTCCACTCCTCTTCAATGACTGTGCGAAGTTGCTGGATATTGGCGGAAACTGGAACATGCTATTGTCTACGTCGATCCAGAGCTTCTCAAAACATGCTCAATGAGTGATATGTCTGAGTATGCAGGCCATGGAAGAACATACATTTTTCAACTTCCAGGAATTGTGTACAGATTCTTGTGACCGTGCATTATCATGCTGAAACATGAGGTGATGGCGGTGGAGGAATGGCACAACAATGGGCCTCAGAGTCTCGTCACGTTCTCTCTGCATTCAAACTGCCATCATTGTCCATAGCTATTGCCTGCCCATACCATAACTCCACCACCATGGGGCACTGTTCACAACATTGACATCAGCAATCCACTCGCCCACATCTGCCATATGCCCAGTACAGTTGAAACCGGGATTCATCCGTGAAGAGCACACTTCTGCCGCATGCCAGTGGCCATCGAAGGTGAACATTTTCCCACTGAAGTTGGTCAGGACACCAAACTGCAGTCAGGTCAAGACCCTGGTGAGGATGATGAACACGCAGATGAGCTTCCCATGATCTTTGGTCGTGCAAACCCAGTTTCATCAGCTGTCCAGGTGGCTGGTCTTTCATGATCCAACAGGTGAAGAAGCCGGATGTGAAGGTCCGCCCATACAAAGCCATACACATGGTCTGCGGTTGTGAGGCTGGTTGGACTTATTGAAAATGTTTCTAAAACGACGTTGAAGGCGGCTTATGGTAGAGAAATAATCACTAAATTCTCAGTCAACAGCTCTGGTGGACATTCCTGAGGTCAGCATGCCAACTGCACGCTCCCTCAAATTGAGATAAGTGAAGAGGCGACTCCGGGATGCTGGCCTTCTAGGCAGAATTGCAAAGAAAAAGCCATATTGACTGGCCAATAACAATAAAATATTAAGATGGGAAAAAGAACACAGACACTGGACAGAGGAACTCTGCTTAGAAGGCCAGCATCCCGAAGTCACCTCTTCCCTGTTGATGTTGAGACTGGTGTTTTGCGTAACTATTTAATGAAGCTGCCAGTTGAGGACTTGTGAGGTGTCTGTTTCTCTAACTAGACACTAATGTACTTGTCCTCTTGCTCAGTTGTGCACCGGGGCCTCCCACTCATTCTATTCTGGTTAGAGCCAGTTTGCGCTTTTCTGTGAAGAGAGTAGTCCACAGTGTTGTATGAGATCATCAGTTTCTTGGCAATTTCCCGCATGGAATAGCCTTCATTTCTCAGAACAAGAATAGACTACGAGTTACAGAAGAAAGCACGTTGATTCTTGCCATTTTGAGCCTGTAATCAAACCCACAAATGCTGATGCTCCAGATACTCAACTAGTCTAAAAGGCGGACAGTTTTATTGCTTCTTTAAATCAGAAAAACTGTTTTCAGCTGTACCAACATAATTGCAAAAGGGTTTTCTAATGATCAATAAGCCTTTTATCTTCTCTACGGTAGTGTCGATTTTGCTGTGATCTGATAGGGGTGTCAGAGGGCTGACTGAACACTCAGAGACTGGGTTTCGGTCAGTAATAAAGTAGTCTACAGTAAGGCCTACTACTGCCAAGGGATGATCTATAGCTGTACCTAGAGTAGGAGTCCCCTACCATGGACTATGTACATACCCAGCGTGTGACAGAGCTGCAGGAGATGTGACCCATGTTCTCGTAGTGGTGTCTAGGGGGCTAGATCTCTCTCCCTCTGTGACCCAATCCCTCCATTATTCCAGAAGAACCAGATCCATGACTCAATGTGCATATATTTAGTCATTCATTCACCAAACATCAGACCTGGTCCTGTGAACCCACGGCTCACTACCTTCAACACTGTCTTTCAAATGGAATCAAACTAATTAAAAACAACAAAGAAACAGAACCAAAATACAGTTAACAATAAATACTTTTGGATGAGATACTATGTTCTCTCATAGGCCCAGGAGTCTGTTTCAAACAAACACTGCTAGACAATGTGGGCTTGTAAAAATAAAAACAGAAATTTGAGTTGAAGTGGTGGCTCTATCAGCCCATTTACAGACGGGCTGCCAGACCCTGGTATTTTCCCACAACATATTAACCCAGGCAGGCAGGGAGATGATGACAGGAAGCCGAGTTGCCAGTGAATTTCTAGTCTGTGTCGGCATAGTTACAACTCTGTTAACACTAACAGTTAAAACCAATCATCAGCTTCATGACACCATACGCTGTAAAGGAAGCGACTATTTCATACCAGCAGCAGAGTGTGCTGTGGAATGCTAATCAATCCAGCGAAAAAGAGCAGACAACAAACCATGTTATGTCAACACTGCATACCCACACATTCTCCTAATGCTGTGAAGCACACAGAGAGAGAGCACCACTAATAAGAGAAAACAAGGCTTGCTCCTCTGCAGACAAGGCCAGTCTTCTCCTCAGACACTTGCAGTTTATGTGTGTGTGTGTGTGTGTGTGTGTGTGTGTAGTTATATAAGGATGCTGCACTACTAGAGGAGAGGAGAGGATGGCTGTCTGGGCTGTTCTGAGGAGGAATGGGAACAGTACAACAGTCAGCCTAAGAAATACAGTCTGGAAATGTGAGGAATGAGCCCTGACGTACGTGTGTGTGTTTGATGGAAAGGGAGATGGAAAAGTTGGTGACCGAGAGCAGGCCAGAGAGATTAATGCAATATAGTGAAAGAAAGAAAGAGGGGAAAGATGGATCCAGGAATGTGAAGATAGAGTGAAGACAGAGATAAAACAAAGAAACAGTGAGTGAGCGTCCAGAGCAGAGGATGCCAACTCCTTGTAGGAGCTGGATCAGGGTAAGTACTAACAGATTAGCTCTAATGTATCTGCATATCATCCAGCCACACCATGAATAGAGCATTACAGTGGGCAATAGTGGGGGGGGGGGCAGAGAGTCGGCATTTAAAAGGGTCAATCAGCAGTTGCTACATCCATTTCTGGACTTGTGAATTCATCATATTTACTCATGAATATAAACTTATAAATGCTTCATGATCTTAGCTGGACTGTCCTACCCCATCAGAACCCAAAACATAAGATCGTTTTACTCCAATATTCGCAAACAAAGTAAATGTTAAACTGAAAAGCCTCAAAACATGGTTAAAGCTATCATTTTGATATCATGGATGGTCAGTCCTTGCATCCATAGCAGCTTATGAATTTGAGAATGATTACATTTCTCCAGCCCCATTCTTCAGCTTCAGTGTGCTTTGTTGTTGATTAAATAGCTGATTGGACCTTTAACATGGCTTTTTCCTCTCTCCTCACTATCAGAACAACCAGGGATCTGTTTCTGTCAGTGGGTGGAACCTGGGATTCCTGAAAAAAAGAGCTATAGCCTGAGGTGGTTGTATGGGTAGCATTAGTCAGGACTGCAGCTTTCACAAACTGGAGGAATGCTCTGTACTTGGCCTGGATGTGTGCCCCAACATGCTCCTAAAATCATCATTGTGCAATAGCTGGATCCAGAGGTTTCTATCAAGAATAGGTAAATATACAGTTCTGGCTGGATCTAGGTAGCAGCAAATCAATGCTTGGTACACCACTACAGATATACCCTTGGACCTTGGCAAGAGGCAATTTGTTTGGACGCTGACAATTGCAAAAATGGGCATGGTAGTGGTAGGTGCTCCTGGGATGGACTACAGAGCTACTGCACTGTAAGAACATGGGAGACGTAGTTTTGAAGGGGTGTAATGGGCTCAAGTTCCCACAGCAGATGCAGGGCAGAGTTCATTCAGAGTGCATTCTCTGATGCCACACACGTTGACATTAACCGAAGGGGGGAGGGGGGGGGGGGCAGCAGAGCGAGTGCTACCATGCCTCTGCTCCCTCCCAAAGCTTTGAGTCCTTTCTGTGCTACCATGCCTCCGTTCCCTTCCAAAGCTTAAGTCTCCAAACAAGATGAATAAAAACACCACTCTGCTGTTTGTTTAACGAGGGCCTGCAGAACAACTCCTGATTCAGACTCCTGACACAGATAAATGCATAATACACTGTGTATACAAAACATGAACAACACCTTCCTAATCTTGAGTGGCACACCCTTTCTCCCTCAGAACAGCCTCAATTCGTTGAGGCATGGACTCAACAAGGTGTTGAAAGCGTTGCACAGGGATGCTGGCATATGTTGACTCCAATGCTTCCTACAGTTATGTCAAGTTGGATGGATGTCCTTTGGATGTCCATCCTTGATAGACACAGCAAACTGTTTTCAACTGTTCTTAAAAACCCAGCAGCATTGCAGTTCTTGACACAAACCGGTGCGCATGGCACCTACTACCATAACCAATTTGAAAGACACTTAAATATTTTGTCACCTTCTGAATGGCACACATACACAATCCATGTCACAATTGTTTCAAGGTTTCAAAATCCTACTTTAACCGGTGTGTTCCCCGTCATCTACACTGACTGAAGTGTAGATGAAGTGTATTTAACAAGTGACATCAAGAAGGGATCATAGATTTCACCTTGTCAGTCTAATGGAAAGAGCAGCTGTTCTTAATGTTTTGTACACTCAGTATCTCGAAGGAGTTAATGTATATAGATTATCATATAAGAGATTCACAGTGGGAAAGTACAGTAGCTAGGTTTCCCCAAAAGCTGATTAACATGAGTCTATCAAAAGTGAGAGAAACGATGTAGGCCTATACTTCCAAATGTATTTATTGGTCTTAAAGTTGATCACGTCTCATATCAAATGTGAGGTCTCAATGAAAGAGGAAAAAACGGGTTGCCCGCCAGACAGAGAGACACTTGAACAAACACCAACCTACAATACCATTTCTATATTTCATCATCAGCATCATCATCATCATCATCATCATTATCATCCAGGGAAGCGCCAGACTTGGCAGCTTCTATAGCTAAGCAAAGCTTCATTCCACAGAGCAGCTCAGAACGGCTCTTCTGGTTTAGGCTCTTCTCGAGAGGCTTACAGGAGACCGAGGAGAGCAAAGCTAGGTTTGACTGTGTTTGCTCTCAGTTCGCTCTCTCACACAGTTGTGACTCTGGAGATGTCAGAGGAGTAGGAGAGTTCCTCCTGGCTCAGCCCACAGCAGCAGAAAAGACTGTCAGAAGCTTGCTCCATAATGAGACTAGATGACCTTTGACCTGCCAGTGGACAACTGGCACACCACCGCCCGAGGGGGAGAGGCATCAGTCAAAGCTAACATGACCACTGGTCTGGGCATAGCAGGTGGAGGTAAGGGAGAGAGGGAAGGGGTGAGAGACAGTGAAAGATATGGTGAGGACATGAGAAGGAGGGAGACAGGGAAAGGAGGAGCAGAAAAGAAGGATGTGTGTGAGACACGTGTGGGATTGAGTAGGGACATGACGAATAGAAACCAAATTGGTTCTGTTAAAACATTAAGAAAAATTCAGAAAATTCCACATTTGCATCTCAAGGCGAGTCCATTTCAGATGGTTAACAATCATTGCACCTGTACTACCATTACTGTACCGCGTAATGTTTGCATTTCCTCGTTTAACTTCTAAAAGTATTGCCATACAGGACTTTGCTGCTGTCGCTTGCCTTTCTCTGCCATTTTTTCAACTGCTAATGACGATGACGTAGTAGTGTAGGGTTGACTCCAAAATAACGGATTCCTCAACTCCTTGCACATCGACTCACGATGTCGACTCCCATTTCTGAGTGTCAAAATTGGATTCCCCTAAGAATCGACTCCTGAGATTCAGTATTTTTAGGATCGAGGAGACTGATTAGTTTGCCACACTTCCGGCAACACAAACACTTGCATCTTTCAAAGCGAGGAACGGAGAGAGAGGAGAGGGGCACATTATAGGCAGGTAGGTCCTAATGGCATACATAATCAGAACTGTGCACTAGGCCCATCCATCTTCAATCAACAGCAATGGATGCAAAATCACTCAACAAGGCCTATCATCAGTGATTAGGCTTTAAAGATGAGCGAGATGCAACAGTTTGCTCTCACAGTACCTGCGAACGTGCATGAGTTTGTTTACAGTGTGGTAGCCAGGGCACTAAAACAGAGGAGAAGTTAGTCTGACGCTTCAACGCTCTTAGTTGTTGCTGTAATTGACCCACTATGCCAGGGCTATTCAACTCTTACCCTACGAGGTCCAGAGCCTGCTGGTTTTCTGTTCAACCTAATAACAATGAATTGCAAGCACCTGGTGTCCCAGGTCTAAATCAGTCCCTGATTAGAGGGGGGAAATTATCAAATGCAGTGGAACTGGCTTCGAGGTCCAGAGTTGCATTTGAGGGCACTATGCTGTTTACTTTCTGCAACAACAAAAAAAGGTTAGGGATTTTTCTTAATGTTAAGGATCCCAATTTGGTTTAAACGTTTTAATGTTCACACCCCTAGGCGGGAGTGTTTGTGGACAGGGATGATTGAGAAGGAGGGATGAATACAGTACATAGAACTAATAGAAGTCTTCTTACCGATCTGTCTCTCCAGGTCTGCAGCCTCGTCAGGTGTAGCTCGGGGCAGGACCCCCGGGTCACTGAAGCTCGTCCTGAAGAGAGTCCCCAGCACAAAGACAAATAGCACCCCCCCTATCACTGGGATGGCTGGGGTGAGCTGCACCGACAGGAAGGGACAGCTAAGGGAAAGAAAGATGAGAGAGAGAGAGGCAGAGTTAGACTCACAGATCCCTCAGTGTATGCAAGTCCTGAAGTATTCAGAATAGGCTGCGCTAAGTCAAACATACGACTATCATGAGAATCGTCGGCACGTGTTTGCTGGCCAAGAAAGTGTCGTTTCGGGAAGTGGATATAATTATCCTCCACGCCCAGCCCCATTTCAAAGCAGAGCGTAGATATTAGATATGGAGACTCATGACCTCCGTTTACAGACAATTATCCGGACGCCTGTCTCTATCCCACCCCCTCAGCACCCTCCTCCCCCTGGGCCTGGGCTTCCCCACTGTCTGCCCTGTAATCTGATCTAATGACAGATCATTGAGTTTTATCCCATTAGTTAGGTCTGATCTTGCAGGTACTTATTACTGTAATCGCTGTAAGAGCTGATATGGCCAGGCCATGCACTGTCACTTCCGTTTTCATTACTGACGAGGAGCGGGGGGGGGGGGTGAGGCATTCCTTGAGGGGGATATTAATTAATGTGTGACGTGGAGTCCTTATGGTTTATCAAACAAACACAATGTCATTCTGTTACTTTAAGTCGGACACTTACTATCAAAAGGTGTCAGCATACCCCTTTCTCATGTCAGTCATGTGTGAGGATCTACGTGGTCTAAAGAACTCATCTGGTTACTTCGCCTGTCTGTAAAGAACAGGGCGGGCTCTACGTTCATCCTGCTTACTCATATCCGTTACGATACTCGGAAAGGCACTGGAGCAACGAACCGTCCTTGCTGCCTCTGCCTGGCCGGTTCTCCTCTCTCTACTTGGATTCTCTGCCTCTAACCTATTACAGTCACTGGCTTACTGGTGCTCTTCCATGCCGTCCCTAGGAGGGGTGTGTCACTGACGTGATCTTCCAGTCCGGGTTGGCGCCCCCCCTTGGATTGTGGCGTGGCGGAAATCTTTGTGGGCTATACTTGGCCTTGTCTCAGGATGGTGATTGAAGATATCCCTCTAGTGGTGTGGGGGCTGTGCTTTGGAAAATTGGGTGGGGTTATATCCTGCCTGTTTGGCCCTGTCCGGGGGTATCATCGGACGGGGCTACAGTGTCTCCTGACCCCTCCGGTCTCAGCCTCCAGTATTTATGCTGCAGTAGTTTGTGTGTCGGGGGGCTAGGGTCTGTCTGTTCTATCTCTCCTGTCTTATCTGGTGAATTTAAGTATGCTCTCTCTCCCTTTCTTACTCTTGGAGGCCCTGAGCCCTAGGACCATGCCTCAGGACTACCTGGCATGATGACCCTTGCTGTCCCCAGTCCACCTGGCCGTGCTGCTGCTCCAGTTTCAACTGTTCTGCCTGCGGCTAGGGAACCCTGACCTGTTCACCGAACGTGCTACCTGTCCCAGACCTGCTGTTTTCAACTCTCTAGAGACAGCAGGAGCGGTATAGATACTCTGAATGATCGGTTATGAAAAACCAACTGACATATACTCCTAAGGTGCTGAACTGTTGCACCCTCGACAACCACTGTGATTATTATTATTTGACCCGGCTGGTCAGCTATGAACATTTTGGCCATGTTCTGTAATCTAATCTCCACCCGGTACAGCCAGAAGAGGACTGGCCACCCCTCATAGCCTGGTTCCTCTCTAGGCTTCTTCGTAGGTTCATTGTTTGCTGCTTGAAGTTTTAGGCTGGGTTTCTGTACAGCACTTTGTGACATCAGCTGATGTAAGAAGGGCTTTATAAATAAATTTGATTGATTGCCCTGATTGGAGAGTGAAGTTGTATTTCTCCGTAATTTTACCCAATCACTTTTCCTCCATGTTTTTGGTCTGATAATATAGATTGCTGCTGCCTGCTACTATGATAAATCACACAGCAAGGATGTTTGCTATCAAGCTATAAATGTGTCAAATATCTTACAAGCGGGGCAAGTAAAAAATAAAAAATGAAGTAAAAATAATGAAAACGCTGAGTGACAGAAAACTTGTTTGCCTGCTGCAAGTTGAGGGACACAGACACACACACACACCTAATTTGCAGTGAGAACGTGCAGGGAGTATTTTGCCCACATCTACTTAGGCATATTAAAAAAAAAAAAAAATTCTCCGATCACCAATATCATCTGATCCGACTATAAACTGTACATTTACAGATATGATTGCGAGTATGGCCAAACCCTACTAGGTATGCAAAGATATTGCAAAGATATTGTGAATCAGGGAGCATTGGTGGATTGACTATTCAGCAGATTTATGGCAGAGGCCTGTTCCATCACCATTCTCCAGATGGCAACACCTTGGGAGCCTGGCCATATCCACAGTGCTACAGAACCAGGGTCGCAGCCAGGGCCAGAAGGTGGGAGCCAGCACTCCCACCAACCTGGCCACACTATTATAAGCCTACCATTCTTTGGTGCTTGAGTGGAGGATGGGAGTCCAAAGCTGAAGCTAAGGAACCAACAATGTTCAAACACTGGCTGGTAAAAAAGTAACCATCTCAGTTTTCAGATGATCTCAGGTCAACTAGCATAAATTCATGCAGCCAAAACTTCAAGAATTTTGGCCAAGATATGAGAGGTGGGTATTGATGGCCAGATTGGGGGTGTGACTGACAGAGTCTTCCAATCCACTGGCTGTCTTTTCTGGGTGGCTGCATGTGCCTGGCTTGCTGGCCTGCCCCCAGGGCACACCCTGGTCAATGCCCATCCCAAGTTCCCATCCCTCAGTAAGGCTGCTGCCAGGAAAGCTGGAGGACACTACATCCTGTAAGCCTTATTAATACCACGACTGGGCAGCAGCTGCTGTCGCCAGCTGGCTAACACACCAAATCTGGACCTGCTATAAAAAGTGATCAAGTAACAGTGAAACAGCAAAAGTAGCTCCTGTTTCACCAAGTTCCCAGAGCAGCAGAGAAAATGAGTTCCCACAGAAAGTGAGGGTAAAAGTAGAGCCGTGTGGATGAAACATGTTGGTAGTGTCCTCTGTCCTGTTGTCTGGGACATCAGCTAGGGTCTACTCTGCACAATGATGGGATAATAGCAGCACTGGCTGGACTAATATCCACGTTTCCCGTTCTGCCAGAGATGGACTAAATGTGATCTGCTGTGTGCCTGGAAATTATCTGTGTGTGTGTGTGTGTGTGTGTGTGTGTGTGTGTGTCTGAGGACTGACTCTTTCACAGTCACATGCTGGTAGAGTAGAGGGTATAGCAGACTTACAGACCAGAGGCAGGTCATAGTGAGCCTCTTTCTACAGCTCAACTAAGGGTGAGCATACATACCAACTCACTGACATCATCACCCACTCTGACATAGTCTGGGAGAGAGGGACAGGGAGACACACGATTAAGTGCACGGGAGGTGGTGTAGCAACAGAGTTGCAAAGACTGACTATGAATGCATAAAACCCACTCCATGGTGAAGCCCTCATTCCCATGAGGTAGTACAGACCCAGTGGATCCCCCTCCACCTCTGTCTGTTGAGAGATCATGTCGTTCTGAGCACAGCTGTCCCTTTGAGGAGAGATTACAGTGAGGAAGATGTACTCCAGAGGCCTGCTCCTGCCCTGCCTGACGATGTAATCCATTACCAGGCCAAATCCTCAGAGCCAAGTTGAGCCCTGCTAGAGCTGGAGCTTGATATATATAGCCCATCACCACCATGACCCTGCAGTATAGAAGGCCAGAGTGGAGCTAAGAGTCATTCACTCTGACCATAGCAGTCCAATAGTGTGTCCATCAATCCAGAGCCATTGTCTGCTTTTAATGATGGAAACCGCTAAGCAAGACGGAATAAAACTACAGTTTGAATGTCTTTCTGCTGTCATCATATGGATGGTATAGATACCCGTGGACGCTAACCTGCCCCCTCTGTGGGAGGGTTAACCCAGGCGAGGATGAGCAGTGATTGTTCCTTTCTGCTCTTGATGCATCCTGGGCTTGTTAACCTATCTTGGGTAGGGGGCAGTATTTTGATGTTTGGATGACAAACATTCCCAAAGTAAACTGCCTGTTACTCAGGCCCAGAAGCTAGGATGTACATATGCATGGTAGTATTGGATAAAAAACACTCTGAAGTTTCCAAAAATGTTGAAATTATGTCTGTGAGTATAACATAACTGATAAAACCTGAGGAAAATACATCTAGGATGTGGGAGTTTTTGATGTGGGTAGTTTTCCATTGAATGCCAAGAGATGATCTAAATGGTTAGGACACAGAATGCAGTTCCTATGGCTTCCACTAGATGTCAACAGTCTTCAGACATTGTTTCAGGCTTGTTTACTGAAAAATTAAGAAGAATGAGACCATTTTGTAAGTGGACTGTAGAATCAAGCAGAGAACCAGACAGACAACCAGTGGCCACACTAAGCTTACACTGTTGTTGTTTTGGGATAGGCTATTATCACTACTGATGTAGGATTTTAATTTGATCACTCTTTTGCTGCTGATAAATTTTCTGCACAGCAGGAAATGCAGATGAGCTTCATGATTTACACAATTCACCGAAAACACTCACTAACACAAGGTCTTAAATTATTTTTTACCTTTATTTAACTAGGCAAGTTAGTTAAGAACAAATTCTTATTTTCAATGATGGCCTAGGAACAGTGGGTTAACTGCCTTGTTCAGGGGCAGAACGACAGATTTTTACCTTGTCAGCTCGGGGATACGATCTTGCAACATTTCGGTTACCAAGCCTAGTGGTGAGAGCGTTGGACATCTGCCGCCCAGGTTATTAATGACAGTACTGCACTTTTCATGTTGGCAAATTTTGGCCAGCTAATAGTCTAACCTCCAATCCAGCAACATTATGGACTAAACATTAAAATCCTGTTGCTGCACGATTATTTTGCAGCAAACAATATTGGTCACATTTTGATTTTCCATCTGTAGTAGTACACCACAGTGGGCAGATTAATAAATCTCACAGATGACCTGAATGTCTGGTCCCTACCGCTCGCATTTCTCCTTGCTCTGGAGAGCTCACACAGTAATGGAGGGTGATTCTGAGCATTCTGAGCCCTAAGCAGTCATGTGTTTATCCCTGTCAATGCAGGCCAGATGCAAGGCTTGCTGATCGATTGAATTTACAACACACAGCAGGCTGGAGAGGCCTAATCCCTGCCTATTTTGCTCCAGCTAAAGTGAAGGGAAACCCACAGGACCTACTGTGACATGAAATCCATTCAAGGTGAGCTGGTCTCATCTGTAGGGAATAGACAAGGTTTAACAGTTCAATGCCTTAGAAAGAGATAGGTGCCTGAAAATGTAAGACATGAAGAGCAAAGCGTATCACGACGAGGAGTAAAAACAAGGTAGACCTAATTGTTTGAAAAGCACGAGGCTACACGACTGGCCGAAGCGGTTTGACACAAGAAAGAGATCTAAATGCAATGACAAGTGGAACGTTTTCAGGGGCAGTCTCAAGCCCGACACTGCAAGTCCATTTAGACAGAAAGCAAGCAGACAGAGACATGTCAAATCTCTAGGAAACAAAAATGAATGTCCAAAATTGTTACTGTTAATTGTTTTCATCTATCCATTCAATCTGGCTTCCATTCAGTCTGATTGGTCACACATATCGTATTGAGGAATCCAGAAATTACCAGAGCTAATGCGAAATCACTAGGGATGTGAAGCACTTTACAAGGCTCATGTGAGGCCATATCTCCACAGACCATCACTGCGAAGCAAGGTCGACGTAGCTTTCAAGACTTTCTTGGAAATTTGAAAGCATTTCTGCAGTGTGCTTTTCTTGTCAAACTGTTCATGATAATCTGACCCAAGGACAGCCAAAGAGGGTAATTAGTCAAGCTTTTACAGACTGTAGGCTATGTTGGCCAGGGAAACCACCACATACAACCCTTGGACAGTTTGTTAGCTTTTGACGACTTACATTAAATTCCAAACCTGTCACGTTACAGTGCCTTGCAAAAGTATTCGCCCCCTTGGAATTTTCTTTATTTTGTTGCATTACAACCTGTAATTTAAATTGATTTTTTTTTTTTTTTTTTTTTTTTTTTATGTAATGGACATACAAAGTAGTCCAAATTGGTGAAGTGAAATGAAAAAAATAACTTGCTTCAAAACATTATAAAAATATTTAAACGGAAAAGTGTTGCGTGCATATGTATTCACCCCCTTTACTACGAAGCCCCTAAATAAGATCTGGTGCAACCAATTACCTTCAGAAGTAACATAATTAGTTAAATAAAGGCCACATGTGCGCAATCTAAGTGTCACATGATCTCAGTATATACACACACACACACACACACACACACACCTGTTCTGAAAGAGTCTGCAACACCACTAAGCAAGGGGTACCACCTAGCAAGCGGCACCATGAAGACCAAGGAGCTCTCAAAACAGGTCAGGGACAAAGTTGTGGAGAAGTACAGATCAGGATTGAGTAATAAAAAAATATCAAACTTTGAACATCCCATGGAGCACAATTAAATACATTATTTAAAAAATGGAAATAATATGGCACCACAACAAACCTGCCAAGAGAGGGCCGCCCACCAAAACTCACAGACCAGGCAAGGAGGGCATTAATTAGAGGAAACAATCAGACCAAAGATAACCCTGAAGGAGCTGCAAAGCTCCACAGCGGAGATTGGAGTATCTATCCATAGGACCACTTTAAGCCGTACACTCCACAGAGCTGGGCTTTGCGAAAGAGTGGCCAGAAAAAAAGCCATTGCTTGAAGAAAAAGATAAGCAATCACGTTTGGTATTCACCAAAAGGCATGTGGGAGACTCCCCAAACATCTGGAAGAAGGTACACTGGTTAGATGAGAGTAAAATTGAGATTTTTGGCCATCAAGGAAAACACTATGTCTGGTGCAAACACAACACCTCATCACGCCGAGAATATCATCCCCACAGTGAAGCATGGTGGTGACAGCATCTTGCGGTGGGGATGTTTTTCCATCGGCAAAGACTGGGAAACTGGTCAGAATTGAAGGAATGATGGCACTAAATACAGGGAAATTCTTGAGGGAAACCTGTTTCAGTCTTCCAGAGAATTGAGACAGGGACAGAGGTTCACCTTCCTTCAGGACAATGAATAGTTATGCATGCTCAACTTTAGATTATTTTATTTCTTGTTTGTTTCACAATAAAACATATTTTGCATATCTTCAAAGTGGTAGGCATGTTGTGTAAATCAAATGATACAACCTGGAATTAACATGGATATTTGGGGGGTTTGTATGGCAACAAAATAGGAAAAATGCCAAGGAGGGCAAATACATTCGCAAGCCCCTGTATCCTAAAATATAACTCTTTAACATCACAGCATGGTTGAGGGAGGGAGGCAAGCCTTCTTTGGCTTCCCTGTTGTCGAGGTAACAATTCAATCCAAATACTTGAAAAGAATTGTATCTTTTTTGCCCAAGCCTATAGGCTGGTTAGGTGTTGTAATTACTTGTGGATGGAGTGATCAAACATTGACTTTGTATTTTAAGTTGTCAAGCTTTCATGAAAGTCCACTGAAGAAAATTTTAAACTCAACATGAAATAACTTCAAAGATTTTACTTGAGTTAGTTCATAAGGAAATCATTCAGTTGAAATAAATGAAATAGGCCCTAATCTATGGATTTCACATGACTGGGAATACAGACATGCATCTGTTGTCACAGATACCATAAAAAAAGGTAGAGGTGTGGATCAGAAAACCATGCCTCATGCAGCGTAATACATCTCCTTCGCATAGAGTTGACCAGGCTGTTAATTGTGGCCTGTGGAATGTTGTCCCACTCCTCTTCAATGGCTGTGCGAAGTTGCTGGATATTGGCGGGAACCTGAACATGCTGTCATACACGTTTGGGATGCTCTGGATCAACATTACTTTCTCTCCACAGAACACATTATCTGGTTGCTAAGCAACAGTTTGTCTAGACGAAACCAGTCTCATGCTAGCTCATTTAAATTGTTCAAACTAAATACATACTGCAATATCAACCACAAAACCTATTTTCTTTGATTTTAAGGCTCAAAATACAACATGCCTTGTTTTGCATTTCTGGTAACAACATGTATGCCGGTATGGTACAGAAAACAGTATGACAGTCTGAATACCGTCCAACCCTAGCACAAAATACATCATCCAATATCTCAACCCATGAATGGCCGCCTGACTGTGTAGACTAAATGCAAAGTTTACTGACAGACACTAAAGGAGTGTGCTTCCCAAATGCGCCGATAACTACTGCCTCGGTCATCAGCTCTGGCGCTGGGAGACAAGCCACATGTAATGGAGAAAGAGTCAGGTCACAGTGTGTTACCCTAGAGAGGTTATGTGGGACGCAAGCGTCCCACCTGGCCAACATCCAGTGAGATTGCAGAGCGCCAAATTCAAATACAGAAATACTCATTATAGAAATTCAGAAAAGATACAACTATTTTACATTGGTTTAAAGATTAACTTCTTGTGAATCCAACCACGGTGTCAGATTTCAAAAATGCTTTAAGGCGAAAGCATACCTTACAATTATTTGAGAACATAGCCCAGCAGACAAATCATTACAAACAGTAACCAGCCAAGTAGAAGAGTTACACAAGTCAGAAAGAGATAAAATAATTTACCTTTGATGATCTCAGAAGACATTAACTTACTCAATAAAATTTTCATTTTGTTCGATAAAGTCTCTCTTTATATCCGAAAATCCAAATTGTATCCACAAAATTCATAGAAACATGTCAAGCCAATGTTTATATTCAATCCTCAGGTTGTTTTTAGCCTAAATAATCTATAATATTTCATCCGGACAATAACGTTGTCAATATAAAAGGTAAACAAGAAAGGCACTCTCTCGGTCGCGCAAGAAAAAGCTGTGACACGGCAGGGTCCACTCATTCAGACTGCTCTTACTCCCTCATTTTTCAGACTACAAGCCTGAACCCATTTCTAAGGACTGTTGACATCTAGTGGAAGGCATAGGAACCGCAATTTGAGTCCTAAGTCAATAGATCCTGTAATGGCATTGAATAGAAAACTACAACAACAACAAAAAAATCCTACTTCCTGAATGGATTTTTCTCAGGTTTTCACCTGCCAAATCAGTTCTGTTATACTCACAGACATTATTTTAACAGTTTTTGGAAACGTTACAGTGTTTTCTATCCAGATCTACTAATTATATGCATATCCTATCTTCTGGGCATGAGTAGAAGGCAGTTTAATTTGGGCATGCTTTTTATCCAAAATTCCAAATGCTGCCCCCTACCCTAGAGAAGTTAAGGGGTGACAGGGTGATGGATATGGACAAATTCCAAGCCGAGGCCATTAAGGAGGGCAGACCCTGCTACATCAGGCCTTTATTTTCCCCACAGACATGGATCTACATCTACTGCACCAATTTCAAGACTCAAGACTTTCAATCCATTCCTTATATTTCAGTTCAGTGCCAAACTCTGAAAATAAACCAGAGCTTTGAAAGGGTTAGCCTATAGTTGTCATGGAGACGGACACTATTCATTGTCAGTCATGGGGAAAGTGGTTACTGTGGAAACAACCACTAGTGAACCGAGTAAACTGACAGCAACAAAGACGAGAAAGACGGGTAAAAAGGAGGTATGATGGAGAGTGTAAATCCTCTTCATTCCAACAAACCATCAACTTATAGAGGAGTCTGAATTCAGCTTTTGCTTTGATATAGAAATTGTGGCAGCAAACACAGATGGAAGTCATTACAGCGTAGGGAGACAATTTGGCTTGTTATGTGAGTGGGGGGGGGGGGGAGATGTCTTTTATAACTTCTGTTGTCTCTTGGCATAACTTTCCTCTTCTCAGTTTAAGACATGTTTTTTTCTGTGGTTTAGCACAAAGGGAATTGAGTTACTTTTCCCCTGCCACATGTCATTACAAAGTACACAGAAATCTGATAAACATTACTGCAGTTTGACGATCATCAACTGAGTTGTTTTGTGTATTTGTGCATGAGTTAATGTATGATGTAGCCTAAGAGTAATATGCCAGAACCCCACACATGCTTACGTTCCTTAAAGTCAGGTCCTCAGAGCAGGCTGAATTAGCCCATGTTGAAAGGTTTAGACTGAAATCTAAACTTGTCTCTATAACTCTCACTGTGCTGCTTCTAATATCATTCTAGGTCTACACTGGTCCAGGACATTTCAAACAAGAACAATGATCGTGATAAAGATCCACTGTCTCACGCAAACTACGCCTACTTAATTTGGATTCTCATACCAAGAATAAAGAACATACTATTCAAAGTTATTGGATATATCCAAAGTTCCTGTATTTCTCTACATGAGTGCTGTGGGAATAGAAATTTAAAAAATCCAACCGTGGGAAAATGTTCTGACCTGCATGAAGTTATGACTGACAAATCAAAACAGAGAATACAAAATAAACAAACTGGGTCACTTTCTGTGCAGGAAAGGGTTAACCTGTTTCTTGGCCTATGTGATCAGTGTGCACAGAGGTCAGCGATAGCAAAGACCGTGAGTGAAGCAGTTGGTCCATTTTGACCAAATCAGCAAAACTACCTCTTCTAGGGCTTGTGTTCACATCACATTCCAGGCGTGTAACATCTCCAAAAGGAGATGTAGAGTCCGTAATCAAGTTAGGTACCCATGGTTCCCTGTGGTTGACCCCCCCCCCCCCAAAAAAAAAAATGTAACAAATCAAATCAGCTGGTGGGTGGAATGAATAACAATTTCAACCTGCGGGTCGGCTTGCGGTTCAGAACAATTATTTTGCGGGCTGTTTTAAAATCGAAATATTTGTTTGACAAACCCAGAAGCTAGTAGTGTTGAATTGTGTTGTGAATTCCATTAGGCTGTGAGCAGTGAGGCGGACACAGCCTAGGCTTCCAGCCACGCAGCTTGGAACAGTTCCTTGTTACTTGTTCTTGCTGCGTGGCTGGGAGCCTAGGCTGTGTCCATTGGTAGGCCTATTTGTGTGGAGCTGAAACGTTTAAATTTGTCCATTTGCAGGGAAAAATTCCGTTCGCCACGTGACAATGTGTTGCCAAGTTTATTTTCCTTGACTCCTAGCTTTCTAACAGAAGAAAGAAAAAACGTTATGACGGTGAAACACACCATTGTGGAAACAGATGCTGCGCAAGTCAAATCCCCAGTTTAGAAGGATTTGAGTCATCGTGGACAAGGAGGACAACAACCTGGTAGATGGATACACAGCCTGGAGAAGTGCAAGCAGGTATTAGTTTACTGAATGATCAGTTATTACATTAATTCAGGCTTTCATTCATTTAGACTATACAGCGGTCATATAAAGTTTAAACCCATGCGGCTGGTAAACCTTTGAGCTATTAGCCTACTAAACAAACGTAAGCTATTTTTGCAGCCTATAGACTATTCGATTTTGTAAATGTATTTACGTTTCAATTATATATTTGACCATCTAAACAACATTGAATGTCAAATCAAAGTTTATTTGTCACGTGCAACGAATACAACAGGTGTAGACCTTACAGTGAAATGCTTACTTATAGGCTCTCACCAATAGTACAAAAAAGGTATAAAGTGAACAATAGGTAAGTAAACAAATAAACAGTGAAAAGATAGTGAAAAATAACAGTAGCGATGCTATATACAGACACCGGTTAGTCAGGCTGGTTGAGGTAGTATGTACATGTAGATATGGTTAAAGTGACTATGCATATATGATGAACAGAGAGTAGCAGTAGCGTAAAACAGGGGTTGGCAGGTGGTGGGACACAATGCAGATAGCCCGGTAAGCCAATGTGCGGGAGCACTGGTTGATCGGGCCAATTGAGGTAGTATGTACATGAATGTATAATTAAAGTGACTATACATGTATGATAAGAGAGTAGCAGCAGCGTAAAAGAGGGATGGGGGGGGCACACAATGCAAATAGTCCGGGTAGCTATTTGATTACGTGTTCAGGGGTCTTACGGCTTGGGGGTAAAAACTGTTGAGAAGCCTTTTTTGTCCTAGACTTGGCACTCCGGTACCGCTAGCCATGCGGTAGTAGAGAGAACAGTCTATGACTGGGGTGGCTGGGGTCTTTGACAATTTTCAGGGCCTTCCTCTGACACCGCCTGGTATAGATGTCCTGGATGGCAGGCAGCTTAGCCACAGTGATGTACTGGGCCGTACGCACTACCTTCTGTAGTGCCTCGTGGTCGGAGGCCGAGCAATTGCCGTACCAGGCAGTGATGCAACCAGTCAGGATGCTCTCGATGGTGCAGCTGTAGAACCTTTTTAGGATCTGAGGAGCCATGACAAACATTTTAGTTTCCTGAGGGGGAATAGGCTTTGTCGTGCCCTCTTCACAACTGTCTTGGTGTGTTTGGATCATTCTACTTTGTGGGTGATGTGGACGCCAAGGAACTTGAAGCTCTCAACCTGTTCCACTACAGCCCCGTCGATGAGAATGGGGGCATGCTCGGTCCCCCTTTTCCTGTAGTCCACAATCATCTCCTTAGTCTTGGTTACGTTGAGGGATAATTTGTTATTCTGGCACCACCCGGCCAGGTCTCTGTCCTCAGATAGGCTCGTGTCGTCGTTGACCAGGCCTACCACTTGTGTCGTTTGCAAACTTGGTGTTGGAGTCGTGCCTGGCCATGCAGTCGTGGGTGAACAGGGAGTGCAGGACTGAGCACGCACTCCTGGGGAGCTCCAGTGTTGAGGATTAGCGTGGCAGATGTGTTGCTACCTACCCTCACCACCTGGGGCGGACCGTCAGGAAGTCCAGGATCCAGTTGCAGAGGGAGGTGTTTAGTCCCAGGATCCTTAGCTTAGTGATGAGCTTTGGGGGGTACTATGGTGTTGAACGCTGAGCTGTAGTCGATGAATAGCATTCTCAGATAAGTGCTTGTTTGTCCAGGTGGGAAAGGGCAGTGTGGAGTGCAATTGAGATTGTGGATCTGTTTGGGCGGTATGCAAATTGGAGTGGGTCTAGGGTTTCTGGGATAATGGTGCTGATGTGAGCCATTACCAGCCTTTCAAAGCACTTCATGGCTACGGACGTGAGTACTACAGGTCTGTAGTCATTTAGGCAGGTTGCCTTCGTGTTCTTGGGCACAGGGACTATGGTGGTCTGCTTGAAACATGTTGGCATTACAGACTCAATCAGGGACATGTTGAAAATGTCAGTGAAGACACCTGCCAGTTAGTCAGCATATGCCCAGAGCACACGTCCTGGTAATCTGTCTGGTCCCGCAGCCTTGTGTATTTTGACCTGTTTGTATGATGGCAATTTGCATATACTCCAGAATATTATAAAGAGTGCTCAGATGAATTGCAAATAAATTGCAAAGTCCCACTTTGCCATGCAAATGAACTGAATCCCCCAAAAAACATTTCCACTGCATTTCAGCCCTGCCACAAAAGGATCAGCTGACATGTCAGTGATTCTCTCGTTAACACAGGTGTGAGTGTTGACGAGGACAAGGCTGGAGATCACTCTGTCATGCTGATCAAGAAAACACGTGCCGTCATCATTGCTTTGCACAAAAAGAGCTTCACAGGCAAGGATACTGCTGCCAGTAAGATTGCACCTAAATCAACCATTTATCGGATCATCAAGAACTTCAAGGAGAGCGGCTAAATTGTTGTGAAGGCTTCAGGGCGTCCAAGAAAGTTCAGCAAGCGCCTGGAACTTCTCCTAAAGTTGATTCAGTTGCGGGATCGGGGCACCACCAGTACAGAGCTTGCTCAGTAATTGAAGCAGGCAGGTGTGAGTGCATCTGCACGCACAGTGACGCAAAGACTTTTGGAGGATAGCCTGATGTCAAGAAGGGCAGCAAAGAAGCCAATTCTCTCCAGGAAAAAACATCAGGGACAGACTGATATTCTGCAAAAGGTACAGGGATTGGACTGCTGAGGACTGGGGTAATGTCATTTTCTCTGATGAATCCCCTTTCTGATTGTTTGGGGCATCCGGAAAAAGCTTGTCCGGAGAAGACAAGGTGAGCGCGACCATCAGTCCTGTGTCATGCCAACAGTAAAGCATCCTGAGACCATTCATGTGTGGGGTTGCTTCTCAGCCAAGGGAGTGGGCTCACTCACAATTTTAAACACATCCAAAGAACACAGCCATGAATAAAGAATGGTACCAACACATCCTCCGAGAGCAACTTCTCCCAACCATCCAGGAACAGTTTTGTGACGAACAATGCCTTTTCCAGCATGATGGAGCACCTTGCCATAAGGCAAAAGTGATAACTAATTGGCTCGGCGAACAAAACATTGATATTTTGGGTCCATGGCCAGGAAACTCCCCAGACCTGATGTGGCCCAGAAGTTAATTGACAATATGCCAGTATTGCAGAGGTCTTGAAAAAGGTCAACTTTTAGCCACAACTGTACTACTCTGGAGTCATAAAACAATTGATATTAGAGGTCGGCCGATTAATTAGGGCCAATTTCAAGTTTTCATAACAATTGGAAATCTGTATTTTTGGGCGCCAATTAGTTATATTTTTTACACCTTTAATCTTTATTTAACTAGGCAAGTCAGTTAAGAACACCTTATTTTCAATGACAGCCTAGGAACGAGGCAGAACAACAGATATGTACCTTGTCAGCTCGGGGGATTCAATCTTGCAACCTTACAGTTAACTAGTCCAACGCTCTAACCACCTGCCTCACGAGGAGCCTGCCTTTTACGCAAATGCAGTAAGCCAAGGTAAGTTGCTAGCTAGCATTAAACTTATCTTATAGAAAACAATAAATTAACGACTGTCGTTGCTCCAATGTGTACTTAAACATCAATGCCTTTCTTAAAATCAATACACAAGTATATATTTTTAAACCTGCATATTTAGCTGAAAGAAATCCAGCTTAGCAGGCAATATTAATCAGGTGAAATTGTGTCACTTCTCTTGCGTTCATTGCACGCAGAGTCAGGGTATATGCAACAGTTTGGGCCGCTTGGCTCTTTGCGAACAAATTAGCCAGAATTTTACCTAATTATGACATAACATTGAAGGTTGTGCAATGTAACAGGAATATTTAGACTTAGGGATTACACCAGTTAGATAAAATACGGAACGGAATAAACATTTTGTTTGAGGTGATAAGTTTCCGGATTTGACCTAAGGCTCGTATTTCTGTGTGTTTATTATAGTTAAGTCTATGATTTGATATTTGATAGAGCAAAAAAGCCGATTACTGATTGTTATGAAAACTAATTAAATGGCCCATGCTGATTAAAATCGGTCGACCTCTAATCTATATGCCCTTGAATCGCAAATGGATGCTGCGCTTTCTCGCAGGTCTGTTATTTTATTTATTTAATAATGCCAGGCTCCTTTGGTTTTATAGAAGACCATGTGCTTAATATGAACAGGTGACAAATGAATATAAAAACACTTATTTCACTCCAGGCATTAACCACTGTTTGAGGAGCATACTTTCGCTGCGCAATAGGTGATATTCCGGCCAAACTCTATATGCCATGGGCTCTCCAACCTCGTTCCTGCAGCTACCCAGTGCTTCATTTGGGAAACCAAGTGAAATCTGTTCGGGAACATCAATAGTAATCTTCTTTTCCCGCAATGAAACCTATTTCACTAAATTGTCGACAGCCCCTCTGCACGCTGGAGAAAGGAATAAAAGAGAGCGAGGAGGAGATGGAAACAGATGGTGGTGAGATGTTCTGTATAGCTAAAGTTAATGTCACCCAATGAATTATGAAAATATTTAACATCCCTATTACTAGGCTATTCGAAATCGCCCTGCATAATCAATGAACCAAATGCATCGCCTCGGGCTATAAGTTCTCTCCCAGACTCGTGGATAGACATTTTGGAGCATAGCATAAGTCCATCCAGTATGCATAATAATACAGTACACAAAGGCGATAACTAAAATCTATTTACTTATGGTTATAGGTTAGATCAGGTATGTACCAAAGACATCTTAAATCAGTTTTGGTTTATGTTTTGCTGCCATGCTTAATAAGTGAAAGACTATGTATTGTATAACAGCATTCATTTTCATTTTATTTATTTTTTGGGGGGGGGGGGTCTTATAAGCGTATGCATAAGCTAAAATATGTATATGGATTTCAAACAAATCTCCACAACCATGTTTTACACTCAGTTTCAACCTGCTGTTGAACTTCTCTCTTCAAATTGATCATGACAGTGAGGTGAGTTTTAAAAGCATGATACTGTTTTGATGATAAGTGTTTGATGTGATTTTCGATTTCATTTGCATTGATGTTAGAATGGTTAGAGGGAAAATAGAACCCTGAGTACCAGACCATTAGGACCTGATGGAGGGACAGTAGAACCCTGAGTACCAGGCCATTAGGACCTGATGGTAGTTAGCGAGTTGGGTACTACCAGTTCATGTCCAGACTACATAACAGGAGATTACCGTGACTCAACGGTCATGTGGAATTTTGGTGCAGTCATGACTGCCGGTGTGACGGTAATACAATCACTGCAACAGCCCTATCCGGGACTGCAATTACAGCATAGCTAGGCCACCCCGTCACCCAAAATAACAAAGAGTTCAGTCTAAACCTGCAATCTCATTGCCCAGCGTAGCTCAAGGCAGTGTCACTAAATCCTTTGCCCCCCTCCCAAGTTCTTAACCTTTTTGGGATAGGGGGCAGCATTTTCACTTTTGGATGAATAGCGTGCCCAGAGTGAACTGCCTCCTACTCTGTCCCAGATGCTAATATATGCATATTATTATTGGATAGAAAACACTGAAGTTTCTAAAACTGTTGATGTCTGAATGATGTCTGAGTATAACAGAACTCATATGGCAGGCGAAAACCTGAGACAAATCCAACCAGGAAGTGGGACATCTGAGGTTTATAGTTTTTTAAAGCTTGGCCTACCAAATACACATTGAGATATGGATAAAGTTGCACTTCCTACGGCTTCCACTAGATGTCAACCGTCTTTAGAAACTTGGAGGAGGATTCTACTATAAAGGAGGGGCTCATGAGACCTCTTTGAGTCAGTGGTCTGGCAGAGCGCCTTGGTCTCATGACGCACGCTCCCGACAGAGTTACCTCTTGTTCCAGTGCTTTTCTTCAGACAAAGGAATTATCCGGTAGGAATATTATTGATGTTTTATGTTAAAAACATCCTAAAGATTCCATACATTGTTTGACATGTTTCTAAAGGACTGTAACAGAACTTTTCGAGTTTGTCTGGACGAAGTGCCTGTGCCTCATGAAGATGGATTGCTGGGCTGAACACGCTAACAACAAGTGGCTATTTGGACATAAATTATGTACTTTATGGAACAAAGCGGTAATTTATTGTCGAACTGGGATTCCTGGGAGTGCCTTCTGATGACGATCATCAAAGGTAAGTGAATATTTAGGGTGTAATTTCTAACTTCTGTTGACTCCAAAATGACAGATATTCCTCTGGCTGTTTTGGGTTCTGAGCTCCGTTCTCAGATTATGCTTTTTCCGTCAAGTAAAAGAAATTAAAATCTGACACAGCGGTTGCATTAAGGAGAAGTCTTTAATTCTGTGAATAACAGTTGTATCTTTTATCAATGTTTATTATGAGTATTTCTGCAAAATCTCCAGATGTTTTGGAATAAAAACATTACTGCACGTAACGCGCCAATGTACACTGAGATTTTTGGATATAAATATGCACATTATCGAACAAAACATACATGTATTGTGTAACATGATGTCCTATGAGTGGCACCTGATGAAGATCATCAAAGGTTAGTGATTCATTTTATCTATATTTCTATTTTTGGCTGGAAAAAATGGCTGTGTGTTTTTTGGACTTGGCTATGATCTAACAATCATATGTTGTGCTTTTGCTGTAAAGCATTTTTGAAATCGGACACAATGGGGAGATTAACAAGATTTGCTGTATTGGACTTGTTAATGTGTGAAAGTTACATATTTCAAAAAAATATTTTTGAATTTTGAAATGTTGTCGAGGGGTTCCGCTAGCGGAACGCCTGCGATAGAAAGGTTAAGAGACCTCACAAAAGCAAATAAAACAGTGATTTCAGGCATCATTAAATCGGATTTCATGAGATCTGATGGCAAACTGCAGTGGGGTCAGACCCGGTCTTCTGACATTCTTTGGACGGATTGTTAACAGAGTCAGATTCCGGGGTACGATGTTCCACATCTCCCTCCAAGAATGGTGCACCAAGCCTCAGCTATGTCTCATCAATTTCCCATGCCCTGCCACAGCAGCTCTTTTTCCTTGTTTTATAACTGGTTTTCCACCTCTCTCGGCTTAAGGGTCAAACTGCCGTCTTCCCCCCTCCCCTTAGAGTTGATCCATTGGGTATTATAGCACTGACCTACTTTATCAGGGGGGAAATATTCCATCCCTGAAACGATTTGTCTCAAATGAACAGCGTACCACCGGAAAAATTACACCCACAGAGCCCTCTCAGCTTGCACGTTCTCCAGCTCTTTCTCTGATCGTGCCACTCTCCTCCCTTAGAGCCCACTGCGAGTGCTGGTAGCTGGTGAGGCGAACCAATGCTCAATCTGGAGGTTTGGCCTAATTGTTATGGAGGCCTTTCTCTTTTCTCTTTTAAATGCATGATGATGACAACCAAAAAAAGGCTTTCCAGAATGAACTAGATAGGGCAGATGATATGGGCTTGTCAATTCACTACAACTGTTGTTTGAATTATAGCTGTGGGCTGTGAAATTAGTGAAAGGGGGTAGAGGGTTTTAACGACAACAGTGTGGGAACACATTGGCTTTTGAGAAATGTTTTTTTCCATAACATTTAAATCACGAACCAACTGAGGGGTCCTGAAAACTGACATCACCTAACCTTACCATGGCACAAAGGCAATTGGCTGCTTTTAATAACAAAGACAGTCAATTAAACATTTGTGACAGTTCACTGTAGGAATGCAGGAAGGGAGTACATCACGAGACTAACTTCCTAACATGATAGATGACAACAACAAAAAATGTGCCTGTATGCAACTCCATTATCTGACCATAAGAAATAAAAATAGTCTTAAATGTTTGGACCAAGTTCACAGGTAACTTATTAGATACTTTGTAGTCATGTTGGGCGAGTTGGAACCAGTGTATTTTTTTTAATCAAACGCACCAAATAAATGTACATTTTGGGGATATAAAGAAGGAATTTATCGAACAAAACGGACCATTTGTGATGTTTCTGGGACATTTGAGTGCCAACAGAAGATCTTCATAAAGGCATGAATTATATTGTTATTTCTGACTGGTTGAAATATGATTTTCATGTGTTGGTATGCGGGGCACTGTCCTCAGATAATCAAATAATGGTTTGCTTTTGCCGTAAAGCCTTTTTGAAATCCGACACTGCGGCTGGTTTAACAAGAAGGTCAACTTTATTTTGATGTATTACACATGCATATTTTGTCCATTTTTATTTTGAGTATTTATGTTTTTGAATATGGCGCGCTGCAATTTCACTGGATGTTGTCAAATTAATCCCGTTACCAGGATTCGAGCGGGAAGGGATCACTAAGAAGTTAAAGCAGACTGTACAAATCCATGGAGGATGATGTGGGTTAGGATTATGCACTGCTGCGTACCATATGGGGAGTTTATTTGGGTTTCGGAGCTTACCATCACTTTCAATTTTAAAAAGTTTAAATTGCGTCTCTCAGACATAAACATGCATTTACATTCCATGTGTGACATCTTGACTCCATCGTATGTTTACCACAAGCAGACTGTTTCCTGCATTTCACTGGAGGAACCTCCACATGTGGTGCCTTTATGTTGAAGCACTGAAGTTCTACAGAAGTGACATCAGCCCATCAGTCAAAAACACCAACACTGCTTCAGATCAGCCTATGGCCTAGATGGACAGTTCAACACTCCTTGTCTAGGCAAATGGTATGCCTAACACTAAATCGCCAAGTTTCCAAGTTAACTCACTGTCATCACCACAAAAAACACAGATGAGACTATAGGAACACACCACCCCTCTGCAATTTAAACAAATAGTTTGGTAATGAATCAAAGGACAAACATTTATGAACTTTCTCCTCATTACTAAAACGAAGAAATTGAACACAGTGATTTGAGCTTCGCGTTTTGAGCCAAGAGGTCAAAGGCCAACAAAACACTAGAGATGCTTGAATCTGAACCAAGCCCATTTCCACTCCTACAACCTACACCACAGTCTACGGACATTTAAAATTAATCTGTGCTGTTTTCAGTAAGAAGCAATACCGTTCTGAAACAGGAAGAGGAAGCAAATTAACAGTCAATCAGGATTCTGTTTGAGCAGTCTCTTGGAAATACTCTGAACATGAGTCAGAAGTGTCAGATCCATGTCCCGTTGAGCCGGGTTCAAAAGCAATAGACTCAAGAGAGTAAGTTGATCATCACCGGTGGCATCTCGCACGATATTTTTTTTTACCTCAGTGAGGTGCCTGAAGGTCTTTCCACTAATTTTGTCTCCAGCAGAGAAGATTAATCGCAACAATAACCAGGCACAGGTTATAGTTATCACATCCCCTATACATTATTTACCACTTCTCACAGATCTTAATGGAAGGCCCCCATTTTACCAGAGTACCTAGATTGTCCAGCAAGCTAATGACAATTATCGCCTACGCTCACAGGACTGCATGTCCACCAGATGCATCAAACTCTTCGCGGTCCAGCGGAAATCATTCATTGTCAATGGAGCAGTCCGCAACGCTGCGTTGGGGATGCCACACTATACTTCGGTGTGTTCTGTGTACTGCATGAATTCAAAATGTTCAACTCATGCGTTGCTTTACCGTGCGGTGGTACAAGCAGAAGTTCATAAACAGTCAAGCTAACTACAAAGCTAACCACTTTGCTGTATAGCTTATCCCAAAAAAATTAACAGCACCTAGCTCCCACTTTCCAGCTAATTATTTCCCATTCAACTGACCAGGTAATCCAATCGTATTGGCAATGTGTCTCCCTGCAGCATTTTTAGCATGGAGGCACCGGTAGCAAAATTACCTTCTCCATGCTGTAAACCATTCTGCAGGCTTGCGAAGCACATGTGCGTCATGTATGGAAAATGCAGACTAGACATCTGGCAAAAACAACATTCGGCAAAGCTCATGCGCATCTGGTGGACATACGGCGTAAGGCCAGTATAGGTTAAAAAATAATTACAAAATAAAAAGTGTTCCAGTACTCTGTCCCCCTCTACTTGGAACGAGCCTCAAAAAAGGACTTAAAGTACAGGAAATCATCTCCTTAAATTATTTTTGTTAGATTTTACCTTATGGTGAAAAATTATTTAGGGGGGTGTCAATCTTTTGACCCCTACCTTAGTAACTGAAAGGTTGCTGGTTTGAATACTTGAGCAGACAAGGTGAAACATCTGTTGATGTGCTCGAGCAAGACACTTAACCCTAATATGCTCCAGGTGAGCCGTACTACGGCATACCCTGTAAAACAACCCCTTTCACTTGATGGGACAATACATACAGGTGTTGAACCACTCCTCCATAAACTAATATGCCTGTCCAATGTGTGTAAACAGAGGTTTTAAAACTGGAGTGCTTTGTGTTTTATGTTGTAAATGTTTGAAACTTTGTGTGCAACTATTTTGGCCAGGTCTCTCTTGCTAAATAGATTATAATAATCTTCCCAGCAGCTTGTTGTGAGATGTGGCAACACTCTTTCACAGTTGCCTAGTGCCTACGTTTCAAGTCATTAGAACCCCCAGAACTAGAGTACTAGGCTGTAAAAGGCTTTAGAGACGATCAATACCCTCTGATCTACTACAAACAGCCTGGGGGGGACAAAATGTGCATAAGTGGGAAGCTATGTATAACTGTTTGCATGAGAAGTTGATGCTTCCCTTTAGATGGGTTTGTTTTGTGAGAGCTGAAGGCAGACGATGTAGTGCAAGAGAAGAAGCTGCTATGTGAAAGATAAGTGCTTTATCTAATGCTGCATTTGCAGGACAGAATGAAAATGATTAAGCAGGCTAGTTAGCCATTAAGCACGTTGATAAAAAAAAACATTGCTGAAAGGTCCATTAATTTCTCTGAGCGTAGACCATTAAAACAGCAGCTTTAGTGGCCTTTAGCAAAGAGTATTCATTACTTTTTAATCTATAGCCTATGGATTCAGAGCTTTGTCAGCATTATGTTTAATTGCATTCTCATTGCACTTAATTGCATCTACACAAGGGCAGGGCATGAACCTAACCTGGAAGAAATTATTTGTCTGTCAAGCACAGTGAAAGCTGTTATGAATTAGTCGTCATGTCCTCTGGTAGCATGATGTGCTACCAGCAGAGCAACAATCAAAGCTTTGCAAAGCAGATGTATGTATGAAAATCCTTCCAAATGTGTTAGTATAAGCCGCCAACATATGCAATGCACTCAATTACCCCCACCCAAGTGAACGGACATGGGTAGAATGAGAAGGCTGTGTGGCACATATTGGGGACCAGAAGTCAGTGACAGCCTGGGGGAGTTGGGATGAGAAGGAACACAACTTGATTTCTGCCTGGTTGGACTAAGTCTAGCTGAGAGAGTTTGCCTCTCGCCATCCACAGGAAAGAGACGGAAACAGGAAAGGAAAGTGCGTGACAAGGTGACCTGCGAGAAGCGATGTCATGTCCAAAAAAGGGAAATGTTTAGTAAACACACAGATGTGACTGGACAATCTTTAACATATTTTATGTTAGTATTCTTTCTACCTTTCATTGTGATTCAATGACCAGTTATGCAATGCAGTTAAGTGTGTCAATAAAGTTCAGCTTATGAAATGTACAGTAATGAAAAGCAATTTGAACTCTGTGGTTGGGGATTTAGTGAAAGGCAGGTTATTGTGTATGTTGTTAAAAAAAAGGCAGGTGTGGTTTCTTGCTGATTCCATGTAGGCCTAGAACAAACCCCCTTCTTCAGAAAAGCTTTCAACAAGGTCTTAGTCTCAGAAAAGTGTGTGCTTTATCCTCAGGGAAGCGTGTGTGTAATGCAGGTGTGGCTGTTCTGCTCCAAGCTGCTGCCTTCAGAGGTTCAGCCGAATGTTTTCCACAATTCATCATCATTAAGCTGCCCCCGATGACTGACTTAACGGTTACAGGAGTTCTGCCTTTGCATAGTCCTCCAAAACAGATGACCTTCTCTCTGAGCACTGGGCAGAACTAATAAAGATACATAAAGAGGATGTATCCTATGTAATACAGTAATAAAATGGTAAAACAGTCCAACATTCTTTCCTGGGGGAATTCTGACCTGCTGTATTCTTTGAAGGAGGCAGTTACACTAATTTGCTACTAATGCTTTGCCTGGGGTGTTCAATTAGGTATAGACAATCTGCAAACAGTCTCTGAAAAGGAGAAGTTCACAGTTTTAGCTTTGAACAAAGAGCTATATCACAGAAATGCAGAAAACGTTAATAATAATAATGACAATAATTGAATGCCTATATCAAATGAAAGTCCAATCCCATTCCATACCCCACTGAGTTACCATGCCATCCCATCATAGCTACATGACTGCTACCTGCTCAGTCACAGGCAGGCCATGCAAATGAGAGAGTATGATGACTCACCACAGGGTTACATAGCTGCAACAGCTGCTCTACGGGATCATATTCATAATGACAGAGCACTTCAGCATGATGAGAAAACAAATGAGCATGCCCTGGCATTAATGTGGATGTAGAGAGTAGTTTTGATCAGCAGCTCCACTGGTGGTGTGATCATGTGTGATCATTATTTGTGTTGGTTTCTAATGCCCTGCAATGATGGGGACTGAAAAATTATCTAGACCCACGTGTTATGTGAGCTCACACTGTAGTGGAAGTTGTAAAGGTGGTACAAGCAGATAAGGCCCTTATTTGTGGATGTCAACTTAAAACCACATTTGTAGTGGCACTGCCTGACATTGAAAAAGTCTTGTCAAGAGGGAGCTATGATGAAGAGCATTTAGTTGTCCTTAACTCTCCTTTCCTCAAGGCAATGTTTCTGTTCCACTCTCCTCTATCAGGAGACTCAAAGAACTTAGTGCTGATGGCAAAATCTCTTTCTCGTTGCCTCCCCTACTTAATAGCAAAGCTTACTCACTATTCAAAAACTGCTGAGCTTTTAGTCAATCCTAATCGCATGCGTTAAAAGAGGTTTATGAAGGCCAGTCAACGAGGCAGGCACTGAGGCACACCCTCTGCGTATGTTCCCCCCTCCCCTATGTGGATTCACTCCTCAGACACAGCCAGGCCAGCAGAGAGCTGCAGCCGTTAGGAGCCAGGATGCAGAGATGGATTAGACTATGGAAAGGAGAGCTTGGGGGTGTGTGAATGGACAACAAGATCCTGCTTTCCAACACCCACATAAAAACCACGCTGCACACCATCACCATAACACACCTGGTTAAACATCTCCCTTACATTTATACTGAACAAAAATATAAAAACGCAACATGCAACAATTACAATGATTTTACTGAATTACAGTTCATAGAAGGAAATCTCAAGACAATTCCACAGCTGAAGAAGCCTGATGTGGAAGTCCTGGTTGCAACCTTAGAGTTAACTAGTCCAACGCAATAACGACCTGCCTCTGGCAAAAGGAGAAATGCTCAACAGGGATGTAAACAAATTTGTGCACAAAATTAGAGAAATAAGATTTTTGTGCGTATGGAACATTTCTGGGATCTTTTATTTCAGCTCATGAAACAAACACTTTACATGTTGTGTTTATATTTTAGTTCAGTATAATTTTTATTGTCAATAAGTGATAAGCAGTAATGGGCCATCACTAGGGCTGGACAGTATAAGGCGGCAGATAGCATAGTGGTTAAGAGCGTTGGACCGAAAGGTTGCAAGATCAAATCCCCGAGCTGAGGTAAAAATCTGTCGTTCTGCCCCTGAACAAGGCACTGTTCCTAGGCCATTATTGAAAATAAGAATTTGTTCTTAACTGACTTGCCTAGTTAAATAAAAGGTCAAATAAAATACCGTATTTTACTATATACACCGGTGTAGATGCATGGACCGGTTTAGGTTTTTACTTTACCCTCTATAAACAGGGGTCTCTCTCTTCCCTCTTCATTTGTACTTACTCAACCACGAGACACTTGCGTTTTGTCTGCATGGACAATACAGCACATGTTGATGATGCTGTTTTCACTTTGCTTCTTAATATAAATCCACTAGTGTTCTATAATTACACTATTAGTTTGTTTCTCTTACATCTGAAAACTGAGTCTTTTCTTAACAAGGGGCTAAATCATGTTAGCAACTAATGATAATCACTAGTTAGCTAATACAGTTACTGAGTCAGAGCAAACATACTAGCTATAGAGCCTAATACCAGTGATTGTGTAGACCTAAATCAGCATGTTGTTTGTGTAACAGTATCTACTAAATCAAAGAGGAATATGCAAAGCATGAATATGTTAGCTACATGTAGTAACTAAGATAAGTGTTTTTCCTAGGAAACACACTTATCAACACTTTAGTTCCAACCCTGTCACAATAACTCCTCCCTGGCATTTTCATTCGTTGTCAAACACTGTATTCAAAGTGCACACTATTATATTCTAACTATACAATTAGAATAATATTTCCTTGACTCCAACAGTTGACCCAAGTGTTTTACTAAAATCGGATTTGGTTAAAAATATGGCACCGTGGAAATAATCTCAAATGAGTGCACGAAATACAGAAATTATTAATGCTGAAAATTATTTTTGGTTTAAGTTTAGTTTAACAATATAAAACAGTCAATGTAGAAAGACCCATTTAAATCACAAAAATAGACAAAACATGAAACAATTTCAAAAGATTTTACTGAGTTACAGTACATAAGGAAAGCAGTCAATTGAAATAAATTCATAAGGCCCTAAATCTACGGATTTCATATGACTGTGCAGGGGTGCAGCCATGGGTGGGCATAGGCCCACCCACTTGGCAGTGAGGTTCACCCAATCAAAATGTGTTTTTCCCACAAAAGGGCTTTAATACAGACAGAAATAAGTCCTCAGACGATCCCGCAGGTGAAGAAACCAGATGTGGAGGTCCTGAGTTGGCGTGTTACACGTGGTCTGCGGTTGGGAGGCCGGTTGGACAGGGATGTAAAGAAATTTGTGCACACAATTTTATTGGTGCATATGGAAAATTTGAGAATTTTTATTTCATCTCATGAAATATGGAACCAACACTTAACATGTTGCGTTTATATTTTTTATCAGTGTATGTGCTGCCACCCTAGGGTTACGACTACTCAAAGTCAATTTAGAACTGTTATTATTGAAAAACATAAAACACCGTCAGAAATTTTTACTGTGATATGATATTTTGGCCATATCCCCCCAGCCCTAGCAGTCACTGCAATGATGGGCCTTTAATTAATCATTTTATTCTGTGTTACAGCATTCAACCAAAATAATTGAAAACAATTATTTTTTAATCAATTGAACAGACCTCAAAAAGCACTAAATCGCTCCGCTACCACCCCACTAACCCTAAATGAGTCAACGTACAAAAATCCCCATTAAATTAAACATTCATCCCTACACACAGGGACTTGCACGCCAAATGTGGTAGATCATATACGTTAGACCAAGATGTCGTTTTTATTCTGGAGAACAATGTTGAAAACAAACAAAGGGGGAACTGCATCAGTGTCTTGCACGATTCACAGAGAGAAACAAAGCATCCTTTCTAATAGCAACCATACCTGTCTGAGCATCATAAACTACGCATATACTACGCAGACTACGCAATGTTCCTCGTGTTCTCCAGTCACTGAATATCGCCTGCCGTCTCTGCTGATTTGCTACACCTCCTGACACAATCTGCATCGAAACTTGCAGAACCTTTTTTTTGTCCACATTTCTTAGCTCAAAAGACGGCTTAACAAAGCAAGCTTCGAGCCACCATCCATCAACACAGGCACACAGCTCCAACTCATTTGTGCAGTGCTACGGCCTTGCTGCCCTTTAATAACTAAGCCTAAATTTCAGTGTAGAATAGACAAATATCATAGAAAAAGACCTGAGTTCAGACCATCTCCTTCCACAATAGAAAATGCTGTGGAACTAGGCCTATAGTACTTTAAAGAACATGAACTATAGTTGCTCAAAAGTACTACTGAAAACCTTTTTCTAGATAAACTATAACAAAACAAGAGGAAAAGATTGACAGGTACAAGTTGCAACAACAGGACACATGGGCGTCTGGGAGACAGCAACAACAGAATAATAAACACCTCAGTCTGGCATTCACTAAGAGGGTTCACCATATATACACACATAGCTGAGCATCTCTCTGAGATGGGGACGTTAAAGAGGGACGAGGAAGAGATCTGCTTTTCCTGCTGCCCTGTATCTGTCCCGCTCCCAGGCTTTACTGCTTCATAAGTACATCTCTGCTTTCTCTCCCCAGCTCTCCACATGAGACCAACTGAAAGAAAGTCTGGAGAAAGCAGAGGAACAATGGCGGATCTCACTAGGACCTCTCATCAGAGTTCAAGCCCAATGACTGACAGTCAAGTCCCTGCTGTTGGGCAAGAAGAGGAATTCCTGGTCATTACACTTCTGTCCAGCTCTGATCATTAAAGAAGTCCTGTGAGGGACAACACACCATCTTGATACAGTGTTTATGAAGGAGACGTTGACAGCCAGGCAGGCATCAATAGGGATTAGGCTAGATGTTTACCATAATGCCTTGGGCTCAGCTGAGACTGGCATAGGGTAAAAGGTAGGAAATGGAGTGCAAATCTAGAAATGCTTTAGAAGACAGCAGTTGAGGACTGGACTGACTAGCACCCTGTCTGATAGATAGCTGGTTCCTATCAGCTGAACAGAGGACAGTCAGGAGGACTCCGATGGCCCGAGGGGCTGGAGACAACAGTACGGAGCTCTCTGTATATGAGCTCTGTTATCCTCCAGAGTTCCTGTGAACTGAAACCTGCAGTCATAACAAACAGAGGCAGCAGGCGACACAGAGAGGGGGATGTGGTTCCACTGGGAACACAGGCAGGCAGGAAAGGAAAAATTGAGTGGTGTCGATCACCAAGAAGCAGCTGGTATCCTCCAGGTGTGTGGATGGTGGTCCTTGTGTGGGGACCAGGCTCTGCCGCTTGCATCTACAGTATACTGAACAAAAATATAAACGCAACATGTAAAGTGTTGGTCCCATGTTTCATGAGCTGAAATAAAAGATCCCAGAAATGTTCCATATGCACAAAAAGCTTATTCCTCTCAAATGTTGTGCACAAATTTTTTACATCCCTCTTGGTGAGCATTTTTCCTTCACGAAGTTAATCCATCCACCTCACAGGTGTAACATATCAAGGAGATGTTGAAGCAGCATGATCATTACACAGGTGCACCTTGTGCTGGGGCCAATAAAAGCCACTAAAATGTGCAGTTGTGTCACACAACATTATGCCACAGATGTCTCAAGTTGAAGGAGCGTGCAAGTGGCATGGTGACTTCAAGAATGTCCACCAGAGCTGTTGCCAGAGAATGGAATGTTAATTTCTCTACCATAATCCGCCACTGTTGTTTCAAAGAATTTAGCAGAACGTCCAACCAGCCTCCCAACCGCAGACCACATGTATGGCGTGGTGTGGGCGAGCGGTTTGCTGATGTCAATATTGTGAACAGAGGACCTCCCGGGTGGCGCAGAGACTCAGGGTTCACGCCCAGGCTCTGTCCCAGCCAGCCGCGACCGGGTGGCGACGCACAATTGGCCTAGCGTCGTCCAGGTTAGGGAGGGTTTGGCCGGTAGGGATATCCTTGTCTCATCGCGCACTAGCAACTCCTGTGGCGAGCCGGGCGCAGTGCACGCTAGCCAGGTCACCAGGTGAACGGTGTTTCCTCCGACACATTGGTGCGGCTGGCTTCCGGGTTGGATGCGCGCTGTGTTAAGAAGCAGTGCGACTTGGTTGGGTTGTGTTTCGGAGGACGCATGGCTTTCGACCTTCGTCTCTCCCGAGCCCGTACGAGAGTTGTAGCGATGAGACAAGATAGTAACTACTAACAATTGGATACAACAAAATTGTGGAGAAAAGGTGATAAAAATGTTATATATATATATAATATATATAATATAATATAATATAATATAATATAATATATATATATATATATATATATATAGTGAACATAGTGCCCCATGGTGGTGGTGGGGATATGTATTGCCAGGCGTAAGCTCAGACAACAGTTGCATTTTATCGATAGCAATTTCATTGTACAGAGATACCGCAACAAGATCCTGAGGCCCATTTGTTATACATTTTTTTGAATGCATGTGTGACCAACAGATGCATATCTATATTCCCAGTCATGTGAAATCCATAGAGTACGGCCTAATGAATTTATTTAAATTGACCGATTTCCATATAAGAACCATATGACAGTAAAATCTTTAAAATGGTTGCGTTTATATTTTTGTTCAGTACACACACACACATCAAACATTTGGACACACCTACTCTTCCAAGGGTTTTTCCTTTCTTTTTACTACATTGTAGAATAATAGTGAAGACATCAAAACTATGAAATAACACATATGGAATCCTGTAGTAACCAAAGAAAGTGTCAAAATATATTTGAGATTCTTCAAAGTAGGCACCCTTTGCCTTGATGACAGCTTTGCACACTCTTGGCATTCTCTCAACCAGCTTCATTAGGTAGTCACCTGGAATGAATATCAATTAACTAGTGTGCCTTGTTAAAAGTTAATTTGTGAAATGTATTTCCTTCTTAATGCGTTTGAGCCAATCAGTTGTCTTGTGACATGGCAGGGGTGGTATTCAGAAGATAGCCCTATTTGGTAAAATACCAAGTCCATATTACGGTAACAGCTCAAATAAGCAAAGAGGAACGACAGTCCATCATTACTTTAAGACATGTTGGTCAGTCAATCCAGAAACATTTCAAGAAATTTGAAAGTTTCTTCAAGTGCAGTCACAAAAACCATCAAGCACTACAATGAAACTGGCTCTCATGAGGACTGCCACAGGAAAGGAAGACCCAGAGTTACCTCTGCTGCAGAGGATATGTTCATTAGAGTTGTAAGCCTCAGAAATCACAGCCCAAATAAATGCTTCAGAGTTCAAGTAAAAAAGGAAAAGGAGAGCCACACACTCTAGGAGCTCCGATGCAATAATTTAATAACCAACGTTGACAGACAAGCTGTCTTCATCAGGGTATAATGACAAACACTGCGGGTAACTAGTTTATATAGTGTCAAAGGACACAAGCAGGTGTCTGTAATCATGGCCAGATGTGGCCTGATATCATTGGTTAATTCTTAGAGGAGAGTATATGAATCAGGCCTTCATGGTTGAATTACTGCAAAGAAACAACTACTAAAAGGACACCAATAAGAAGAGATTTGCTTGGGCCAAGAAACACAAGCAATGGACATTAGTCCTTTGTTCTGATGAGATTTTTGGTTCCAACTGCTGCGTCTTTGTGAGAAGCAAAGTAGGTGAACATATGCATATGTGGTTCCCACCGTGAAGCATGGAGGAGGTGGTGTTATGGTGCTTTGCTGTTGACAATGTCAGTGATTTATTTAGAATTCAAGGCATACTTAACCAGCATGGCTAACACAGCATTCTGCAGCGATACGCCATCCCATCTGGTTTGCGCTTAGTGGGACTATCAATTGTTTTTCAACAAATCAAATGTTTTTCCTCAATCTACACACAATACCCCATAATGACAACAAAGCAAAAATAGGTTTGGACATTTTTGCAAATTGATAAAAACTAAAAACAGAGATACCTTATTTACATTAGTATTCTGACACATTGCTATGAGACTCAATTGAGCTCAGGTGCATCCTGTTCACATTAATCATCCTTGAGATGTTTCTACAACTTGATTGGAGTCCACCTGTGGTAAAAATCAATTGATTGGACATAATTTGGAAAGAGACACACCTGTCTATATAAGGTCCCACAGTTGACAGTGCATATCAGAGCAAAAACCAAGCCATGAGGTTGACGGAATTATCCGTAGAGCTCCGAGACCGGATTGTGTCGAGGCACAGATCTGGGGAAGGGTACCAAAAAATGTCTGCAGGATTAAAGGTCCCCAAGAACACAGTGGCCTCCATCTTAAATGGAAGAAGTTTGGAACCATCCAAGACTCTTCCTAGAGCTGGTCGCCCAGCTAAAGTGAGCTATCAGGGAAGAAAAGCCTTGGTCAGGGAGGTGACCAAGAACATGATGGTCACTCTGACAGAGTTCCAGAGTTCCTCTATGGAGATGGGAGAAACTTCCAGAAGGACAACCATCTCTGGTTGCACTCCACCAATCAGGCATTCATGGTAGAGGGGCCAGACGGAAGCCACTCCACATTAAAAGGCATATGACAGCCCGCTTGGAGTTTGCCAAAAGGCATCTAAAGGGCTCAGACCAGGAGAAACAAGATTCTCGGGTCTGATGAAACCATGATTGAACTCTTTGGCCTGAATGCCAAGTATCATATCTGTCGGAAACATGGCACCATCCCTACGGTGAAGCATGATGGTGGCAGCATCATGCTGTGGGGATGTTTTTCAGCAGCAGAGACAGAGACTAGTCAGGATTGAGGGAAAGGTGAACAGGGCAAAGAACAGAGAGATCCTTGATGAAAACCTGCTCCAAAGCACACAGGACCTCAGACTGGGGTGAAGGTTCACTTTCCAACAGGACAACGGCCCTAAGCAACACAGCCAAGACAACGCAGGAGAGGCTTCGGGACAATTCTCTGGATGTCTTTGAGTGGCCCAGCCAGAGCCCGGACTTGAACCCAATCAAACATCTCTGGAGAGAACTGAAAATAGCTGTGCAGCAACACACCCCATCCAACCTGACAGAGCTTGAGATGATCTGCAGAGAAGAATGGGAGAAACGCCCCAAATACAGGTGTGCCATGCCTCATACCCAAGAAGACTCTAGGCTGTAATAGCTGAAAGGTTCTTCAACAAAGTACTGAGTAAAGGGTCTGAATACTTATGTAAATATGAAATGTGCAAACATTCCTAAAAACCTGTTTTTGCATTGTCATTATGGGGCATTATGTATAGATTGATGAGGACAAAAAAACATTATTTAATCCAACAACATCCACGGTAGGAGTTAGAAACAGACGTATCTTCCATAGCACCACGGGAGGTTAGGTGGCACCTTAATTGTGGTGGACGGGCTCATATTAATGACTGGAACGGAATACATGAATGGTATTGAACTCATCAAACATGGTTTCCATGTGTCTGATACCCTTCCAGTCATAATTCCAGCCATTACTATGAGCCATCCTCCCCTCAGCAGCCTCTTGTGCTAAGCACTGTCTGGCTCCTGGACCACAATGAGTGATTAGTCAGGACAAGCAAGGAAAAGAGTGACTGACTGGTCCAGTGCTGTGGAGACATCCCTCATACTAATAGCACTCAGTGTCTAAATATATGCTCTCCCCTTTTTACTCCATGGGACCTGGAAGTCACTGAGGGCCAATTTACAACCTCCTGAAAATGGATGAGTGGGACACAGGTTGTTGTGCTGCTGAGATCAACCAGGCAGCAGGCATGGTTATTAAACCAGGGACAGACAGTGGGAGAGGAGAAGTGGTGTCTGTGGGCATAACAGCCTGCTGCTCAGGTTTTACAGGCTCCACATTTCACCACATTAAATATAGTAACAAACATGTCACAAAGAGCTCGTCTGAGAACTGGAGACGTTTTAGAAGAAGAGGGTAAACCAGTCTAGGCATGGGGAAATCTAGAACAAGAGGGGAAGCAATGAAGAAAGAGCGAGAGAGAGAGAAAAAAAGAGAGCAAATGGTCGAGACAGAAAGATGCACGCCTACATCAGAAACCTCAGTTGTTAAGTATCTCAGAGCTGGTAAGTGTGATCAGTAACAATGAGAGAGGTTGTCTATACCAAATATTTTAACTAAGCTAAAATGTATTTATTTATTTGGAGGGATGACCTCCTCAGGTTTATTCAATCTACATGAATGGACATGTATCGTATGATAGATTCATTCAAACACAGATCCTGTAATGACAGAAACTAGAACAGCCACACCTTTTCAAAGGAAACCAGACAGGTGTTACCACGTAACTCAGGAGACAAAGGACATCAAGTGGGCTGTCCCTGTCAGTAAGAATGATGCATGAGAGTTAAGACAAGTCTTCTATGCTATCTACACCATATTGATTGCTGAGACTTCCAGAAAAAGGTCTGAGACTAAACATTAAAGCTGAGCTAACAGAATTACAAGGCTTTATACTACTCTGCCAACTCATAGACAAGATGCTGCTCAATGTGACAGCTCAAGGTGAAAGAGCACCTTGAGGAAGAGTGAGAGGGAGCCTGTCTCATCCACATACAGGCTACCACTGGCTTATCAACAGTGACAGGTTGGGCCATAAACCCTGGCTCTTTGTTAGCTACAGCCCCAATGCCCTGTTCATAGGCAATGTGGGCCAAAGGATGGAAAAACCATAGGGAACAACATTTAGCTACTTACTCAAAAGTGAAGAAGAGTCCACTTGTGATGAGAATGAGGACGAGGGTGAGGTAGAAGACCCCTGTCTGTCTGGCCATCATGATCCTCCCATTGCAGTAAAATTTATTCCGCCCCGGGAAGGCTTGCCACTTCCTCTTTTTGGGGGTCCTCTTCTTGTATGGAGTTTCCATTGGGGTTGAGCTGCGAGTGCTGATCTGGCTGTATTCGCACTCTCGCATAGGCTCAGCCACCCCGAGTTGCAGCATCAATGGTCACTCAGTGAGATCCCCTCCACAGTTGAAGCAGTCCAGGGCCAGGAGCACCGCTGAAATGAAAGCAACAGAACTGTGATGTTAATCTACTGGAAAAATAGTTGTCTGATTATAGCCTGGTCCCAGATATGTGTGTGGAGTATACAGTCAACTACTATGTTGTCATGCCAGACAGACAATTAATAGTTGTTGGCGAAACAATATAAACAGATCTGGGATCAGTCTGATTATAGGATCACATTCAATGTTTTGCAGATTATGTTGAAATGAGCCAGTATAGGGTTTAGCTTGCTACCATTTTAGAGTTCATGTTATCAGCTAGCTATGGTTTTATTCGTTTATGGGCTATGGTTTCCAGCATGACATCCAGACCTACTTGGCTATCCATCTTACTAGGCTACATAACTAACTAACTTAGTAACGTTAGTTAGCTACTAGTGACAGCTTCTCTCATGCTTGACACGTTTCACTAGCTAGCAACTAGCACGCTTGCAACTAATGGTTTAATCAAATATACTTAGCTAATAAGTATTGGCCCTAGCTAGCTAACTGAACTAGCTAACTACCTACCTAACATGACCAAAAACAAACGTTTAACTATCTTACGCTAGTTAGGTAATGTTACCTGAATCACCCAGCAACATGACTTTACTATTGACTAGATATGAACAACTAACGTCAGCTAGCTAGCAAAAAGAAACATGCAGCCAAGTAACTAGATCTAATTAGCTAGGCTAACGTTAACTCGTGGGCAAACTTCTATGTGTTCTGTCGTTTCCTGTGAGCCAACACCCGTTTTCATTCACCAAGCATTACGGGCACATCCCGGACGGCATACCATCACAGAAACCCTCCAGTTTTGACAGCCCTCTGGACAGCTCACCAAAGAAAGTCGAGACTGCTGGTACGCCACTTTTTTCTGGTCTCCTTATCCGCGTTTGTTGCAAACTGCAGTCGAAAACAATATCATCATTTCTCTCGGAATTACAATAATTACAAAAGGCTTACGACTGATTTGAAAATATCAAACACTTCAATCGTGGAAAAATCGGAGGATAGTCTGGGTAGGTCCCACGCCACACCATTTCAAACTCAACCACAGTGGAAAGACGCGCGAGGGATTCTCAGACAAGTTTGCGTGTGATACGAAAAATCAGAACGCGCTTGCAGGTCCAATTTCCATCTACAGTTGTTAAATTTGGGGATATTCACATAATTATGTCACGTACTCGTTCGTTTGCCTAGTGAAAAGTTGCACCATTCCCAGCAAGGCTGCTGAAACATCGGGATATCCCACTGTGTTTGTTCGGAAAGCATTCACACTGTTATCTCCATCACGTTGCACTGCTCATCGCAACTAACAAACAACAACATACCGAGCACACATCCCGCCCTCCTCGAAACACATTCTTATTCGTGTGAATTTCTGGCAGACCAGACGCTGTGTTGAATATTGCTGCCTTTCAGAGGTCGGAGTGCATATTGCACATTTATTACAAAAAAAAGGAAAGGGGAACATTATAAATTGCACAACCATCTAACCCTGCAACGGTCTGTCCCCAAAACCCACCACCCATCCCACTACTTTGGCCCGAAACGATCTTACACCAGGCCATCAGCCTTGGAGGATGGAACCCCTTCTCTCAAAACTCCCTGTAGATCTTCTGCACTAAAATCACTCAGACCCAAATATTTCTCTGCTGCTGCAACTGCCACGCCTATCTTCTGTGATGTCCACTCCATCCATGCAGTTCAGTTAATCACCATGGCTATAATAAAGCACTGCTCTGTTTTCTTGACATAGCTATCAACAAAACAAGTCCTACAGGCTCTAGTTGTATTGCACCGGGACAACTGCCAGTCACATGGTCAAGTGCCACAAAGAGGGACATAATGTACCAGTCAAAAGTTTGGACACACCTGCTCATTATTTTTTACTATTTTCTACATTGTAGAATAATAGTGAAGATATCAACTATGAAGTAACACACATGGAATCTTGTAGTAACCAAAAAGTGTTAAACAAATCAAAGTATATTTTAGATTCTTCAAAGTAACCAACCTTTGACTTGATGACAGCTTTGCACACTCTTGGCATTCTCTCAACCAGCTTCACCTGGAATGCTTTTCCAACAGTCTTGAAGGAGTTCCCATATATGGCGAGCACTTTTTGGCAGTTTTTCCTTCACTCTGCGGTCCAACTCATCCCAAACCATCTCAATTGGGTTGAGATTGGTGATTGTGGAGGCCAGGTCATCAGATGCAGCACTCAATCACTCTCCTTTTTGATCAAATAACCCTTACACAGCTTGGAGAGGACAACAACCACCCGAGCCACTGCCTGTTCACCCCGCTATAATCCAGAAGGCGAGGTCAGTACAGGTGCATCAAAGCTGGGACCGAGAGACTGAAAAACAGCTTCTATCTCAAGGCCATCAGACTGTTAAACAGCCACCACTAACATTGAGTGGCTGCTGCCAACACACGGACTCAACTCCAGCCGCTTTAATAATCGGAATTGATGGGAAATTATGTAAAATATATCACTAGCCACTTTAAACAATGCTACCTAATATAATGTTTACATACCCTACATTATTCATCTCATATGTATACGTATATACTGTACTCTATATCATCTACTGCATCTTTATGTAATACATGTATCACTAGCCACTTTAACTATGCCACTTTGTTGACATACTCATCTCATATGTATATACTGTACTCAATACCATCTACTGTATCTTGCCTATGCCCCTCTGTACCATCACTCATTCATATATCTTTATGTACATATTCTTATCCCCTTACACTTCTCTCTATAAGGTAGTAGTTTTGGAATTGTTAGCTAGATTACTTGTTGGTTATTACTGCATTGTCGGAACTAGAAGCACAAGCATTTCGTTACACTCGCATTAACATCTGCTAACCATGTGTATGTGACAAATAAAATTTGATTTGATTTGATTTACAGCATCACTATAGAACAAATATAATCAATTTATCATGAAAATGATGCCCTTTTAGATCCTGAATTCTCGTCTACCATGTTTACATCAACAGGGGAGTCATTGTCACGTGTGCTCCCTCTTCGGCCTCTCGGTCACTAGGCTGCTTGTTATGGAGCACACCTGTCACCATCGTTATGGGCATCAGCGCATAATGACACTCACCTGGACTCATCATCTCCTTGATTGCCTGCCCTATATATGTCACTCCCTTTGGTTCCTTCCCCCCAGGCCTCATTGTTTCTGTTTCATGTCTGTGTGTTGGTTGTGTTTCTTGTTTTAGACAGGCAGGCAGGCAGACAGGCAGACAGGCAGACAGGCAGGCAGACAGGCAGGCAGGCAGGCAGGCAGGCAGGCAGGCAGGCAGGCAGGCAGGCATTAATTAATTAATTAATTAAATTATTCACTCACTCACTCCCTGAACTTGCTTCCTGACTCCCAGTGCACATGTTACTGATATATGTGTAACCATAAGGTAGTCCAAACCAGCTGTCATATAGACATGCCCTCTAATGCCAGCCTCGTCATGTGATGCTGCAAGTTCCTGAGGTCCTGGTCATTTTTCTGGGTTCTTCACTCCCCCATACCACCTGCACACCACAGAAATCCTTAACATCTCCTCGTCTGAACAATGCCTCTGGCTTCCAGCTTGATTCACTCGATCACTCCCACAGCCCTCCTACACATCTCCAAGTCTGAACAATGCCTCTGGCTTCCAGCTTGATTCACTCAACCACTCCCACTGTCCTACAAACATGTCCTTGTTCAGTCAATGCTCCTCTTTCACAGGCAGGCTTAGAGAACTCTGTCTGAGTCATTGGGCATACATACGTATTATCAACAGGTCTCTCAGAGGTGAGAAATAGACTCAGAGAGAGCACAGGAAGTTGTTTTTCCTGTACTGTATGAGAACCTGAGTGGGCTTAGATCACTACTTTGCACTATTGAGTAGAAATGAGAATGGAAAAGGAGCTCAATATGCTCATTAGTCTCTCAGAGTAGTGGTATACATAGCCTATACATCATTCTTCATGACATCTCCACAGGTTTTTTCATATATAATACATTGGAAATACAATTTTATGTTCATAGTAAAATGTGGATATAGTGCCTTCAGAAAGTATTCATACCTCTTGACTTATTTCACATTTTGTTGTGTTACAGCCTGAATTCAAAATGGATTAAATAGTTTTTTTCTCACCTGTCTACACATAACAACAAAGTGAAAGCATTTTTTAGAAATGTTAGCTAATTTATTATCTACAATGTTGTTGATCCATCCTCAGTTTTCTCCTATCACAGCTATTACATTTTGTAACTGTTTCACTATTGGCCTCAAAGACAAATCCCTGAGCGGTTTCCTTCCTCTCCAGCAACTGAGTTAGGAAGAACACCAGTATCTTTGTAGTGACTGGGTGCATTGATACACCATCCAAAGTGTAATTAATAACTTCACCATGTTTAAAGGGATATTCAATGTCTGCTTTTTTAAAATCTACTAATAGGTGCCCTTCTTTGCGAGGCATTGGAAAACCTCCCTGGTCTTTGTGGTTGAATCTGTGTTTGAAATTCACTGCTCAACTGATAATTGTATGTGTGGGGTACAGCGATGAAGTAGTCATTCAAAAGTCACGTTAAACACTATTATTGTAACTTATTATGTGAGTTGTTAAGCACATTTTTATTCCTGAACTTATTTAGGCTTGCCATAATAAAGGGGTTGAATACTTATTGACTCCAGACATTTCATTTCAGCATTTCCACCTTGACATTATGGGGTATTGTGTGTGTAGGCCAGTGACACAACATATAAATGTAATCCGTTTAAAAAGCAGGCGGTAACACGACAAAATGTGGGAAATGTCTCGGGATGTGAATACTATCTGAAGGTGGTTGTAACATTTACTGTACATGTAGATTGATCAGCAGTCTCAGGAGGTATTGCCATGAAACACATTTCCAATCAAACAGCATTTGGATGTTATAATCCAAAACACTTTCATACTAGTGGATTACATCATATGATACAGTATAATGAGGCTGACATAGTGGATAAAGCTGTTGTATTCATTCTCAAAAATCTGTGACAAGCCATGGATGTTTTCAATGCTTTTCACTGACCCTTAATCCACAGGGTCAGACTTTAAATCCTGGACTGGCAGCATGTTTGACCAAAGTGCTGACATATGATGAAGCTTTATTTGCATAAGAAAATGACTGGACCAATAAATGACCAATTTAAGAACCACATGGGGTTGATTCAGAATCTATCTGGGCCTTTGTTCAGGGATATATTCTAATACATCATGGAAAGGGAAGCATGGTCAGTGCTGTGACCAAGTCCATTCGGTATCAGAGTTGTCAAATATAATCAATACCCACTGGGCACACATTGGTTAAATCAACGTTACATTGAATTACATTGAACCAATGTGGATTAGATGTTGAATTGACGTCTGTACCCATTGGCTAGTCTTTGCATGAGGATGTGATGATAGAATTACCATTTACATGAAATGGGGTGAATACACACATTTGTTCAACTAAATACACCACCGTTTTCCAAATTCGGTCCTTGGAACCCCACGTTTCGGTTTTTGCCCTAACGCTACACAGCTAATTCAAATGATCAAAGTGTGATGATTAGTTGATTATTTGAATCAGCTATGTAGTGCTAGGGCAAAAAAACAAAATGTGCACCACTTGGGGTCCAAAGACCGAGTTTGGGAAAACCTGAAATATACAAAGAATCCCCATTTTTACAGACTGATTTCCCCCAAAAGATATTCAAAAACTACACACATGCAAACGCTCTCTCACACACGCTCTGGCACAACTTCCAGCCTTGCAGTCAGAGCTATGACTCAGCCACTCAGAAGCAGCGCTGTGTGGGAGGCCTACTCCTGTGGTGGTGGGCCCTGAGTGAAAATCAGCCACCAAAGCTAAAATCCAATACATTTACAGTACAACTACCCACGTTCTGACACAATCTGTGCCATGTTCTACATTCTGAACTAAGGTATCTTAAGTGGTGCTCTGAATCATAGTATTTCATTCGAACATGACAATCTGCTTACAAACAACCAACACAGACTGCCAAAGGACAGGTACAGTAGTTTGAGAATTGTAAGGAAGGACGTTTTAGGTATACGAAGTAACTCACAGACACTATTATAGAAAAATATATACTGTCGGTTCTTATCTGCTTCCCCAGTTTGGCTATGCACAAGAAGCCTTATAATCGTCCCTTTAAAATCAAACCTGAAATGAGATGATGACATCTAATGAGACCATCCATGTCAGTAACTGGAATGGTGTTCTTAAGGCAGTTCAAAATAAGATAAAAAATAAGTGCTTTATTTGAGCAATAAATAACCACAGAGGGTAAGCTTGAAAAACAGTTTTTTCTCTGTCCGATTGAAGCTCTATCAGACTGATCAACTCCAAAGTACAGACAGTTTTGCTTACCTGACCCCCACACTTATCAGTGATGTTGTGGACAAGGAATGATTGAGGTGAAGTCAAGTGTCTTGTCCTCATTCACTCGAGGTAGATGGGGCATGCTGCACATACAGAGAACGTGGCCTAATCACATGGAGCAGTCAGCACCACGTCATTTAATCCAATTTCATCATGCTTGTGATTGTGGTTGGTGAGTGTTCAGGTCAGGAAAATGCAACCTGGTCTCAGTGCATTTCGCATTATACTGTATGTAAATCAGAGACACTCCATGTAGTATGATATGTTACATTTCGTATAGTATGCATTAATTAGTGGATGTCCATCACCCCTAGGCTAGGGGTTCAGGTTAAGTTTAAGTTTAAGAGTTAGGCTAAAGGGGTTAAGGCTAGGGTTAGGGTTAGCTAACATGCTAAGTTGTTGAAAAGTAGCTAAAAAGTATTAAGTAGTTGAAAAGTTGCTAATTAGCTCAAATGCTAAAGTTGTCCATGATGACTATGCACACTCTTGGATTGCATCCTACCTGGAAGGCCGCTCCTACCAGGTGACATGGAGAGGATCTGTGTCTGCGCCACTTACTGTCACTACTGTTGTCCCCCAGGGCTCGGTTCTAGGCCCTGTCCTCTTCTCTCTATACACCGAGTCACTCAGCTCCATCATAATCTCACATGGTCTCTCCTGTCATTGCTATGCGGATGACACTCAACTACTTTTCTCCTTTCCCCCTTCTGACACCAAGGTGGCGACAGGCATCTCCGCGTGTCAGGATGATATCTCAGCTTGGATGTTGACCCACCATCTCAAGCTCAACTCCTGGCTAGCGTTTCCATCCACTTAGCTTGAAGCTAGCCCGGCCAGAGCTCCTGTGCTACCACCGAAGCATACTCCTGGGCTACAATATCCAGACCCACGACCGGTCTATCGATGTCACCGCGTGAAGAGGCATAAACAGACTTAACCCCATCGCGACGTCCCCCAAAGGCTAACTTTCTAGCCCTTGCTATCTGCCTGCTGGCTAATTCGGCCTGCTAACTGCTAGCTTGTTTAGTCCCGGTCTGCTAACTGCTAGCTTGTTTAGCCCCGGCCTACTAACTGTTAGCTTGTTAGCACAGACCTGCTAACTGTCTGAATTGCCGCGTCCCCAGCCAGCCCAACCACTCACTTTACCCATATTTACTTTCAATCTCTTTTCGATTTTTAATTCGATTATACCTTCCGGTAACCTGCCTCACCCAATGTGATACGGAATCACTATTATTTTTAATTTTTAGAACACATTCAAGAACCTCCAGAAGCTAACCAGCTAACGAGCTACAAGCTATTTAGTCATTGTTAGCCACTTGTTTACCTTCTGCACAACCAGACAGTTTTTTTTTTGCCTGGATAATACTCGCCAGTCTAGCTTCCCTGTCCCATCCACCGCTGCACCCTGGACACTGTGATCACTTGGCTACATAGCTGATGCCTGCTGGACTGTCCATTAATCACGGTCCTCCATTCTGTTTGTTTATGTTTTATCTGTCGGCAGCACTCAGGCTCTGTGTGTAGTTAATCCGACCCTCTCTGCCAAGTCAACGCCATTTTACCTGCTGTTGTTGTGCTAGCTGATTAGCTGTTGTTGTCTCACCTACTGTTTTAGCTAGCTCCCCCATTCAACACATGTGATTACTGTATGCCTCGCTGTATGTCTCTCTCAAATGTCAATGTGCCTTGTATACTGTTGTTCAGGTTAGTTATCATTGTTTTAGTTTACAATGGAGCCCCTAATTCCACTCTTCATACCCCTGATATCTCCTTTGTCCCACCTCTCACACATGCGGTGACCTCACCCATTACAACCAGCATGTCCAGAGATGCAACCTCTCTTATTATCACCCAGTGCCTGTGCTTACCTCCGCTGTACCCGCACCCCACCATACCACTGTCTGTGCATTATGCCCTGAATATATTCTACCATGCCCAGAAATCTACTCCTTTTATTCTTTGTCCCCAACGCTCTAGGCGACCAGTTTTGATAGCCTTTAGCCGCACCCTCATACTACTCCTCCTCTGTTCCGCAGGTGATGTGGAGGTAAACCCAGGCCCTGCATGTCCCCAGGCACCCTCATTTGTTGACTTCTGTGATCAAAAAAACCTTGGTTTCATGCATGTCAACATCAGAAGCCGCCTCCCTAAGTTTGTTTTACTCACTGCTTTAGCACACTCTGCTAACCCTGATGTCCTTGCAGTGTCTGAATCCTGGCTCAGGAAGGCCACCAAAAATTTTGAGATTTCCATACCCAACTATAACATTTTCCGTCAAGATAGAACTGCCAAAGGGGGAGGAGTTGCAGTCTACTGCAGAGATAGCCTGCAAAGTAATGTCATACTTTCCAGGTCCATACCCAAACAGTTCGAACTACTAATTTTAAAAATTACTCTCTCCAGAAATAAGTCTCTCACTGTTGCCGCCTGCTACCGACCCCCCTCAGCTCCCAGCTGTGCCCTGGACACCATTTTTGAATTGATCGCCCCTCATCTAGCTTCAGAGTTTGTTCTGTTAGGTGACCAAAACTGGGATATGCTTAACACCCCGGCAGTCCTACAATCTAAGTTAGATGCCCTCAATCTCACACAAATCATCAAGGAACCCACCAGGTACAACCCTAAATCTGTAAACAAGGGCACCCTCATAGACGTCATCCTGACCAACTGGCCCTCCAAATACACCTCCGCTGTCTTCAACCAGGATCTCAGCGATCACTGCCTCATTGCCTGTATCCACTACGGATCCGCAGTCAAACGACCACCCCTCATCACTGTCAAACCCTCCCTAAAACACTTCTGTGAGCAGGCCTTTCTAATCGACCTGGCCCGGGTATCATGGAAGGATATTGACCTCATCTCGTCAGTTGAGGATGCCTGGTCATTCTTTAAAAGTAACTTCCTCACCATTTTAGAAAAGCATGCTCCGTTCAAAAAATGCAGAACTAAGAACAGATATAGCCCTTGGTTCACTCCAGACCTGACTGCCCTCGACCAGCACAAAAACATCCTGTGGCGGACTGCAATAGCATCGAATAGTCCCCGCGATATGCAACTGTTCAGGGAAGTCAGGAACCAATACACGCAGTCAGTCAGGAAAGCAAAGGCCAGCTTCTTCAGGCAGAAATTTGCATCCTGTAGCTCTAACTCCAAAAAGTTCTGGGACACTGTGAAGTCCATGGAGAACAAGAGCACCTCCTCCCAGCTGCCCACTGCACTGAGGCTAGGTAACACGGTCACCACCGATAAATCCATGATTATCGAAAATTTCAACAAGCATTTCTCAACGGCTGGCCATGCCTTCCTCCTGGCTACTCCAACCTCGGCCAACAGCTCCCCCCGCAGCTACTCGCCCAAGCCTCTCCAGGTTCTCCTTTACCCAAATCCAGATAGCAGATGTTCTGAAAGAGCTGCAAAACCTGGACCCGTACAAATCAGCTGGGCTTGACAATCTGGACCCTCTATTTCTGAAACTATCCGCCGCCATTGTCGCAACCCCTATTACCAGCCTGTTCAACCTCTCTTTCATATCGTCTGAGATCCCCAAGGATTGGAAAGCTGCCACGGTCATCCCCCTCTTCAAAGGGGGAGACACCCTGGACCCAAACTGTTACAGACCTATATCCATCCTGTGCTGCCTATCTAAGGTCTTCGAAAGCCAAGTCAACAAACAGGTCACTGACCATCTCGAATCCCACCGCACCTTCTCCGCTGTGCAATCTGGTTTCCGAGCCGGTCAAGGGTGCACCTCAGCCACGCTCAAGGTACTAAACGATACCATAACCGCCATCGATAAAAGACAGTACTGTGCAGCCTTCTTCATCGACCTTGCCAAGGCTTTCGACTCTGTCAATCACCATATTCTTATCGGCAGACTCAGTAGCCTCGCTTTTTCTGATGACTGCCTTGCCTGGTTCACCAACTACTTTGCAGACAGAGTTCAGTGTGTCAAATAGGAGGGCATGCTGTCCGGTCCTCTGGCAGTCTCTATGGGGGTGCCACAGGGTTCAATTCTCGGGCCGACTATTTTCTCTGTATATATCAATGATGTTGCTCTTGCTGCGGGCGATTCCCTCATCCACCTCTACGCAGACGACACCATTCTGTATACTTTCGGCCCGTCCTTGGACACTGTGCTATCTAACCTCCAAACGAGCTTCAATGCCATACAATACTCCTTCCGTGGCCTCCAACTGCTGTTCAACCGTTCGCTGCCCGCACCCGCACGCCCGACAAGCATCACCACCCTGGATGGTTCCAACCTAGAATATGTGGACATCTATAAGTACCTAGGTGTCTGGCTAGACTGTAAACTCTCCTTCCAGACTCTTATCAAACATCTCCAATCTAAAATCAAATCTAGAATCGGCTTTCTATTCCACAACAAAGCCTCCTTCACTCACGCCGCCAAACTTACCCTAGTAAAACTGACTATCCTACCGATCCTCGACTTCGGCGATGTCATCTACAAAATAGCTTCCAATACTCTACTCAACAAACTGGATGCAGTTTATCACAGTGCCATCCGTTTTGTTACTAAAGCACCTTATACCACCCACCACTGCGACCTGTATGCTCTAGTCGGCTGGCCCTCGCTACATATTCGTCACCAGACCCACTGGCTCCAGGTCATCTACAAGTCCATGCTAGGTAAAGCTCCGCCTTATCTCAGTTCACTGGTCACGATGGCAACACCCACCCGTAGCACGCGCTCCAGCAGCTGTATCTCACCGACCATCCCTAAAGCCAACACCTCATTTGACCGCCTTTCGTTCCAGTTCTCTGCTGCCTGTGACTGAAATGAATTGCAAAAATCTCTGAATTTGGAGACTTTTATCTCCCTCACCAACTTCAAACATTTGCTATCTGAGCAGCTAACTGATCGCTGCAGCTGTACATAGTCTATCAGTAAATAGCCTACCCAATTTTACCTACCTCATCCCCATACTGTTTATATTTATTTACTTTTCTGCTCTTTTGCACACCAATATCTCTACCTGTACATGACCATCTGATCATTTATCACTCCAGTGTTAATCTGCAAAATTGTAATTATTCGCCTACCTCCTCATGCCTTTTGCACACAATGTATATAGACTCTCTTTTTTTTCTACTGTGTTATTGACTTGTTAATTGTTTACTCCATGTGTAACTCTGTGTTGTCTGTTCACAATGCTATGCTTTATCTTGGCCAGGTCGCAGTTGCAAATGAGAACTTGTTCTCAACTAGCCTACCTGGTTAAATAAAGGTTAAATATTTTTATTTTTTTTAAACTCTACAAGACAGAACTGCTCTTCCACGTGGGGAAGGCCTGCCCGCTCAAATACCTCTACATCATGGTTGACAGTGTCACCCTCCCAGTGCAAATAACCTTGGTGCGACCCTGGACAACATCCAGTCATTCTCTGCAAATATCAAAAAAGTGACCCGCTCCTGCAGGTTCATGCTCTACAACATCCATAGAGTACGACCCTGCCTTACACAGGAAGCGGTGCAGGTCCTAATTCAGGCACTTCAGGCACTGTCCCGCCTGGACTACTGCAACTCGCTGTTTGCTGGGCTCCCCACTTGTGCCATCAAACCCCTGCAACTTATCCAGAACGTTGCGGCCCGCCTTGTTTTCAACCATGTCACCCCTCTCCCCCGCACATTCCACTTAATGCCCTTTAAGTGTAAGAACTGTTTGAAAAGACTGCCTGAAATTTCAGACTGTTTTGGTGGGATGGAGTATTGGCCTGCCTGGTGAAATCACCAGGCGGTTAATTAATTAATAGACCAATAAGAGAGATAGTTCCAAACCTCTCTGCCAATTACAGGTCATTTTCAGTTTTCCTCTCCACACTCAAACCACCTCCAGACAGTCCTAGCAGAATTCTTGCTTGAGAAATTGCTCTTTGCTAAGAAGCTATTTTTGTTTATTTTTGACCATTTTAATTGAAAACAATCACATTAAGGTACTTAATTGTTACCCAGAAATGATTTGATATTGAGATAAAAAATGGCTGCATTGGACCTTTAACAATATGAGAGTTTGGGACTATAAAGTTCTATCTCCAATTGGATCAACATATTGTTCTGTTCAATGTTCTCTATCTATACAGGGTGCGTTTGTAAATTCACTCTGGCTATCTACTCTGATTTCAGAGTGTGCCAGGGCACAGAATAACTGATGAATCTACGAACACCCGTTGAATAGGGCCGTTGTCACTAAACATTGGCAAAAAAAAAACGCAATTCAATTGTTGCTAGCAGTACAGTTACAGTCACCAGTGTGCGCTCTTTTTGCAGATAGAACGTTACAGTCCCAAGCTCTCAAATAGTCAATGTACATTTTATTCATAACATGCTGGAACACAGAGTATAAATATGTATATCAAGTCAAAGACAGTCAATGAGTCAGAAGAAAAAAGTCTGATTTACAATGAGTTGTCATATTTTGTGTGTGTTGTGGGTTCTTTTCTGAGGTTTATTTTTGAACTACATTGTCTTGGCTCAAAAATATACCCATTTACATGAATGGAGGACATACAATAAAATAAATATATTCACAAGTTCTGTAACCTCAGCGAGTTATCCCTGACCCTGGCACTTTCACGTTTGATGACCAAATATTGTTTTGATCAGCTTGAAGCTATAGTACAATGCGTAGAGGAACGTTATACATACAGAGACCTACACAACCTCCAGGTTCAAATATCTGACCCCAATAACAAAATATGTATAATAACAATAACAAATCTCACCAATAATAAAAAGTAGTTGTAATAATCTGACACTTTTTTTGATAGTGAATGTAAAGTGAAAGTGGTTCCAATGTACAACAGTCTATATACAGAACATAGTGCCAACTTGAGATAAAAAGGAAATAAAATAAATGCAACACGGGTGCTTAAGATACTGTTCTTTTGTGAAGGTTGACTCCCGGATGTGGTAGCAATGAGTGACAACAATGAAGCAAGTCAAACATTCGACACTGTTAAAAAAAAAATCTAATTGGCTGATGCAACACTGCCTACCCATGGTCAAAATTACATATTGCAAGTGCCATGAACAGACAACTCGCACTTGGCCTATTGCACATTTTTCTCCAGCAATTGAAACATTTACATGTTTGTTTAAAATCAGTGTTCTCTTTTTCTGAAAGTTTGGCAAGTTAAGTTTAATCTACAATATTTTTCACCATTTAAATAAATATGATCTTTGTAAAGAAAACAAACCACATATGGTCAATACAGATATGAACATTTATACAATTCCAAAACATTTCAAAAGAGAAAAATGAAATGAAAGAATCCTCTCCAAAATCTGGCACCAGCTTTGGTTAAACAAAAGAAAACAAAGAAAAAATAAGTATTCAAACAATATACACTTAAACAACAGCAGGTATTAAATATCTGTATTAAAATCATCTTTCAAATCCCAAAACCAAAGCGTTAATGGGGGCAGAGGAGCTATATATATATTTATATCTAAAAAAAAAGTTCTTCCATTTCATTTAAATAAAAATATAAAACCACAGAATAACGTGTTCCTCTCATCGTCTCTCTGTCTGTCTCTTGGCTCAGGTCCGTCTATCCTGCTGTCATAATTTTTTTACAAACTGAAAAAGTACTTCACATATGATTCTGGTCACCCCCTGGTTGAGCACAGAGGAGATGGAGATGTCCAGGATTCGTCCCTCATACAGGACAAACTCTGGCCTGTTCTCCTCCACCTTGGCCATAGCCAGCAGAGCTTTGGCAGCCCGACACATCATGTTAATGCTGGGGGGCTCCATGGGGGGGTGGTGGGCCATGTGCAGCATGCTGTGGGGGTTCTGCTGGTACTGGGCCATGCTCACTCCATCCTCCAGGAAGCCCATCAGGTTACCCACACTATTCTTCTGTATGGCGATGGCGCGTGCTGCCGTAGAGTCTCCTTGAGCCAGGTTGGATAGGGTGGCCACGGCCATCTCGCGGTACACCTGGTTCTTACGCTGGCCCACGTAACGCACCAAGGTAGCATACAGCTTCTCCTGGCGGCTGAAGGGCGGCGTGGCCAGCAGCAGGTCCACGTTGTTGTCCTGAATGCTCAGCTTGCAAAGGCACTCCAGCACCAGTCTCTGGGGGGTGAGGGGCGAGTGGGGGGTGCCTGAGGGGAAGGGGTCCTGGGCCTCGGCAGAGGGACACACCATCCAGTGGAGCAGGCCGTTCAGGATGGGCAGGCAGATGGTCTCTGGGTAGAGGGACAGGTCCAGCTGGCCAGAGATGTTAGCCAGAGTGACAAAGGTGTTCTCCCTGAGTGTAGCGAGACAGTTCCACCACCACTCATCCTTACTGCAGGCCAGGCCCCGCTCCTGCACATCCTCTCTCTGGTAGCTAGGGAGCGTCCTCTTCCTCTCTGGGTGCTGGTGGTGGAGCAGCAGCAGTCTGCCCAGGATCAGCACCAGGCCTGGGTGATGGGACATGTCTGAGTCGTTCCCAGGGATGAAGGAGAGGCTGCGGATGATGTTGGACACACAGAGGCAGCGTTTGGCCAGGGAGTCCTGCCAGGGGGAGGACGTGGAGAGGGGAGCCTCGTCCAGACAGCGGGGCTCGTCCTCTAGCAGGGTGATGTGCTGGTGGCCCCCTCCCTGGTGCAGCCTGAAGGGGTAGGTAGGGGCAGAGTGGGTAGGGTGGCCCTCTGACAAAGCCCCTAACCGGGCACACAGTATATCATCGATGGTGGCAGTGATACCCATCTCTGTCTGCTTTCCCCCCTCTGTGTCCTTTTCTTTATTGAGACTGGCACATTCATCTCTCTCTCCATCCATCCTGTCAGGGTGCTCTCCCCTGCGCTCAAAGTGGGCCTGGATGTGGGCGGTGGAATCACCCCCGCCTGCCTGCCAGTGGAGCAGTCCGCTAGTGAACTCTGTCACGTGACCCAGCTGCTCTGTCGTGTCCTCAATCAGGTCCTCTTTGTGCAGGATCTTGACAGGGAATTTGTCGTACTTGCTGGCCTGTTGTGGCCTTGGCTCGTGCTCTGAAGGAGCCTGATAAGAAGAGTCTTCCTTACTTTCAGCTGAGGCTTCCTTACTCTCGGTTGGCTTTTCACTCTCCTCATTCTCTTTCCCCTTTTCTTTCTCCCCCTCCTTTTCTTTCTCCTCCTCCTTTTCTTTCTCCCCCTCCTTTTCTTTCTCCCCCTCCTTTTCTTTCTCCCCCTCTTCCTTCTTCACCTTCATCTCGGCTTCAGATTCCTCCTTCGTTCCCTCAGGAGCTGGTTCCGTTGCACTGAGGGGTGACATCCCTTCCGCTGTCATTTTCTCTGTGATGTCAACAGGTTTCTCTTCCCCCTTTTCTACTTCCCCCTTCCCCGTCTCCCCCCTCTCCACCTCCTGCTCCTGCTCAGGCTCTGGTGGGCTGGCCTCACAGTCCATCTCAGGTTCAGAGGTCAGCTCCTCCCCCTGGTCACAGGCTTCAGCCCCAAGGAGGGTATTCTGGCCGATGGTCCCTATCTCATACTCCTCCAGGATGCCAAAGATCTCCATCACACAGCGTCTGAAGTACTCCACTATCAGCTCCAGGAAGCCAGGCAACTGCAGACACAACAAAATAACAAATGGCATTAGGGCACTTTAGCATCCCTTATTATCTACAGCGTATTCTGATAAAGATGTTTTGCTTTGTGTTGGGGTGGAGAACTGTCAAGCATGACTAAATGTAAATAATTTCAGTGACATCAAGACTCAATCCCGGTATGGTTAAGAACGATAGTAAGAGAAGAGTGTGTAGAGTGTCTCCAGTTACCTGTGTGAGGGTGAAGGAGGCCACAGATCTGTCATCATACAGCAGAATGTTGATGGTGTCCAGGGCCCACGTACTCTCACCCAGCAGACCTGACTTCAGAGACATCATCACTCGCCACGCCTCTGGGGTTCCTGTGGAGAACACAGGGGTTAGAGGAGGAAGGTTTGTAATTAATACCTGTCACAGATATCAAGATGATCACCATAATCCCAGTGCTAGTTTGACTTTACAGGACATTAGAAAGACATTAGATCTCTTACCAGTGTCTTTTGAGGTAATTTTGCGACGTGGCTTGAAAACGGGCATGGTAGCCTCTACAGATCCTAGAGGGTAGTTGAGATCTCTCAGCAGGTTAGGTGCGACTTGGCCTGGGTGCCCATTACCCTGCCCTGGCATGGGCATCCCTGGTTTGCCTGGCATCTTCATGGAGCCCATAAAGACAGCTTTGTTGGGGGACATGCGTGCCTCCATGGAGCGCTGGAAGGAGCCGGGGCTGGGGGCTCGGGGCAGGTGGTTGGCCATGGAGGGGGAGGTCTGGTATGCAGAGGGGGGCTGGCGGGAGGACATGGGGGTCATACCACCTGACATGTAGGAGGACTGGCGATGGCCTCCGTGCCCAAGCCACTGACCATCCTGGATGGGTCGGCCCTCCAAATCATCTCCTCTCCCCATAGGACCGTATGGCGGTACCTGGGAGGGTGCCCCCTGTCTGTTGGGGTAGGGATAACCCATGTCTGTCCTGGAGGGCCACATGTTGGGCCCCTGGGGACCTTCCACTCCGTTGTTAGAGGGTGGCCCCCCGGACATCATCTGGGGGCCCATGGGGTGCTGCCCCTGGCCAGAGGCCTGCATGCGTTCTCGGCTATAAGGGGAAGGGTAGGGGAACTGGCCCTGCATGGGCCTCCTCTCAGGTCCAGAGTAACCAGTGGTGTAGTGGTTGTACATGTCAGGCTGCTGGCCCCTATACTGCATGGCATACATCTCCCCCTCATGTCTCTTTGCTGGGGGGCCGTACATCTCCCCTTCATGTCTCTTTGCTGGAGGGCCGTACATTTCCCCCTCATGTCTCTTTGCTGGGGCGCCGTACATCTCCCCCTCATGTCTCTTTGCTGGGGGGCCGTACATCTCCCCCTCATGTCTCTTTGCTGGTGGGCCGTACATCTCCCCCTCATGTCTCTTTGCTGGGGGACCGTACATCTCCCCCTCATGTCTCTTTGCTGGGGGGCCGTACATCTCCCCCTCATGTCTCTTTGCTGGGGGGCCATACATCTCCCCCTCATGTCTCTTGCCTGGGGACCCGTACATGCTCTCCATGGTGCGCTTGTAGCCATGTGGAGAAGCAAAAGATTCCAATGTGATTATTTTATTACAATAACATTCAATTCTAAACCAATCATGAAACTAACTCTGCTGTGCCTGCATCACGAGGCCTGCTCAATGAGCTCCTTAGTGTGTCTGTCTCTCACCTGTTGTTGAGGGTACATCCCTGAGGGGTGCATTCCATATGACATGCCAGGGTACTGCTGCGCGTAGCCTTCGTGTCTGCAGAGGAGGAAATCAATTAGTCGCTGAGGAACAGAACGGACGTTTCTAGACATCAACACAAACACTATTATGGTTGATGGTGGTGCTCCTCACCTCTGCTGCGAGGGGTATCTGTTGGGAGAGTAAATGCTGCCCTCGCTGTTGGAAGGTCCCATGTTGCTCTGGTTCCCGGGGGGGCCCATGCTCCCCTCCATCCCCATCAGATGGTCTGGTCTGAAAGACAGACAGTCAAGCCTTCAGATTGCATGAATATATGTTAACAAGGCAGAATTGGTTTCTAAACTGCTTACCTCCTGTCGTAGCCTGGTCCATATGGGTAGGGGCAGCGCTGGCCCATGCCTGATGTAGACCTGCCATACATATCCTGTATGCCACCACTGATCATCTGGCCTGGCATGTAGGGCTCCCCTCCTGCCACTGTGGAGAATGACCAGAGGAACACAGTATGAATGGACAATATGCTGGAAACACAGTGTATATTTCTAGTGTTGTTGATGTAATGGTTTATTCTCTAGGTGGCACTAGTCTCCTACTAATAATCATCTCTTTCAGCATGATCAGGAGATCCTCCTGACAACCCAGCTGTGTTATTCACTCAGAGACAACACTTCTCAGAACCCAGCATCCAAACTCCAATCATCCTCTGCTCTCAGAGGTGAACCAGTCCAAATCAACAGTCAGTCAAATCAGGTGTTGCCCAAAAGACAGGGGAAAAAACTGCATAAGGTAAAAAAGGTCAAATGGAAAGATGAAGTTAGGACGAGAGACAATGACATCTGAGTGACTAATACATGCAAAGTGCCTTTGACAAACAGCTTTGACGTTCCAGTCATAACAGTAAAACACGGGTATGTGTCCCGCTCTGTACACCACCAGCCAGCCTGCCCGGCACGGACATGTGCTCAGACAGGCAACTAACAACCCTAGTAGAGGACACAAAGTGCAGTAAAGTCGCAGTAGGACTACGCTCTGCATTTGTCATGTTTGTACAACTCATCAGCTTATTGCTGTGTACTGTATGGTGGTACGTCTGTGCCAGTGCCTGGGTCCATGTTTTACTCACCCTTTCTCATGCCAACGAAGGGGTCCTTCTCGTACTGCATCCTCATCATCATGTTAGGGGGCAAGTTGACCCCCTGCTGGTACACACCCCCAGAGCCCACCAGGGGGAGAGAGTTACGTTTCTGGAAGGCTGGGTCGCTCACCTCAGAGAACGGGTCCTGCACACTCACAACACTGCTCCTAGAGATAGAGGGAGAGGGGTAAAAGGTGAGGATCTAGACCAGGGCTGTCAAATTCATTTTCCCCCGGGGGGCGCATTCGGTCTTCAACGAGGTCTGTAGGGCCACATTGAAAAGGTGCTATATTTCCTTGTTGTCAAAATTTGCTAAAAATAGTCCATTGTTCTTGGAATTTATTTAGGGTGATTATTGAGCTGGACACGGTCAAGAAACTGTATGAATAAAGGTCCTTTATTATTTCTACACACTTTTCATTAGGTTTTAGTCCATTTAAAGAATATTGAGTTTGTTTCCCCCACAAATCACATTTGATATAATTTTATTTTTTTACTCAAGCCACCCACGGTCCGGATTGGACCCCCTCGTTGCCCAGATCCGACCCGTGGGCCATATGTTTGACACACCTGACCTAAACACTTTAATATACAGTGCTTCGGAAAGTATTCAGACCCATTGACTTTCCCCACATTGTTACGTTACAGCTTTATTCTAAAATGGATTAAATAACAAAAACTCCTCAGCAATCTACACACAATACCCCATAATGACAAAGCAAAAACAGTTTATTTTTTATTTTTATGTTTGAACATTTATTAAACATAAAAAACAGAAATAGTATTCAGACCCTTTGTTATGAGACTCTAACATCTCTGGGAAGTCCTGAAAATAACTGTGCAGTTACCCTTCCCATCCAAAATGACAGAGATTGAGAAGATCTGCAGAGAAGAACTCCCCAAATACAGTTGTTCCAAGCTTATAGCGTCATACCCAAGAAGACTTTAATCGCTGCCAAAGGTGTTTCAAAAAAGTACTGAGTAAAGGGTCTGAATACTTATGTCTTCTTTTTATAAATTAGCAAAACGTTTGAAAAACCTCTTTTTGCTTTGTCATTATGGAGTACTGTGTGTAGATTGATAAGGACAAAAACAATTTAATTAATTTTAAAATAAAGCTGTAACCTAACAAAATATGGAAAAAGTCAAGGGGTCTGAATACTTTCTGAAGGCACTGTACGTACAGTGATACTAACTGAGGTAAAGAGGATATATATGGTATGTATACATACAAACACAGTCACATACACTCTCAGCAGTGGGAGTGCTTGAATGAGAGGGGATCATGGTATACCTGCTGGCTGGGATGGGGGTGACCTGTCCCTGGGGGGTGGTGGCTGGGGTGGGAGGCTTCAGGTCACCTGACATCTCTGCCATGGAGCTGCTGCCTGATGACTGGGGGGTCTGGGGGCCCTGAACGGACCCTGAGTTAGCTGTTAGAAAGCACGAAAGATAAAGGGAGAGAAAGAGAGAGATAGGGGGGGAGCAGAGAGGGTGAACATTTTTAAATCACCTTTATTGGGTCAAAACCCTACAGTATATAAACATTCAACCCTCAGTTGTCATACGCCACCGTTCTCATGTGTAGCAGCCTGTAATAAAAATTTGAGAGAGAGAGAAATTGAGAGAGAGAAATTAAGAGAGGAGAGAGAGATACAAGGAAAGAGAGAACATTTGAGAGAGAGATAGAACACACAGTTGGTTACAAATTAATAGGAAATGTCCAATTTAGTGTATAGAGACCAGGCAGATTTAGCGTGGGGGGAGCTGAGGAGCGGGGGTTAGGGGGTTGAGAGGGGTTTCCCAGGCCAAAACCTCTTAGTCATTTCATGTGACTCTGAAATTCCCTGTTTGCAGCATTTCCCTTATGTAAATGTAACAACCATGCCACCACCATGGCCAAGGACAGGGGTGACATACAGTGCCTTCGGAAAGTATTCAGACCCCTTGACTTTTTCCACATTTTGTTACGTAACAGCCTTATTCTAAAATGTATTCAATTGTCCCCCCGCCCCCATCAATCTACACACAATACCCCATAATGGCAAAGCAAAAACAGGTTTTTAGAAATGTTTGCTAATTTATAAAAAATACAAAATAGAAATATTGCATTTACATAAGTATTCAGATCCTTTACTCAGTACTTTGTTGAAGCACATTTGGCAGCAATTACAGTCTCGAGTCTTCTTGGCTATGACGCTACAAGCTTGGCACACCTATATTTGGGGAGTTTCTCTCATACTTCTGTGCAGATCCTCTCAAGCTCTGTTAGGTTGGATGGAGAGTATTGCTGCACAGCTATTTTCAGGCCTCTCCAGAGATGTTCAAGTCCGGGCTCAAGCTGGGGCAGTCAAGGACATTCAAAAACTTGTCCCGAAGCCACTCCTGGCTTGTCCCGAAGCCCCTCCAGATCTCTCTGTACTTTGCTGTGTTCATCTTTCCCTCGATCCTGTGTAGTCTCCCAGTCCCTGCTACTGAAAAACACCCCCACAGCATTATGCAGCCACCAACATGCTTCACTGTAGGGATGGTGCCAGGTTTCCTCCAAAAGTGACACTTGGCATTTCATCAGACCAGAGAATCTTGTTTTCCTGGTCTGAGAGTCTTTAGGTGCCTTTTGGCAAACTCCAAGCGGGCTGTCATGTGCTTTTTACTGAGGAGTGTCTTCTGTCTGGCCAGTCTACCATAAAGGCCTGACTAGTGGAGTGCTGCAGAGATGGTTATCCTTCAGGAAGGTTCTCCCATCTCCACAGAGGAACTCTAGAGCTCTGTCAGAGTGAAGATTGGGTTCTTGGTCACCTCCCTGACCAAGGCCCTTCTCCCTCGATAGCTCAGTTTGGCCGGGCGGCCAGCTCTAGGAAGAATATTGGTGGTTCCAAACTTCTTCCATTTAAGAATGAGGGAGGCCACTGTGTTCTTGGGGACCTTCAATGCTTTTTGGTACCTTTCCCCAGATCTGTGCCTCAACACAATCCTTCGACCTCATGGCTAGGTTTTTCCTTTGACATGCTCTGTCAACTGTGGGACCTTATATAGACAGGTGTGTGCCTTTCCAAATCATGTCCAATCAATATCATTTACCACAGTTAGACCTCAAGTTGTAGAAACATCTCAAGGATGATCAATGGAGGTGCAGCGGTATAAGGCACTGCTACGCAGTGCTTGAGGCGTCACTACAGGCCCGGGTTCAATCACAGGCTGTGTCACAGCCGGCCGTGACCGGGAGATCTATGCGGCGCACAATTGTCCCAGTGTTTGGCCAGCCAGGATTTCCCTGCCCCATCGCGCTTTAGCAACTCCTTGTAGCGGGCTGGGCTCCTGCGACATCGGTTGCCAGCTGGACGGTGTTTCCTCCAAGACATTGGTGCGGCTGGGTTCAGTGAGCAGTGTGCCAAGAAGCAGTGTGGTTTGGCAGGGCCGTGTTTCGGAGGATGCACGGCGTCTCGACCTTCACCTCTCGCGAGTCCATAGGGGAGTTGCAGTGATGGGACAAGACTGTAAATATCAATTTGTTACAAAAAAAGGATTATCAACGGAAACAGGATGCACCTGAGCTCAATTCCGAGTCTCATAGCAAAGGGTCTGAATACTTATGTAAATAAGGTTTTTCTGTTTTTTATTTTTAATACATTTGCTAAAAATTATTTAAAAAATATTTTTTTCTTTGTCATTATGTAGTGTTGTGTGTAGATTCCTGAGGATGGTTTTTAATGAATCCATCTTAATACAAGGCTGTAACATAACAAAATGTGGAAAAAGTCAGGCGGACTGAATACTTTCCGAAGGCCATGTATGTGAGGCCCCAAATCCTTTTAGCCTATCAGAGGGCCCGCTGGGGCCTATCTCACTAACAGGGTTGGGTAGGTTACTTTCTAAATGTATTCCGCTACAGTTACTAGTTACCTGTCCAAAACTGTAATCAGTAATGTAACTTTTGGATTACCCAAACTCAATAACATAATTTGATTATATTCAGTTACTTTTAGATTACTTTCCCCTTAAGAGGCATTAGAAGAAGACACAAATGTATGTTACCAATTGAACAACATCTATTGCAGGATAAATAAATGTTAAAGTTTACGGTACATAGCTGGCCATATATGGATATTAAATTTGACTTTATGGTTTGGTTGTGTAGGCTTATTCTAACCCATCGCATTCTACTGCATATAATACTATGATAAAATTATATCTTTACATTAATATCTATAATTTATACGTCCAAAAGTGTATGTACCAACTACAGATTGCCCCTTTAAGTCTATCAAAAGTGTGCAAGTTTGAGCATGTGTCCATTAGGTCTGCGGATTATTATTATTTTACAGCATGAATTAATCCCACTTTTATTCCATAGGCTGGGATCTGCATTATGCAGCTGTTGCAAGAGTGCATTTTTCACTGGCTGTCCATTGGTTTCAAAAACAATGATTGATAGGCAGCTTAAACTTCTTGAATTCAACCATTATTGGGTTCAAATACACATTTAGATTTGTGAACAGCCAACCACAATCTATAAGGCGCAAATAGCTAAATGAGAGAGCAGCAGTGTGATTCACATCAATGCGGTATATAGATATCAATAATCAGTGATATCCGTATTGTCGTAAACTACCCCACTGCTGGCATCCTTACCTCCAAGAGTTTATTCAAGTTGGATAATCTGTGGATGCCGACAGCAGTCGCACCATTGGAAGACGTAGCTTGGACTGTAGCCTACAAAAGCCTATTCATGCTCTTTTCCCACGTTCCATCAAACGCATTTGTTGTGCCATCATAGTGGTCTCTGACTTGTGGTCAGAAATGCCTAGGTGGTACAAACTTACACTTGCGCCTTTTTTCAATACTGATTTGAATGTTATTAAGAAAACAGAGAAGTGTCAAACATTTTTTTCCGCAAACATCCTTTCCAAATGTAAAAGTAAAATCCTTGAAGAAATCATCTAGTTTTTCAAAAGTGTCTGTCATCTGATTACAATATTTTTGCTGGTAACGTGACAGATTACAGTTACCATTTTTTGTAATCCCTTGCATGTAATTTATCACATGTAATCCAATACTCCCCAACCCTGCTCACTAACCACCACTCATTAACACGAGCCTCAGCACCTGCCTGCCGAGAGTAGAGGGGGAATGCAGGGACTGCTAAGAAGGAGCAGGAGAAGAGGAGGAAGAGCAGAAGAAGGGGGAGGGGGAGGAAGAGAGGGAAACAGGAGGAAGAGAAGGCCTCTCTGTGGGAATAGCTCATTGGAGAGCGCCAAACTTGCCGCAGTCACTGTGGAGAGTTTTATTTTGCAGCTTTTTGAAGATCGTTTTCCATTTTTGGCAGGGTGAACTCAGTGAGGGGTTCATGTGGAGGTTATGCCTGAGGGCTCAACTGTAGTTAAAACACAAAGGGGGAGGGTGTCTGTAAGGGCGAGGCTCACCCACATGCAGGCTGTACTGTACTATACTGTATTCTGCACTCCCTACAGTATATCAGAGAGAGTAACAGACTACTGTACCAGAGACCCGGCCATGCTACACATCACTCAGGGGTAAGGTAGCTAGAATGATATGAAGCAAGTATCAGACCATATGATGCATAAATTGTATGATGCCATGGCTATGAATTTTTCAGCGCATAGGAATATTCAATTATTGAAGGTCTGTAAAAACACAGGAAATTATGTAATACCATGCCGCATTACACATGAAGACCCTACAAAGCGAAAGAGGAAAAAGGCTTGTATGAAGTAGGAATGAAGGAAAACATGATGGCTAGTTTTAGGAGATAAGAGATGCTGGATATGTGAATGAGCGTTTAGTGTAGCAGCTCCTCTCTGCACCGCACGCCTCTAACAGCAATAAAGAATGGCTTAAAAAATTCATACTACTTCTGAATTATTCAACAATACCCCCTGCCGCCACAACAGTTAGAGGGTAGAGGGAGGGAGGGAGGGAGGGAGGGAGGGAGGGAGGGAGGGAGGGAGGGAGGGAGGGAGGGAGGGAGGGAGGGAGGGAGGGAGGGAGGGAGGGAAAGGGGATACCTTGTCAGTTGCACAACTGACTGCATTCAACCAAAATATGTCTTCTGCATTTAACCCAATCCCTCTGAATCAGAGAGGTGCGGGGGGCTGCCTTAATCCACGTCATCATGTCTGTATGCCTGTTTCATATCAAATCTAATGTATTTATAAAGCCATTTTTACATCAGCAGATGTCACAAAGTGCTATACAGAAAAAACTCCAAACAGCATGTCTGTCTGCCTGCCTATTTGTCTGTCTAGCTGCCTGCCTATTTGTCTGTCTGCCTATTTTTCTGCCTGCCTGCCTGCTGCATCTGAGGGATGGGAGCAGTTGTTGTCGGGGATTAACTTCCTTGCTCAAATGCAGAACTGTAGATTTTCCAACTTTGCTGGCTTGGGGATTTGAACCTTCGGTTACTGGTCCAGCGTTCTTAACCTATAGGCTCCCTGCCTCCCAGAGAGAGAGGGATAGAGAGAAAGAGGGACAGAGACTGATGCTTTCAGTGGGGCTGGGAGAGAGGGAGCAAGGGACAGAGGGGGAGAAAAGGAGAGGGCATGGGGGGGGGGGGATTCTCCTCTCTCCAGGATATCTCCTCTGCTCCATAGCCAAGCAACTCAGAAAGTGAACAATGGATCCAGTGGTTAAAGGAGGTTAAGAGCATTCCTATCCCTCAGATGCCGCAGGCAGACAAACAGACAGGCAGACAGACATGCTGTTCGGAGTTTTAGGCTGGGTTTCTGTATAGCACTATGTGACATCTGCCAATTAAAAATGGCTTCATAAATATATTTGATTTGATTTGAAACAGGCATACAGGCATACAGACAGACAAGCATATAAACAGACAGGCAGGCAGACAGACAACACGGGAGGGAGGCAGACAGAAAGTAAGGCAGACAGGCAGGCAGACAGACAGACTGGGATACAGTTAAGCATACAGGCAGGCAGACAGACAACACTGGGAAGGAGGCAGGAAGAAAGACAGGTAGACAGGCAGGCAACACTAGGAGGGAGGGGACATTTACACAGCGTGAACTCAAGTGCCCTTTATTCTACGTTCAGAGAGAGAGAGAGAAATGAGGGAGCGAGAGGAAGAGAGAAAGGTGTGTGTGAGTGTAAAGGTTGATGAAATAAGACAGAAAGCGCTGGCTCACAGGTGTGTGTCAGAGTGAATAGAGGTTGACTGGAGGTCAGCATTGTTTATATTCATCGCTCCAGCCTCATGAATCAATCTCAGGGGGATCCCCCTTCCCTCCTCCGACTCCTCCCTCCCAACATCTCCTCTTTGCTGCTCAACAGCTTTCTCTACTCTGTGACATCATCACCTAGCTGTCAGCTATACATGGAGCCTGCTTCATTGACATGGTCAGTGAAGCAGGCAGCCAGGCAGGCACCTGGGAGCAGGATGGGTGGCTGGATAGAGGGATAGAGGGATAGTTAGTAGATGTTAGAGATAGATAGACAGATGGACAAATCGGGCCAACATGAGGTCTCATTTGTGTTAAGAGCACAGTACGGACATGGTTCTCTCTCCACTTCAATCAATCACACAGCACTATGTCATCTACTGTAAGTGAAGGTAATAGCGACTGCTCTGGTTCTTAAATGTACACATATTTCATTCTGTTTCAGCTTACGGTAATTTCTATTTTAGTGTATGTTCCAGTAAATAGACGCACTGACCTGGCTCAACATGAAGGTAAATATTCATTTCAGAAGGTTATGTCTCCATCAAGAGTCTAAGAGACTGGGATGCAGACATATGCCTGAGTAGGTGTCTATCCCTCTTGATTCACTGATGTGGTCATCCTGTCTGGGTTGGCGCCCCCCCCCCCTTGGGTTGTGCCGTGGCGGAGATCTTTGCGGGCTATACTCAGCTTTGTCTCAGGATGGTAAGTTGGTGGTTGAAGATATCCCTCCAGTGGTGTGGGGGCTGTGCTTTGGCATAGTGGGTGGGGTTATATCCTTCCTGTTTGGCCCTGTCCGGGGGTGTCCTCGGGTGGGGCCACAGTGTCTCCTGACCCCTCCTGTCTCAGCCTTCAGTATTTATGCTGCAGTAGTTTATGTGTCGGGGGGCTGGGGTCAGTTTGTTATATCTGGAGTACTTCTCCTGTCCAATTCGGTGTCCTGTGTGAATCTAAGTGTGCGTTCTCTAATTCTCTCCTTCTCTCTCTCGGAGGACCTGAGCCCTAGGACCATGCCCCAGGACTACCTGACATGATGACTCCTTGCTGTCCCCAGTCCACCTGGCCGTGCTGCTGCTCCAGTTTCAACTGAACCGCGGCCCTAGGACCATGCCCCAGGACTACTTGACATGATGACTCCTTGCTGTCCCCAGTCCACCTGGCCGTGCTGCTGCTCCAGTTTCAACTGTTCTGCCTTATTATTATTCGACCATGCTGGTCATTTATGAACATTTGAACATCTTGGCCATGTTCTGTTATAATCTCTACCCGGCACAGCCAGAAGAGGACTGGCCACCCCACATAGCCTGGTTCCTCTCTAGGTTTCTTCCTAGGTTTTGGCTTTTCTAGGGAGTTTTCCTAGCCACCGTGCTTCTACACCTGCATTGCTTGCTGTTTGGGGTTTTAGGCTGGGTTTCTGTACAGCACTTTGAGATATCAGCTGATGTACGAAGGGCTATATAAATAAATTTGATTTGATTTGATTTGTCTACATGTGTGTGTGTGTGTGTGTGTGTGTGTGTGTGTGTGTGTGTGTGTGTGTGTGTGTGTGTGTGTGTGTGTGTGTGTGTGTGTGTGTGTGTGTGTGTGTGTGTGTGTGTGTGTGTGTGTGTGTGTGTTTGTGTGTGTGTGTGTGTGTGTTGAAGGTAGGTACTCCTCTCCAGCCCTTTAGTAAAAGCAATCTGGTGTGACTCAGGCAGCTGAAGTATTGGTGTTCTATTTAAAAAGCAGGGTAGGTCACTCTTCTCATCACCACTCTGAATTAGAGATGTGACCTTCACACTCCAGCTCTCTCTCCTTAGCTGGGCACCGTAATTGTGCTTAGAAACACTGTCAGGGACAACATGCAAATCAAAAACTTTGTCTTATAAATAGCATACCAGCGTAACCTAGAATTACATGACTTAACATTTTTAACATGGCAATCACATCAAGCCATATCTCTGCTTAGAGGTGCTGTAACTTGATTGTTTTTAATGTTGTTCAAAATGCTATTCCAAGACACCATACTAGTCCGAGAAAAGGCACACATTCTCCCATCTAGTAAGACTGTCTTGCTGGTGCATTGATGTCAGCATACAGTACAGTTTCACCTGATACAGTGTAAAATCATTACTATCATCACCACCATCATCATCACAATCATCATCATCATCAGTGTCAGTGCCGGTCCTTACCAGGAGAGGGCGGCTGCACCTTGGCCTGCTTCCTGTTTTCCCCCCCAGTCCCAGTGTTGCTGTCGGCCGGCTGGTCCTCTCCCCGCTCCACCTTACACTCATAGGCAAACAGGTACTGGATGTACTGCTTCTTCAGACAGCTGGCGGCGCTACTGGAGGTACCAACACTCAGATTGGTGGACAGCTCACGCCACTTCTTGTTCTTGTTCACCTTTGAGGGGAGGGGAGAGGATGTATAGAGGAGAGGAAGGATGGGAAGGGTGACAGGTTAGCATTAACAGCGGAGTCAATCACCACCTTCCGGAGACACCTGAAACCCCACCTCTTCAAGGAATACCTAGGATAGGATAAAGCAATCCTTCTCCCCCCCCCCCCTTAAATGATTTAGATGCACTATTGTAAAGTGGCTGTTCCACTGATGTCAGAAGGTGAATTCACCAATTTGTAAGTCGCTCTGGATAAGAGCGTCTGCTAAATGACTTAAATGTAAATGTAAATGTAATACAATGGCATGTTAGTCCACTGTATGTATCCTGGCTTGAAACTACTAAACATTTGCTTTGCCCCACTTCAAAGCTACTACCAAATAAGTGATATTGACAAGTCTAATAAACCACATCGATAGTGTATAGCGCTACGGTATTTCAGTCCAGCAATACATGAGAAAAGCACTGATATTTCAGTCCTGTAAGACATAAAGCAGTATATTTCAGTCCTGTAAGACATAAAGCAGTATATTTCAGTCCTGTAAGACATAATGAAATTAAATCAGTGGTTGTCTCTCACCAGGGCTAGGCCCCCTATCTCCCTGACAGCCATGTAGAGTCTGCAGAGGTCCAGGGGCTTCTTGCCCACGGCGGGAAGGTGGGGGACAGGTGTACCCCTCTCCTCCATGAAGGACAGGTACCGGTCCACCCAGCCACGCCTCTCCGGCTCCCCACCCATATCATACAGGCGCGTGATTCGTTCGTTAGTCATGGTGGACGAGTTGAGCTTCTGAGTCGGAAGAGATGGAGAGAGATATGGAATTAGCTCCAACCCTGCAAACTTACACAACTACTGAAATCAGTCATCGCACTGGAAAACAAACAACAAGAAATAAAACATTGGAAGATATTGGTTAAAATATAAGGAGGCGTGTCATACAGGGCTGGAGGGAGTCTTTGGCCAGATGGGGCTGCTGATGCTGTCACTGTCATCCCCATGGTAGGAGGACAGGCTGGCTGGGCTGGGGGACAGGGGAGAGGGGACAAGCATGGCACCAGGGGTGGTGGGCTGGGAGACACACTGGGATCCACTGTGCCCATCCTGTAACAGAGAGAGAGATAAACAGAGAGAGAGACAGAGGGAGAGAGAGATAGAGGGAGAGAGACAGAGGGAGAGAGACAGAGGGAGAGAGAGACAGAGGGAGAGAGACAGAGGGAGAGAGACAGGGGGAGAGAGGGACAGAGGGAGCGAGACAGAGAGAGAGAGAGAGAGAGAGAGAAAGAGAGACAGAGGGAGAGACAGAGGGAGAGAGACAGAGGGAGGGAGACAGGGGGAGAGAGAGACAGAGGGAGAGAGACAGAGGGAGAGAGGGACAGAAGGAGAGAGAGCCAGAGAGAGTGAGAGAGAGTGATATATTTATATATATATATATATATATATATATATATATATATATAGAGAGAGAGAGAGAGAGAGAGAGAGAGAGAGAGCGAGAGAGAGAGAAAAGGAGGACAAAAATCAAGGGTGAGCACTTGTTGAGTCTTATGTAGGGTTTCCACCACTTCCAAATTCGCCAGACAAAGATCCACCCCCATTCATTTTCAACAGGAGCACGAGGAGCAATGCACAGGGGATTGTGGGAAGTTGAGAGGTGGGAGCCCCGCTAGCAGAGCGGTAGAAAAAGTTCAGCTCTGCTCTACTTTATACAAATTGAACATGGCCACCGCTGCAATTAACCAATCAAGTGAGGAGCAGATGTTTGCTTGAAAATCTTCCGTTCATGAAACATAGTTCTGCGTGTCATTAGTTCCCGGGCATGCACAACCAAAAGAGATGGAGGAAAGCCGATCATCGCTGTGTATGGTTTTCCAATTCGGTCTGATTTTGCTTTGATACACTCCTAGAAAAAGGGTTCCAAAAGGGTTCTTCGGCTGTCCTCATAGGATAACCCTGTTTGGTTCCAGGTCAAATCCTTTTTGGTTCCATGTAGAACTTTCTGTGGTTCTACCTGGGACAAAAAAGGGTTCTTCAAAGGGTTCTCCTATGGGGACAGCCAAAGAACCCTTTTAGGTTCTAGATCACACAAGCGTGGAGAATACAGAGACAAAATCACAAGGTCAAGAGGTTTGCAGAGACTGTTGGTGTTGATGGTGAGTGAAGAGAGATTTGCACAACAATGTTTGCTTATGCTGCTAGCTATGTCATGACATTGATGATGATAGCTCACTTCCTGTAAAATACATAGGCCTACATACACATGACTGGGTACTTTGTGTAAAGGAAAATGTGGCTTTGAATTGCAAACATTGTTGTGCAAATCTCTGTTTAACCACCATCAACAACAACATCTCTACAATCCTCCTCCATGCCATTGACCTTCTGATTTTGTCTGTATATTCTGAAATCATTCTCAGCAAATAAACAAGGTATAATTACAATGCTCCCCATGCCCCATTATTTTCCTTTTTGACATTTTAATTACCCTACAAATTGTCAGCTCCTTATTTTCATGTACAGTACTGTACCTAGGGTTGCATAAATAATGTAGAAAATCTGGCTTATGGTTAGCCTCATATACATTATCTACTGGTATAATTTTTAAATTGAGAACATATAGCTAGCTCAACAATATACAATTGATGTGTGAGTTTAGCTTTTCTCTGCTTCAGATATACAATGACAAACGTACATTGATTGCACATGTTCATTAGGTCAGTTATGCCATCATACTGTAGGCCTATGGCTGCATTGGTGATGCATGACAGTATGATAAACTGCAAAATGGGTTCACATGGCTGATATCCTGAGACAGAGTGACAATCAAATAAAACCGATTGGAGAGCTCACATCTGGACAAAAATGTCATGTTAGTTTGAGAAAGCAACAAAGTAACACAGCAAATTCAAGACAGATCCCCTTCACACCTTTTTATTGCAAAATGAATGAACATTGACACGAGTTCTTCTTGAATATTGTTTTTAAGTTAACAATTAAAACAAGTTTAAAAACTTCACTTCAATTAATCAACATAAATTAATCAAAATATAATTTCAAAATGTACAAATAATCTAACTTGTTTATAAATGTTAGACATCTTAGTAAGTAAGCTACTATTACTAAAGCATCATTTCTAGGTGAACAAAAAAGTCCTGTCATGATTTTCCTTCCAGGGTGAGGATAAAAGAGAGCCCCCCCCCCTCTCCCACTAGAGAGGAAGGGGGGAAGTGGGCCAGTTTTATAACTTTAACGACCAGTCGTAAACTTTCTCTCTCCGGCAGTATTGAACAAAGGAATATGATGTGTGTAGAGAGAGAATCGGACGCCAAAACTCCAACATCCAACAGTGGATAATGAAACAATATTTGTCATATAAAAAATATGGGAAATGGTTTGTGGGGATCCAAACAATAATTATGGCAAAAGTATATTGTTTTGTAAGGTCATTAAGGATAGTATTACAAGATAATGGTAACTCTACAAATGTATACGTCCCAGTTATCAGATTTACATCTAAATGTTGTCATTTTATATGATTAAATTTGAAACCATTTGTGAGAAGATTAAATGTGATTTTAGTCTTCTAAATTAGATAACTGTTTTTCATTTAAACTTTTGCCAAGTCAGTAACCACGCCAACGTGAGCACAGACATTGTGGCAACATGATGGAACCACCCTCCAAGGCGAGTGCATAAAAGGACTTGCTGAAGAATTAACATATTAGACCAGTATATGTGCAGCGCGAGCTGAATACACTGAAATGGTTGCAATTTCAATACAGACCAGTATGAGCTGAATGTCACGAAATTGATAGAAACTCTCTAGACTACACAGGAACATTCAGTCTGCAGCTGTTTATGTACTTTAGTCTAGTAAACTCGACCAAAGACCCTCTGAAGGATCTTGTCTAATGAACACTCTGAGACAAAGAAACCTACTACTACGACTACAAAGGACATAGTGACCTCTGGTGGACAAATCAGAGACTTCTGTCAAACTGACTCCCCATAGATGGACCGGGCGATTTCAAAAGAGACAAAGACATACAAGTGTAAATATGTGTTGCATTTCTAAATCCATCCGAATGATTTGTTAGGGTGCTAAATATCCATATTTACGATGAGCATATTTTCCACATCTATGTACAATAAGCCCACTCTCTGTCTCTCCCGCTCTTTCTCCCCCCCCCTTTCATTGTGTAACAAGCCATCATATCGGGTTATTCCACTAGAGACTTTTCATTGCATTATGTTAGTAATCAATTCAACCTATACTGTGTGTGCTTATGTATTTCTGTGTGATTCTTTAGTTAGTTAGTAAATAAATAATGAAGCCAATTTGTGTATCGGTGAATCATCATTTAGACTAAGTCAACGACTTTCAGAATGAAACTGATATGAGGTAATAAGGATTAATGGATGACTGGTATGAAAACGATATATTCTGATATATTCTTGAGTTAATTCGGGAAACGCTAACTCATTAAACTAACTTTTCCCGTGGTGCCCCAAGATTGCTAATGAGTTAATTGTTACCTGATTCATTTAATCATGTCTAATAATTAAACATAGTGTCAGGACCCGGTTACGAACCTGGGTCTCCGGAGTGAGAAACAGTCACTTAACCAACTGAGCCACGAATAGTCAGCAGAACCCAGAAGATGAGGCAGACACAGCAGTACTTAAGACGGTGTATTTAATAAAGTAAAAAGGAGAAGTCCTTCAATACAAAAAATGGCAAATCCAAAAGGTGGTAGGAATAGCACAAAAAAGCCTCAAGAGATACTCGAAAATAAAAACAGAATTCCACAAGAGCATCCACCGGAAACGACAAGAATACACAGAACACTAGGGCTGGGTGCTAACATACCAAAACCCGGAACAACCCTGGCCAAATCCTGACAGAATCCCCCCCCTAGGAACGGCTCCTGACGTTCCTACCAGCTCTCTCAGGGTGGAGGGCCCTGAACTGACGAATGAGGTCAGGGTCCAGGATGTCTTTGGCAGGAACCCAGGAGAGCTCCTCGGGACCGTAGCCTTCCCAGTCCACCAGATACTGCCAGGACCGCTGCACCCGGCGGGAATCCAGTATCCGATGGACGGTATAAGCCGGCTGGCCTCCAATGACACGAGGCGGAGGGGGAGGTCTGTCTGCCGGGACAAGGGGAGAAAAACAACAGGTTTTAACAATGAAATGTGAAATGTGGGATTAATCTTAAGGGATCTGGGTAAGTGTAGGCGATAAGAAACTGGGTTAACTCTCCTGGCAACCTTGAAGGGACCGATGTATTTTTGGGACAGCTTGCGAGACTCCACCCGTAGAGGTAAGTCTCTTGTGGAGAGCCAGACTCTCTGGCCGGGGCGCAGGGTAGGCCCGGGACGGCGACGTCTGTTGGCTTGTTGTTGGTACCTCTGTGAGGAACGCATAAGATTAAGACGGGTCTTCCTCCACATAAGCCAACAGCGTCTGACGAACTTCAAGGCTGAAGGCACTCTGACTTCTGCCTCCTGGTCCGGGAACAATGGAGGAGCATAGCCAAACTGACACTCGTGCGGGGACATACCAGTGGAGGAGGAGCGCAAGGTGTTGTGCGCATATTCGGCCCAAACAATAAAGGATGACCATGTGGACGGGTTGTCACGAGTCATACATCGGAGGGTGGTTTCCAGCTCTTGATTCATCCTCTCTGTTTGGCCGTTGGACTCCGGATGGTACCCTGAAGATAGACTGGCAGAAGCCCCCATGAGTTGGCAGAAGGCCTTCCAAAACCTTGAGGCGAACTGGGGACCTCTGTCAGAAACCATATCTTGAGGAATGCCGAAGACTCGGAACACATGATTAATTACCAACTCAGCCGTTTCCTTGGCAGAAGGTAACTTAGTCAATATAGACAGCGTCGCTCCCTCATCCGGCGGTCTCTCTCAGCCTGGGAGATGCGTCCAATCTGCATGGGTTCCGGTGGAGCCAGCGATGATAAGGGTGGGGACTCGGAGCTGGGACTGATAGGGGCTAGAGGTCTACGGTTGAGTTCTCCCTCTCTCAGACGCTGGTCAATGCGTGAGGCCAACTTGATCAGGGACTCGAGATTGTCCGGTGGTTCCCGAGTGGCCAGTTCATCTTGGATAGTGTCGGAAAGGCCTTTCAGAAAGCACACCGTGAGCGCCTCGTTGTTCCAGCCACTCGCTGCTGCCACCGTGCGGAACTGGATGGCATAGTCCGTCACGCTGCGCCAACCTTGATGGAGAGTCAGGAGCTGTTTGGCTGAGTCAGAACCACTGCTTGGGCCTTGAAACACTCGTTTGAATTCCTCAGCAAAGGCAGAGTAGCTGGCACAGCAGGAACTATGGGCATCCCACACAGCAGTAGCCCAGGCCAGGGCTTTTTCCGACAGCAGGGTGATGATATAAGCGATCTTAGACCGGTCGGTGGGAAACGACGAGGATTGTAGCTCAAAGGAGAGAGAACATTGGGTGAGAAACCCTTTACAAGCACTTGGATCACCTGAGAACCGTTGGGGAGGTGGAAGACGAGGTTCAGCCAGGGGGTTAACTGCCATGGGTACGTGAATCTGAGGTACTGGGACGGGAACTGTTGCCGGGGTAAGACGATCAGATATTTGCTTAATGGAAGTCAGCATCTCCGACAGAAGATGAGAATGTCTAGCCATTAAGGCCTCTTGCTGAACCAGGGCGGCTTCGTGGCGTTGGACAGTCTCCTGGTGGTGGGACAGCATGGCAAAAGGTCCTGGGAACTGACTGCCTCTGGGTTCATTTTTGGCTCTGTGTTTCTGTCAGGACCCGGTTACGAACCTGGGTCTCCGGAGTGAGAAACAGTCACTTAACCAACTGAGCCACGAATAGTCAGCAGAACCCAGAAGATGAGGCAGACACAGCAGTACTTAAGACGGTGTATTTAATAAAGTAAAAAGGAGAAGTCCTTCAATACAAAAAATGGCAAATCCAAAAGGTGGTAGGAATAGCACAAAAAAGCCTCAAGAGATACTCGAAAACAAAAACAGAATTCCACAAGAGCATCCACCGGAAACGACAAGAATACACAGAACACTAGGGCTGGGTGCTAACATACAAACACAGAGCACAGAACTGAGGGAAACTAAGGGTTTAAATACAATCAGGGAAAACGAGGCACAGGTGCAAATAATAATGGGGAACAAGGGAAAAAAACATAAGGTCAAAAAGCACAATGGGGGCATCTAGTGACCAAAACCCGGAACAACCCTGGCCAAATCCTGACACATAGTTAATTGATTTAATAAAATAACAGTCATCACATCAATGATAGCCACGTCACGACAGTCCCTACCAGAGGTGGCCACCCTTGTTCCACTTCCTGATCTACTGAGTGAGTAGACTTCTATTCCAGCACAGCAATAATACACATTATTATCAACTCATTAGGTTTGATAAGTTGATAAGTTGAATCAGGAGTGTTAGGAGAAGGATTGGCCTGCTACAGTTGTAATACGTTTGTACTACATTATGTGTGACTTTTAACTGTAATGTTGTATAAAACATTTACTAACATAAGTACCCATACAACTCATGGCATATAAGGATATGCCAGCAGTCTCTTGGGACATTCACTTGGACCTCTTCATCTACAGACAGGCTTTTGCAGCTCTCCATAGCTGAGGACAGACATCACAAAGAAACAGGCTTTATTGTATTACAATTAGACAGCGCGGACTAATATCTCTCTGTCTGTCTCCATAGTTTTCCTCTCTAGGGACTAGAACTGGATAATATTTTCCTAATGTCATCCCACAATCTGTCTAATGTCATCCCACAATCTAACTAGTACACCTACTCCTTTTTCTGACAACTGGAGCAGAAAATCCTTTCACCCTCTTCCATTGCTGTTATCTTTAAATTCATTTGGGGCATGAGATTTTAATTTACAATGATAAATAGGCTTACATCAAGATAGCAAGATAGATATGAAGTTAACTAGCTGATGATATTTCACTTAGCTATAATATGTAAAGTTGGCTAGCTAGATAGCTAATAAGCAGTTTATTAGCCTACACACAGTGGCCTGCTGTAGCTAACTAGCTAGCTAGCTAATAATACATAGTTTTTTTTACATTTTCAAAATGTATTTACTTACTTACTCTCTATAGGTTCACGCCTACGCCCACAAAGCGGACAACCTTTAGCAGTGAAGAGTTGTCATGCGGAGGCACCGCTTCTGGTCGAAACGGAATGTATTCCGGAATGTAGAGGAATGTATTTGTATATTGCTCTGTTCTTTCCTCACCCATACTTTTACTCCAACCCTGACTGTGTGTGAACAGAAAGCAAACTGCTGTGTGCATCAGAAACACTCAGCAAACCAGAAAGAGTGAGAGAGAGAGACATCGAGAGTGAGAGAGATAGCGAGAGTGAGAGACAGCGACAGTGGGAGCGATAGAGCGACAGCAATAGTGAGAGACAGCGAGAGAGTGTGTGTGTGAGAGAGAAAGAGAGATAGAGAGGGAGAAAGAGAGGTCATGAGCACATGAGCTCCCACATTTTTCAGCATGTTTTTACAAAAAGATAGATTTAGAGTTAGATAAAAGGGTTAGATAAACTTGGATTTTTCTAATTTATTATCTACTTCACTTGCTTTGGCAATGTTAATATACAGTATGCTTCCCATGCCAATGAAGCCCTTAAATTTAAATGATTTAAAATGAATTGAGAGAGAGAAAGAAAGAAAGAAAAAGAGAGTCCTGACTACTCCGAATACATGGAACAAGTTCTCCAGGTCAGTGGACAGGTTTGTGTTTGAGAGTTTCAGTGACAGATTGCATATGTCAGCAGAACCTTGATGTGCTCTCTCTCTCTCTCTCTCTCTCTCTCTCTCTCTCTCTCTCTCTCTCTCTCTCTCTCTCTCTCTCTCTCTCTCTCTCTCTCTCACTCTCACTCTCTCTCTCAGTCTAGCAGAGCAGGGAGACTAAGGCTTTGTCTTGTTAGTACAGAGTAGACACATCATCTTTTCAGAGAGCTCTGGGGGTCTTCACACAGCTTTGACTGCTTTCAATAATTCAACACTCACCACTATTATCAGCAAAGACAGGGATTTTCACAGAAATGATAGGGGCAAAACAAATGGCAGGAATGGAAAGAGCCAACGAGCTCAGCTGCATTTGGGAGAAGTGAGAAGTCAGCAATATGGTGGTTTGGGCTGTGGAGAGGAGTGAGTACTGTGTGTGTGTGTGTGTGTGTGTGTGTGTGTGTGTGTGAGAGAGAGAGAGAGAGAGAGAGAGAGAGAGAGAGAGAGAGAGAGAGCGTCAGGGTTGGAGTCAATTCGAATTGAAGTCAGTCAATGCAGGGAGTGATTTAAACATTTAAAAAATGTAAAAGAAACATTTTTGAAATTAAAATGTTCTCATTTTCAGATTATTGAGAGGTCACTGAAAATAAAATCAATTTTTGACTGACTTTAATTCAAACTGACCCCACCCCTGGTGTGTGTGTGGGTGTGTGCAAGTGTGTTTGCGTGCTTGTGTATAGATGCCAAAACATCAACAAGGAAGAGAGCTGAGGGCAAAAACAAAACGAGAAAATATTATTAACTGTAAATGTTAAACAAATCATTAAATATGGCAAGAAAACAAAAACAAAACTCTGCCTGCTGTGCTGATGCAGCATATGCTGATCAGATGCCTTTGGTTCATTAGTGTTTCAACAGAGCGCACGCAAGAGAGAAAGAGACAGAGAGAGAGAGAGAGAGAGACAGAGAGAGTGAGAGCAAGCTGGAGAGAGAGCGAGTGAATGTGAGAGAGAGATAGAAAGAGAGAGCAAGAGAGAGAGGGTGAGGGAGAGAGAGAGAGAGAGAGAGAGAGAGAGAGAGAGAGAGAGAGAGAGAGAGAGAGAGAGAGAGAGAGAGAGAGAGAGAGAGAGAGAGAGAGAGAGAGAGAGAGAGAGAGAGAGGGGTTTTACCTTTAGTTTTGGGGGTTCATTGGTGGGCATGTTCTCCTCCTTGCCACCTGTTTTCTGCTTCCCATCAGGATTCATCATCCCACTCACAGCCATCCCCACGGCCCCTACATGGATGGAACAGCAATTACAAACAATTTACACATTTGAAAAGGCATTGGTGCATGTGAATGAATTCCCTCCCGTGGATAATAAAGACTCCACTCCACTCTACATTACTCTACTCTACCCTACCCTACCTTACCCTATCCTATCCTACTATCCTACCTACTCTACTCTACATTACTCTACTCTACCCTACCTTACCCTATCCTATCCTACTCTACTCTACCCTACCCTACTCTACTCTACTCTACCCTACTCTACTCTACCCTACCTTACCCTATCCTATCCTACTCTACTCTACTCTACCCTACCCTACTCTACTCTACCCTACTCTACTCTACCCTACCTTACCCTATCCTATCCTACTCTACTCTACCCTACCCTACTCTATTCTACTCTACCCTACTCTACTCTACTCTACCCTACTCTACTCTACCCAACCCTACTCTACTCTACCCTACTCTACTCTACCCTATCCTACTCTACTCTACTCTACCCTACCTTACCCTACCCTATCCTATCCTACTCTACTCTACTCTACCCTACCTTACCCTATCCTATCCTACTCTACTCTACTCTACCCTACCTTACCCTATCCTATCCTACTCTACTCTACCCTACCCTACTCTACTCTACCCTACTCTACTCTACTCTACTCTACTCTACCCTACCTTACCCTATCCTATCCTACTCTACTCTACTCTACTCTACCCGACCCTACTCCACTCTACATTACTCTACTCTACCCTACCTTACCCTATCCTATCCTACTCTACTCTACTCTACCCTACCCTACCCTACCCTACTCTACCCTACCCTACTCTACTCTACCCAACCCTACTCTAACCTACACTACCCTACTCTACTCTACCCTACTCTACTCTACCCTACCTTACCCTATCCTATCCTACTCTACTCTACTCTACCCTACCCTACTCCACTCTACATTACTCTACTCTACCCTACCTTACCCTATCCTATCCTACTCTACTCTACCCTACCTTACCCTATCCTACTCTACTCTACTCAACCCTACCCTACTCTACTCTACTCTACTCTACTCTACCCTACTCTACTCTACCCAACCCTACTCTAACCTACTCTAACCTACACTACCCTACTCTACTCTACCCTACTCTACCCTACCTTACCCTATCCAACTCTACTCTACTCAACCCTACCCTACTCTACTATACTCTACTCTACCCTACTCTACTCTACCCAACCCTACTCTAACCTACTCTAACCTACACTACCCTACTCTACTCTACTCTACCCTACCCTACTCTACCCTACTCTACTCTACCCAACCCTACTCTAACCTACTCTAACCTACACTACCCTACCCTACTCTACTCTACTCAACCCAACCCTACTATACTCTACTCTACCCTACCCTACTCTACTCTGCGCTATCCCACTCACCCCTCATCTACTCTAGCATACTCTACTCTACTCTACTCTACTTTACTCTACTCTACCCTCCTCTACTCTACCCTCCTCTACTCTACTCTACTCTACTCTACTCTACTCTACTCTACTCTACTCTACTCTACTCAACTGTACCCTACCCAACCCTACTCTACTCTACCCTATCCTACTCACCCATCATCTACTCTAGCCTACTCTACTCTACCCTATCCTACTCAACCCTACTCTACTCTACTTTACTCTACTCAACCCTACTATACTCTACTCTAGCCTACTCTACCCTACCCTCCTCTACTCTACTTTACTCTAGCCTACCCTACCCTCCTCAACTCTACTCTACCCAACCCTACTCTACCCTATCCTACTCTACCCTACTCTACTCTACTCTACCCTACTCTACCCTACTCTACCCTACTCTACTTTACCCAACCCTACTCTAACCTACACTACCCTACTCTTCTCTACTCTACCCTACTCTACCCTACTCTACCCTACTCTACTCTACCCAACCCTACTCTAACCTACACTTCCCTACTCTACTCTACTCTACCCAACCCTACTATACTCTACTCTACTCTACTCTACTCTACTCTACTCTACTCTACTCTACTCTACTCTACTCTACTGTACCCTACTCTACCCTAGTCTACCCTACTCTGCTATACCCTACCCTACTCTACCCTACCATACTCTACCCTGCTCCACCCTACTCTACCCTACTCTACCCTACCCTCCTCTACCCTCCTCTACCCTACTCTACCCTACTCTACTCTGCGCTATCCTACCCCCCCCTATCTACTCTACTCTACTCCAACTACTCTACCCTCCTCTACCCTCCTCTACTCTACTCTACTCTAGTCTACTCTACCCTACTCTACCCTACTCTACTCTACCCTACTCTACTCTACCCAACCCTACTCTAACCTACTCTAACCTACACTACCCTACCCTACTCTACTCTACTCAACCCAACCCTACTATACTCTACTCTACCCTACCCTACTCTACTCTGCGCTATCCCACTCACCCCTCATCTACTCTAGCATACTCTACTCTACTCTACTTTACTCTACTCTACCCTCCTCTACTCTACCCTCCTCTACTCTACTCTACTCTACTCTACTCTACTCTACTCTACTCTACTCTACTGTACCCTACCCAACCCTACTCTACTCTACCCTATCCTACTCACCCATCATCTACTCTAGCCTACTCTACTCTACTCTACCCTATCCTACTCAACCCTACTCTACTCTACTTTACTCTACTCAACCCTACTATACTCTACTCTAGCCTACTCTACCCTACCCTCCTCTACTCTACTTTACTCTAGCCTACCCTACCCTCCTCAACTTTACTCTACCCAACCCTACTCTACCCTATCCTACTCTACCCTACTCTACCCTACTCTACCCTACTCTACTCTACCCAACCCTACTCTAACCTACACTACCCTACTCTTCTCTACTCTACCCTACTCTACCCTACTCTACCCTACTCTACTCTACCCAACCCTACTCTAACCTACACTTCCCTACTCTACTCTACTCTACTCTACTCTACTCTACTCTACCCAACCCTACTCTACTCTACTCTACTCTACTCTACTCTACTCTACTCTACTCTACTCTACTCTACTCTACTCTACTCTACTCTACCCTACTCTGCTATACCCTACCCTACTCTACCCTACCATACTCTACCCTGCTCCACCCTACTCTACCCTACTCTACCCTACCCTCCTCTACCCTACTCTACTCTGCGCTATCCTACCCCCCCTATCTACTCTAGCATACTCTACTCTACTCTACTCCAACTACTCTACCCTCCTCTACTCTACTCTAGTCTACTCTACCCTACTCTTCTCTACTCTACTCTACCCTACTGTACCCTACCCTACCCAACCCTACTCTACTCTACCCTATCCTACTCACCCATCATCTACTCTAGCCTACTCTACTCTACTCTACCCTATCCTACTCAACCCTACTCTACTTTACTCTACTCAACCCTACTATACTCTACTCTAGCCTACTCTACCCTACCCTCCTCTACTCTACTCTAGCCTACCCTACCCTCCTCAACTCTACTCTACCCAACCCTACTCTACCCTATCCTACTCTACCCTACTCTACTCTACTCTACTCTACCCTACTCTACCCTACTCTACCTTCCTCTATTCTACTCTACACTACTCCTCTCTACACTACTTTACCCTACACTACCCTACCCTACCCAATCCTACTCTACCCTATCCTACTCACCCATCATCTACTCTAGCCTACTCTACTCTACTCTACTCTACCCTACTCTACACTATCCTACTCAACCCTACTCTACTCTACTCTACCTTACCCTCCTCTACTCTGCTCTAGCCTACCCCACCCTACTCTACTCTACCCTATCCTACTCAACCCTACTATACTCTACTCTAGCCTACTCTACTCTACTCTACCCTACCCTCTTCTACTCTACTCTAGCATACTCTACTCTACCCTACCCTACCCTACTCCACCCTACTCTACTCTACTCTATTCTATTCTACTCTACTCTACTCTACTCTACCCTACCCTCCTCTACTCTACCATACTCTCCCCTACCCTACTCTACCCTACTCTACTCTACCCTACTCTACTCTACTCTACCCGACTCTACCCTACTCTACCCTCCTCTATTCTACTCTACCCTCCTCTATTCTACTCTACCCTACTCTACCCTACCCAACCCTACTCTACCCTATCCTTCTCACCCATCATCTACTCTAGCCTACTCTACCCTACTCTACCCTACTCTATTCTACTCTACCCTACTCGTCTGTACTCTACTCTACCCTACTCTACCCTACCCTACCCTACCCAACCCTACTCTACCCTATCCTACTCACCCATCATCTACTCTAGCCTACTGTACTCTACCCTACTCTACCCTATCCTACTCAACCCTACTCTACTCTACTCTACCCAACCCGACTCTACTCTACCCTATCCTACTCAACCCTACTATACTCTACTCTAGCCTACTCTACTCTACCCTACTCTAGCCTACCCCACCCTACTCTACTCTACTCTACTCTACTCTACTATACTCTACTCTACTCTACTCTAGCCTACCCCACCCTACTCTACTCTACTCTACTCTAGCCTACCCCACGCCACCCTACTCTACTCTACTCTAGTTTACCCTACTCTACCCTACAATACTCTACTCTAACCTACTCTACCCTATCCTACCTTACTCTACTCTACTCTACTCTACTCTACTCTAATCTACTCTACTCTACTCTACTCTACTCTACTCTACTCTGACATTGGTGCATCATGAATCCACCTGCCCAACCTTTGAGTGAAACATACAGTATGAGTGCATATGAATGTCTTGTGTATAAGGAGCAATCTCTACATTGCATTTACACTGAGTGAAACATTAAGAACACCTCCCTAATATTGAGTTTCACCGCCTTTTGCCCACAGAACAGCCTCAATTGGTCTGGGCATGGACTCTACAAAGTGTGGAAAGCGTTCCACAGGGATACTGGCCCATGTTGACTCCAATGCTTCCCACAGTTGCTGGATGTCCTGTGGGTAGTGGACCATTCTTGATACACACAAGAAACTGTTGAGCGTGAAAAACCTAGCAGCGTTACAGTTCTTGACACAAACCTACTATCATACCCCGTTCAAAAGCACTTCAATATTTTGTCTTTCCCATTCACCCCCTGAATGGCACACATACACAATCTATTTCTCAATTGTCTCAAGGATTAAAAATTATTATTTTTAACCTGTCTCCTCCCCTTCATCTACACTGATTGAAGTGACATCAATAAGCGATCATAGTTTTGCCTGGATTATCCTGCTCAGTCTATGTTGTGGAAAGAGCAGGTGTTCTTAATGTTTTGTACACTCAGTGTATATAAGGAGTTTATGGGGGGTATCAGTCTTTGTCATTGTAGCCATTTCACTACGTCTTGTCTCTGTAATAGGCACACACAGAGCCATAGACTTAGCGCTTCTCAAGCCGAAGCACAGTCCTGGATAATGGAGAAAGTTCCTCTTCCATGGATTCTTCTCAAAAGGAATGAAGGAAAAATATTGTATTTAAATGAATAAGACATTGTTTAAGAAAAAAATTAACTTTCCAATTAAATACCATTGCATTATCTCAGCATTGCTGACTAGATATCTAATGTTTCTGTGCAACACATCATTTTTTGATTTCTTAAATTAATTATTTCAAAAGTTTTCTTGGTAAAAACGAATAAGATCTTGAAGACTACTTCTTAGTGATGGGCATGAGTACTGAAACAGACGTCAAAGCTCGATCTTCAACCTGAATTTTGAAAAAATCAAATACTCTAAAACTATTTGGTGGAATGTGCTTTGTGGCTGCCCGAACAGACAAGTTACACTTTGTCTTGAAGACAACGTTAATTCGCTTTGACTCCAGTGTTCCATTTGTACATGTGCATTTGCAAGGCACAACAAAAAATAAACCAAGCCAAGAATCACACCGTTCTTCTCCATAAATTCCCTTTCCCCTCCTTGTCCGTTCCCTCCCACACACGCATGCTGAGTGCACACAAGCTCCCATTAGACCTACAGAAATAAATGTAAATAAAAACATGCCTAACTGATGGGATACAGAAGCTACATTACTTGCCAAATGACGACAGTTTTATCACAAATTCAAAAGGGACTAGTTAATTGAAGTAGGAAAATATGTGTTCCAACAACGAGCTGCAGTTTTGGAATAATTGCATCCCGCCTATTTTCCACTTAAGCTTTGCGAACTGCTAGTGCCATTTACAATTGGTTAGCCTAGACTATAACCCACCTAAAAATAGACCGGTTCCACACTGAAAATATGCAAAAACATTAGTTTGAGCCCTGTTTCAAAATTGTATTGACATTTTATTTTATTTAACTAGGCAAGTCAGTTACGAACAAATTCTTATTTACAATGATGGCCTACCCTGGCCAAACCCAGACGACACTGGGCCAATTGTGCCCTATGGGACTCCCAATCACAGCCCGATGTGATTCAGCCTGGATTCGAAAGTGGGACTATAGTGATGCCTCTTGCATTGAGATGCAGTGCCTTAGGCCGCTGCACCACTTGGGAACCCCCTGGGAGAATAACTCAAGAGTGATCATCTGCTATCCCCTCCAAAATGGCGTTGGAGGGAATAGCAGCTGCTTTATAGGCTCCTGACCAATTTAGCTATTGAGTGCTTTTTTTGTGTGCTTATTGTAACTTATTTTGTACATAATGTTTCCACCATCGTTTCCTATGACCGAAAAGAGCTTCTGGACATCAGAACAGCTACCACTAACCTCAATATGGATAAGGACTTCAACGAGTTGGAGGTGAAGGACATGTTGATTATCATTATACCCAAATCCAAGACACTCGGAAAAGGAGGCGCTATAGAGGCCAGCGTGCGGAATATCTGACAAGACTACATTGGAGAATGAATAAACTGCCTCTGCCCTCAGTTCTGTTGGCTAACTTGCAATCACTGGAGAATAAACTGGACAAGCTCTATTCGAGACTATCTTATCAACGTGATCTGAAGAATTGTAGTATCCTATGTTTCCCCAAGTCGTGGCTGAACAAGGATATGGAAAATGTTAATCTAGCTGGTTTTTCTATACATCGGCTGGACAGAACAGCAGGATCGGAGAAACTCAGGGGAGTGGGTGTTTGTACCTTTGTTAACAACAGCTGGTGTGCAATTTCTATTATTAAGGAAGTCTCAAAGTTATATTCGCTTGAGTAAGAATACCTCATGATAAGCTGTAGACCATACTATTTACCGATCAACATTTTTTTGTAGCTGTCTATTTACCACCACAAACCAGTGCTGGCACTAAGACCACCCTCAGCGAACAGTATAGGGCTGTAAACAAACAAGAAAATGCTCATCCAGAGGCGGTGCTCTTAGTGGCTAATGATTATAATGCAGGAAAACTGAAATCTGTTTTACCTCATTTCTACTAGCTTTTCACCTGCGCAACTACAGGCAAAAAAACTTTACATCACCTTTACTCCACACACAGAGAAGCATACAAAGCTCTCAATCGCCCTCTGTTTCTTTTCAAATCTGACCATAATTCTATACTTGTGATTCCTGCTCACATGTAAAAACTCAAACAGGAAGTACCAGTGACGCGCTCAACACGAATGTGGTCCGATGAAGCAGATGCTAAGCTACAGGACTGTTTCGCTAGCACAGACTGGAATATGTTCTGAGATTCATCCCATGGCACTGAGGAATTTACCACATCAGTCACAGGCTTCATTAATAAGTGCATCAACGACGTCGTACCCACAGTGACCGTACGTATGTACATATCCCAACCAGAAGCCAAGGATTACAGGCAAGATTCACACTGAGCTAAAGGCTAGAGCTTCCACTTTCAAGGAGTGGGACACTATTTATTTATCCTTTACTTAATTAGGCAAGTCAGTTGTTAAGAACAAATTATTATTTACAATGATGGCCTACACCGGCCAAACCCAGGCAATGCTGGGACAATTGTGCACTGCCCTATGGGACTCCCAATCATGGCCAGAGTGATACAGCCTGGATTCAAACCAGGGTGTCTGTAGTGACACCTCTAGCACTGAGATGCAGTGCTTTAAACGGCTGCACCACTCCGGACGCTTGAAACAAATCCCACTATGCCCTCCAATCAACCATCAAACAGGCAAAGCTTCAATACAGGACCAGGATCAAATACTACTACACTGGCTCTGATGCTCATCGGATGTGGCAGGGCTTGCAAACTATCATAGATTACAAAGGGAAACCCAGCTGTGAGCTGTCCAGTGACGCAAGCCTACCAGATGAGATAAATACCTTCTATGCTCACTTCGAGGAAAGCAAAACTTAACCATGCATGAGATCAACCGCTGTTCAGTATGACTGTGATCACGGTCTCCGTAGCCAATGTGAGTAAGACTTGAACAGGTTAATTAACAGGCTGTTATCTGGCAAATGACTTCACTGACATTTTCAACCTCTCCCTGACCCAGTCTGTAATACCTATATATTTCAAGCAGACCACTATAGTCCCTGTGTCCAAGAACGCCAAGGTAACCTGTCTAAATGACTATTGCCCTGTAGAATTCACATCTGTAGCCATGAAATGTTTTGAAAGGCTGGTATTGGCCCACACCAAGACACCCTGGACCCACTCCAATACACATACCGCCCCAACAGATCCACAGATGAGTCAATCTCTTTTGCACTCCACACTGCCCTCTCCCACCTGGACAAAGGGAACACCTACAGTGCTGTGAAAAGTATTTACCCCCTTTCTTATTTTCTCTACTTTTTCTTATTTTTGATAATGAATGTTATTAGATCTTCAATAAAAACCTAATATTGGATACAGGGCACCTGAGTGAACAAATAACACAACAATTACACACTGTGAAAAAGTAATTGCCCCCTTACACTCAATAACTGGTTATGCCACCTTTGGCTGCTATGACTCCAACCAAATGCTTCCTGTCATTGTTGATCAATCTCTCACGTTGCATTTTGGCTCACTCTTCCATGCAGAACTGCTTTAACTGTGCAATATTTGTGTGTTTTCCAACATGAACTGCTCGTTTCAAGTCCTGCCACAACATCTTAATTGGGATTAGGTCTGGACTTTGACTAGGCCATTCCAAAACTTCAAATGTGTTGCTTTTTAGCCATTTTCATGTAGACTTGATTGTGTGTTTTGGATAATTGTCTTGATACATGACCCAGCTGTGCTTCAGCTTCAGCTCACAGACTGATGGCCTGACATTCTTCTGTAGAATTCTCTGATACAGCACAGAATTCATGGTTCCTTCTATTCATGCAAGTTGTCCAGGTTCTAAGGCAACAAAGCATTCCCAAACCATCACACTACCATTACCACACTTGACCATTGGTATAAAGCTCTTACTGTGGAATGCAGTGTTTGATTTTCTCCACGGAGGTGGAGTTTCCGTACCAGGCTGAGATGCAGCCCGACAGTATACCCTTGATGGTGCTCCTATAGAACACTGTGAGGGCCCTCAGGGACAGAATTAGCTAACTTGTATTGTTATTTTATTGTGTTACTATTTCCTTTTTTATTTGCTAATTATTATAATTGTTTTCTTACTTTTTAACTCTGCATTGTTGGGAAAGGGCTCGTAAGCATTTCACAGTCAAGTCTACAACTGTTGTTCTATTCGGTGCATGTGACAAATTTGATAACTGTTCCAGGCACTTTGCACTGGTAACCTGTGGTGAATTCAATTGATTGGCCATGATTTGGAAAGGCACACACCTGTCTATATATGGTTCCACAGTTGACAGTGCATGTCAGAGCAAAAACCAAGCAATGATGTTGAAGAAATTGTCCGTAGAGCTCCGAGACAGGACTGAGTCGAGGCAGAGATCTGTGTAAGGTTACCAAAACATTTCTGCAGCATTGAAGGTCCCCAAGAATAGAGTGGCCCCCATCATTCTTAAATGGAAAAAGTTGAGGTGAGGTCAGGGAGGTGACCAAGAACCCAATGGTCACTCTGACAGAGCGCCAGAGCTCCTCTGTGGAGATGGGATAACCTTCCAGAAAGACAACCATATCTGCAGCACTCCACCAACCAGGCCGTTATGTTATCTGTGCTATGTTATCTGTTATATCTGTGGCCAGATGGTATCAACTCCTCAGTAAAAGACACATGACAGCCCACTTGGAGTTTTACAAAAGGTACCTAAAGCACTCTCAGACCATGATGAACAAGATTCTCTGGCCTGATTAAACCAAGATTGAACTCTTTGGCCTGAATGCATGCCAAGCATCACATCTGGAAGAAACCTGGGACCATCCCTACGGTGAAGCATGGAAGAAACCTGGGACCATCCCTACGGTGAAGCATGGAAGAAACCTGGGACCATCCCTACGGTGAAGCATGGAAGAAACCTGGGACCATCCCTACGGTGAAGCATGGAAGAAACCTGGGACCATCCCTACGGTGAAGCATGGAAGAAATGGGACCATCCCTACGGTGAAACATGGAAGAAACCTGGGACCATCCCTACGGTGAAGCATGGAAGAAACCTGGGACGGTGAAAGCCTGGAAGAAACCTGGGACCATCCCTACGGTGAAGCATGGATGAAACCTGGGAGAAACCTGGGACCATCCCTACGGTGAAGCATGGATGAAACCTGGGAGAAACCTGGGACCATCCCTACGGTGAAGCATGGATGAAACCTGGGAGAAACCTGGGACCATCCCTACGGTGAAGCATGGATGAAACCTGGGAGAAACCTGGGACCATCCCTACGGTGAAGCATGGATGAAACCTGGGAGAAACCTGGGACCATCCCTACGGTGAAGCATGGATGAAACCTGGGAGAAACCTGGGACCATCCCTACGGTGAAGCATGGATGAAACCTGGGAGAAACCTGGGACCATCCCTACGGTGAAGCATGGATGAAACCTGGGAGAAACCTGGGACCATCCCTACGGTGAAGCATGGATGAAACCTGGGAGAAACCTGGGACCATCCCTACGGTGAAGCATGGATGAAACCTGGGAGAAACCTGGGACCATCCCTACAGTGAAGCATGGATGAAACCTGGGAGAAACCTGGGACCATCCCTACGGTGAAGCATGGATGAAACCTGGGGAGAAACCTGGGACCATCCCTACGGTGAAGCATGGATGAAACCTGGGAGAAACCTGGGACCATCCCTACGGTGAAGCATGGATGAAACCTGGGAGAAACCTGGGACCATCCCTACAGTGAAGCATGGATGAAACCTGGGAGAAACCTGGGACCATCCCTACGGTGAAGCATGGATGAAACCTGGGAGAAACCTGGGACCATCCCTACGGTGAAGCATGGATGAAACCTGGGAGAAACCTGGGACCATCCCTACGGTGAAGCATGGATGAAACCTGGGAGAAACCTGGGACCATCCCTACGGTGAAGCATGGATGAAACCTGGGAGAAACCTGGGACCATCCCTACGGTGAAGCATGGATGAAACCTGGGAGAAACCTGGGACCATCCCTACGGTGAAGCATGGATGAAACCTGGAAGAAACCTGGGACCATCCCTACGGTGAAGCATGGTTTTTCAACGGCAGGGACTGGGAGACTAGTCAAGATCGAGGGAAAGATGAACGGATCAAAGTACAGAGAGATCCTTGATAAAAACCTGCTCCAGAGTGCTGAGGACCTCAGACTGGGGTGAAGGTTCACCTTCCAACAGGACTATGACCCTAAGCACACAGCCAAGACAACGCAGGAGTGGCTTTGGAACAAGTCTCTGAATGTCCTTGAGTGGCCCAGCCAGAGCCCGGACTTGAACCCGATCTAACATCTCTGGAGAGAGCTGAAAATAGCTGTGCAACAACGCTGCGCATCTAACCTGACAGAGCTTGAGAGGATCTGCAGAGAAAAATGGGAAAAACTCCCCAAATACAGGTGTACCAAGCTTATAGCGTCATACCCAAGAAGACTTAAGGCTGTAATCACTGACAAAGGTGCTTCAACAAAGTACTAAGTAAAGGGTCTGAATACTGAATACTAATGTAATATTTAAGTTTTGTATTTTTAATACATTTGCAAAAATGTCTAAAAACCTGTTTTTGCTTTGTCATTACTGTGTTCTAAAAAATAGATTTTATTGTCCGTCGAGTACTCGAACAGTCAAAAAAAATGTCCAATGCCCATCACTACGTACTTCTCGAGTGTGAACTGAATGTATATTTTCCTATTGAGAAGAAAGTGTCCCTACATGCAAAGAGTCCCAAGGTTCGTCCCTTTATTTTACTTTTCTGTTCGGTGCTCAGCACTATGTGAAATGAATAGCTTTTTGTTAGCACCCCAGGGGCAACACAGATGAGTTTTCAAGAACCTTGGCACTGTAGTTCATTTGATGTCTTCCAAATGTCATGCAGGCTGATATTTAGTTTTGTAAGGCCGCGCAGAAAGCTCTTTTCATTTAGAGACTTGCATTCTCTGAGGTGCGTTTAGCACAACGCAGCGGGGTGAAGGGCAGGGAAGAGGGACACACTGCATTAATCTGTTCTCAGGAGGGTCAACGGAACAAGAGAATTAACAGAACAGAACTGCCTGCAGGAAATTAACCAGCTTCAGAACAGTCACTCTCTCTTTGTCTCGCTGTCTTTCTGTCTCTCTCTCTGTCCATCCCTGTCATTCGGTCAGTCGGTCTCGCTCGATCTCTCTCTCTCTCTCTCTGTCTCTCTCTCTCTCTCTTCCAAGAACAACAACATCACAAACACACAGGTTCTGGCATTGGATTAGGTCTGTTGCAGTTTGAGCCATTTCCTAAAACACTAATCTGGAGCGCCTAGGCCAACTGGCATAACATTCCTAGAGATAAAATGCTTGATTGATTTTGATAGCTTTAAAGTGAGCAGAGCTCTGGCATCTCTCCTAACCTTCTGTTATTACTTAGATTAGTAAAAACGCCACAACAGATTCGTTTGTTGTAGTATAGACACTGACATGAACACTACTGTTAGAAGTCTGTCAAACTGAAGACCATAAAAGAGTAAAGTTAAATCTCAACCCTTTTAGACTGTTCACTACTGGTTGCTGTGGGATACCTTGTTGGTCTATCCAGGTCTTACCTGAGGGTGGCATGTTGTAGGGTGGACCCTGTGGTGTGCCCATGCCTGAGTTGTTGCCTGGTGACTGGTTGTAGGGGGCTCCAGATCCTGCTGTTCCCATCAGGTTCATGCCAGGGCCTGGGTAGCTGCCCTGTCTGGGACACACAGAGACAAGGGTCTGGTTAGAGAGGAAAGACCGGACCTGAATACTTGGTGTGGAGAGAAATGAGTTGGCTTTTGACAGAGTCGTAGAAAAGACTCCGTAATAGATTAGAATTTCTGCATCTTTTGCAAGCCTATAAGGCCATGCCAGTCATAGGATATGCTTATACGTTTCGGTACTGTATAAACCATCATCCTGAAAATGTAGAGTCACATTTCCTTGAAAAAAAAGACAGAATCTCTCTTTAAAGGTAAGTGTGTGATCAAGAGCAAAATAGAAATCCGTTTCATCCTCCCATCCTTCCTCTGCTCCCTTGCAAATCCCTCACCCCTCCTCTTTTCATCCATCCTCTCCTCTCTCTCCTCTCCACCCAAAGTAATAATTTAACTAATTAAGGTGTGCTTCTGGAGAGGATCATGTTATTTGTTGTCATGGCAACGACTGAAATCAATCCTGTGCTTTCTCCTTTCCGCATCACATCACAGACATCTGAGGGCTTATCAGAAACCTGCTGAACCAGAACCAACAGCAGACGGACGCCCATGGCCACCCTCCGCCACCGCTCCATACCCTCCGCCACCGCTCCATACCCTCCGCCACCGCTCCATACCCCCCGCCACCGCTCCATATACCCTCCTCCACCGCTCCATATACCCTCCGCCACCTCTCCATATACCCTCCTCCACCGCTCCATATACCCTCCGCCACCGCTCCATACCCCCCGCCACCGCTCCATATACCCTCCCCCACCGCTCCATATACCCTCCCCCACCGCTCCATATACCCTCCCCCACCGCTCCATATACCCTCCGCCACCGCTCCATATACCCTCCGCCACCGCTCCATACCGTCCGCCACCGCTCCATACCCTCCGCCACCGCTCCACCCTCCGGCACCGCTCCATACCCTCCGCCACCGCTCCATACCCTCCGCCACTCCATACCGTCCGCCACCGCTCCATACCCTCCGCCACCGCTCCATACCCTCCGCCACCGCTCCATACCCTCCGCCACCGCTCCATACCCTCCGCCACCGCTCCATCCGCCACCGCTCCGCCACCGCTCCATACCCTCCGCCACCGCTCCATACCCTCCGCCACCGCTCCATACCGTCCGCCACCGCTCCATACCCTCCGCCACCGCTCCATACCTCCGCCACCGCCACCGCTCCATACCCTCCGCCACCGCTCCATACCGTCCGCCACCGCTCCATACCCTCCGCCACCGCTCCATACCCTCCGCCACCGCTCCATACCCTCCGCCACCGCTCCATACCGTCCGCCACCGCTCCATACCCTCCGCCACCGCTCCATACCCTCCGCCACCGCTCCATACCCTCCGCCACCGCTCCATACCGTCCGCCACCGCTCCATATACCCTCCACCACCGCTCCATATACCCTCCGCTTTGTGTTAAAATACCACACGGACATAAGGTCATAGTAAAACCCCTGCCTTTCTGTTGAATATGGAGACCTGATGTTTGAAACATTGTCTTCATAAAATAAGATATTTTTGTTAGTGTAACTCTAAACACTGTGATCATGATCACTGTGATCATGCGGACAATTAGAAAAAAAACTCCTAATCTGGATTTGTGTAAATCAGTCAAAATTACTGAACTTCCCCAAGCAGGGGAGGACAACAATGGCACAATGTATTGGATGTGAGACAGAGACAGTGACTAACCCGGCAGAGGGAGGGCTGGGTTTGGTAAATCTCTCAGTAATCTAATCTCACAGATGCAATTAGTCCTAGAGCATGTGTGATGATACATACTGTATGTAATCCCTCTATGGGCATGTAATCACAAGGAAAACCATGGCTCACAGACAACAACATACACTCACATCAATCACATCCTGCCTGTTATGGACCGTTTCTTGGCAGCACTTTATTTTACGGGACTTTTATGGGATTTGCCTGGTATTTACAAGGAAATTATGTGGCATCATTGGGTATTTTCTGTTACTTACTTCAAAGAATGCAACCCAATTTGTAGATAACATGTTACCACATGGTGCATAGTGTTGATAGTTTTAATAAATCCAGAAGAAACAAATAAGTAATTGATAGGTTTTCATTGTGTCATTACCATTACCATGTGTGTCTGAGTAGATCTTTTCTGTTCCGGAAAGTACTATTTCTCTATACTGCATCTAAATCCTACATCGGCCCTTACAGAAAAACACCAACCCCAGCTCTCATGTGGATACTGTAATAAAAAACATCAACAACAAAGTGGAGGTTGACTGTGGCGCTAGTCCATTCTTACTAAATCATGTCATAAAAAAAGGCCATTAGGAAACACTTGATAGAGGGAACGCAGGCCGTTTAATCACACTTAATGTATGCATGTGCTGCTATCAAAAAAGGCGCAGCGCATTTATCTTGCTCTCGGGCACCTTTGCTGAGGGAAAACACCCTGTTGCTGCAGAGAATGAGGGAAAAGCAGAGAGGGAGGGAGGGAGGTAGGTAGGTAGAGGGAGGTAGAGAGGGATTGAGAGAGAGAGAGAGAGGTAGAGATGGATTGAGAGAGAGAGATAAAAGAGAGAAGAAAAGATGGAGAAAAACAGCGAGAGAGTGAGAGGGCAGAGAGGAAAAGATGGTAAAAGGAGAGTACTGTAAGAGTGTCCCTGGTGAGACAGTAAGGGGGGGTGGGATTCCAGCTCACAGTGCAAGCTGTACTGTAGCATCCAGTAGTCATTGTAGCGTGAGCTAGGGGACGGTTGAGGGGAAACTGAGCTCCTCTCACAGAGAAGCATCAAACCCAGCAGCACCCCCCCCCCTCTCTCTCTCTCTCTCTCTCTCTCTCTCTCTCTCTCAGCTTGTTGTGCGGTGTTGCTGAAGCCCGGGAGAACACAGTGATAAACAGCCCAGCTGTTTTGTTTATCTGCTTCTCAAAAAGTTCCTGCTGAGTTGACACTGCTTTCAAGTGAATCTGTGAGGCAGCAAGCTGTACCATAAAAATCAGGAAAAACTCCTGTCCCTAACAGGAAAAACTCCTGTCTCTAACCATAAAATGTGGATTTAGTTGAAGCCCAGAAATAACAAAGACAGAAAGCACTAGGTCATTACTACCAGCGCAAAACATTATGAATAATGCTCTCATGAGGCATTAGCCAAATTTATACCACTTGAAATAATCTGAGAAAAATAATATGTGCTTTCAATCAGATAAACAAATTAGTAATCACTGTTCTATTTAAATGAGTAGACCTGCAGTCAGTCCCAGTCCCAGCCCTAGTCCTGTCTGTCTGTCTGTCTCCCTGTCTGTCTCCCTGTCTGTCTCCCTGTCTGTCTCCCTGTCTGTCTCCCTGTCTGTCTGTCTGTCTGTCTGTCTGTCTGTCTGTATGTCTGTCTGTCTGTCTGTCTCCCTGTCTGTCTCCCTGTCTGTCTCCCTGTCTGTCTCCCTGTCTGTCTCCCTGCCTGTCTCCCTGCCTGTCTGTCTGTCTGTCTGTCTGTCTGTCTGTCTGTCTGTCTTTCTCCTCTCGTCCTCCTGCATGAAGCTCTGCTCCCTGTCCTTAGTATTCTGCCCACATGTGTGAAGGACATCCGAGGAGGCCTGTCTCTGAGCACGCCCGGGGAGAGAGAAAGAGAGGGCCGTTGCCAAGGGCTGCCATGGTTACCAGGTGCGAGACAGTCAGCTGCAGTCACACAGACAGATCCAGAGCAGCACTACAGTGTCAGTGTCAAAGTCCTCTTCCTGGCTGTCCATTGTACACACTCACTGCTACAAAAGTGTGGCAGGAAGAAAAGAGGGTACTGCCACCTGCACCATCCAGCCCCTATTAATACCCAGCCACACCACTCTCTGACACCCCTGCCTGGTGAGAGGGAGAGTGAGAGAAAAAGAGAGAAAAAAGAGAGAATAAAGAGAGAGAGAGACTGTGGTGAGAGAGAGAAAAAGGGGGGGGGGTTGCCTGGTGTAGTCAGTGGGAGGGTATGAACAATATGAATTATATATGGGCACAATCTGCTCTCAAGGCAGCTCCCTCTCAGCTCTCATCCCTCAGCTCTCATCCCTCAGCTCTCATCCCTCAGCTCTCATCCCTCAGCTCTCATCCCTCAGCTCTCAGCCCTCAGCTCTCAGCTCTCATCCCTCAGCTCTCATCCCTCAGCTCTCAGCCCTCAGCTCTCAGTCCTCAGCTCTCAGCTCTCAGCCCTCAGCTCTCAGCTCTCAGTCCTCAGCTCTCAGCCCTCAGCTCTCATCCCTCAGCTCTCAGCCCTCTGCTCTCAGCCCTCAGCTCTCAGCTCTCAGTCCTCAGCTCTCAGCCCTCAGCTCTCATCCCTCAGCTCTCAGCCCTCTGCTCTCAGCCCTCAGCTCTCAGCCCTCAGCTCTCAGCTCTCAGCTCTCAGTCCTCAGCTCTCAGTCCTCAGCTCTCAGCTCTCAGCTCTCAGCCCTCAGCTCTCAGCTCTCAGCCCTCAGCTCTCAGCTCTCAGCTCTCAGTCCTCAGCTCTCAGCTCTCAGCTCTCAGCTCTCAGTCCTCAGCTCTCAGCTCTCAGCCCTCAGCTCTCAGCTTCATTTCAAGCAGCTAGCTCAGGTAGTGTCTGCCTGTCTGACTGCCTGACTAAACCCAAACATAATCTAAAATAAAACAGCGAATGAAGGGACAGCCTTAACATATTAAATACTGAGAAAAGTCCCCCCTTACATCAAACAGCTTCGACGGAGAGAGAGAAGCCATTTATTAAAGCCTAGCTGGTGCTGATGCCAAGGCTGCCTGTGAGCCACAACGCTGGGGGCAGCAGAAACGCATTCTTGACATTCAAGCAGCTCTTATTTATTTAGTAAATTTACTTGCTAAGGAGGTCAGAAATGAATTATTTGGCACGGATTTACCCTGAAGTGCTCTTTTCTCGCTCTCTCTCTTTGCCCCTTTTCCATTTCCTTTGATTTAGTTTTTTTGAAGCTTGCTTTCTCTAAGTGCTTATTTTCTACAAGCCGTGTTTCTGTAGCTCCAGGAACAGCTACCAAAGTAATTTAAAAAACAATTTCTGTCTTCAGCAGACATAGCCAGGACAACACCTAGCTTCCTAATGTTATTCTTCTGTTCTCCAAACCTCAATACCTTCCTTCACTCAAGACTGTACTCATGTTGTACATCTACAAGCCATGCAATAGTATTATCTCAATGTAAAACCTCACCGTAAAATAACCCAGCTCCTTGGGTACACTTATAAGACAAGAGCAAGTTGACACAGTCATTAACATGTGGTTTAAGCTGCATGGTCCAAGTTGTGTGGTCCAAGCTGTGTGGTCCAAGCTGTGTGGTCAAAGCTATGTGGTTCCATGTGGCTCAGGTGGTAGAGCATGACCCTTGCAATGCTAGGGTTGTGGCTTCAATTCCCACCAAGGACAAGTACCAAACAACAACAAAAAGTATGAAAATGTATGCACTCACTAGTGTAAATCACTCTGGATATTAGTGTCAGCTAAATGATTAAAATGTAAAACACACCAAACATTTTTTTTCTAAGTATCAGACCAAGCATGGGTGATATAAACATAATGTATAATTCAAGGGCCTTAAGAGAGCCTATGAGGACTGGGGAAAAACACAATCACACTTATCACCATCCAGCCATTGGATATCACAGTGGCCTTGCTCTGCTCATTTGGCATTCTGCGTAATGAACCTGGAATAGTCAATCCCAGGGACATGGTTTAGGCTGTTTGGTGTGCGCGTGCGTTTCTCCAGATGACAGACGATCTCCAGACAGCGAGGAGATGAAATCCAATTTCCCCTTAATCTTCAGATTATTTCCTTCTGTGGATTGTGTGGGTGGTGTGGCTGTGCCAAAGGCATGCCAGACACATGAGGAGGTGGTCTGAGGGCTGCTTGTTTTCACACAGACCACAACAGGTTGAAATGTTTCACCATGCTGCTCTCAGATCAGAATCAGGACTATAAATGAGTCAAAACTAAACCCAGTGTTTCAGATTAATTTCCCCTTAATCTTCCTCAGCTGTTCAGGACAAAACACAACAAGGGTTGAGAAAGAGAGCAAAACAAAAGGGGACGTGGGGGGAGGGTCCACAATTCTCCTAAAACTGTCCCCCTCCCTTCCTTTCTCCTTTCTCCATAGCAACACCACACACGTGCAGCCGCAGAGCGAGGAGCTGTCAGCTCTCTGCCTCTTCAAAGTCAGCTGGGGGACCAGTAGAGCTGCCCTTTACCACACACACACACACACACACACACTGCTTCCCTCTGTGTTTCAATCAGACAGCACTAATTGCATTCCCAGCCACCCACAGATCATCTCTACATCTGGGGACAGACTGAGAGACACACAGAGAGTCTGCATACAGTACCATCCATGGAGGGGGATCTAGTATTCACAGCATGGTTCACTGACACTGCATTCTCCCTGTCCCGAAAGAACTGCTTCTGAAGATGAAAATCAGCATGCTAAGCATGCTAATTAGTATGTATTCTCTATGATGGAAACTAGGGCAGAAACTGGAAGAGCCAATTCTGAGGGTCTAGATGAAAGGGTGATGAGAGTGAGAGAGAGGGGGAAAGGATGGAGAGAGGGAGGTGTAGAGAGAGGATGGCAAGACAGGCTGGGAGAGAGACAGGGTAACAGTGCTGAAAGAGGAAAAAGACAATGCCTCTTTCTCAAATCAAATCAAATCACATTTTATTGGTCACATACACATTATTAGCAGATGTTAATGCGGGTGTAGCGAAATGCTTGTGCTTCAAGTTCCGACCGTGCAGTAATATCTAACAAGTAATCTAACAGTTTCACAACAACTACCTAATACACACTCTCCCTCACTCTCCTGCCTCACCCCTCTCTCCCTGTGGGCCTATGTCTGGGTGTCTGGTGGAATGAGAGTGGAGACTGACAGGCTGTGTGATTTGCCCCAGCAGTATGCATCATGTTGTGCCACTTCTTATTGACAGTGAAGATGTCTGTTAATGGCTCCTTCAGCATTTACATAGTCTGTCTGCAGCGCTCCTGATCTGCACCATTAATCACACAGTGTCAACCAACGCAGACACACACAGGATTCTCCAAATGTCAACAGGCTCCATGATGCATCACCATCGACCACGGTGGGCGCTCTCTCCACAGAGAAGCGAATGTTAGCAGATCCAACATGGAGGAGTGTTTGTTTGTCATTATTAACACACATGGGGGATAAAGATGATTCTCATTTCACTGTGGTAACTATTATGTTTGTTTGTGATATTGCATATGAGCGATGTCGACATTAATTTGAAACTGGAAGCTTCCTGCCATCCAGGACCTCTATACCAGCCGGTGTCAGGGGAAGGCCCTACAAATTGCCGCCCTAGTCATAGACTGTTATCTCTGCTAATGCACGGCAAGCAGTACCGGAGCGCCAAGTCTAGGTACAAAATGGCTACCCGGACTATTTGCATTGACCCCCCCCCTTTTTTACACTGCTGCTACTGGCTGTTTATTATCTGTAATCTATGCATAGTCACTTTACCCCTACCTACATGTACATGTTACCTCAATTAACTGGACTAACCTGTACCCTGCACATTGACTCGGTACCGTTACCCCCTGTATATTGCCTTGTTACTGTTATTTTATTGTTGCTCTTTTGTTTTTTACTTTAGTTTATTTAGTAAATCTTTTTTTTTACTCTGATTTTTCTTAAAATTGCATTGTTGGTTAAGGGCTTGTAAGTAAGCAGTTCACAGTAAGGTCTACATTTGTTGTATTCGGCGAATGTGACAAATAACATTTGATTTGATTTGGTGTCTAGTCCTGTGTCCAGTCCTATAATTTCACACCACTAGAAGAAGGGAGCACTGTGGTGGTGGTCTCTCAACAAGCTAAACTTAATGTCAAGAGAGTTGACACCTCCAGATTTGCTCGAAACACCACATTTCCAGAAAGTGTCACCCCCTGATCTGCTTCACCTGTCCTCGTGCTTGTCTCCAACCCCTCCAGGTGTCACTTATTTTCCCTGGTGTATTTATCCCTGTGTTTCCTGTCTCTCTGTGCCAGTTTGTCTTGCCTGTTCAAGTCAACCAGCGTTTTTCCCGTGCGCCTGCTTTTTCTATTCTCTTCTGCCATTCCTCCAGGTTTTGAGCCTTGCCTGTTTCTGGAGTCTGTACCCGCCTGCCGGACCATTCTGCCTGTCCTGACCTCAAGCCTGCCTGCCACACTGTACCTCCTGGACTCTGAACTGGTTTTGACCTTTTGCCTGTCCACGACCATTCTCTTGCCTACCCTTTTCGAATATAATAAATATCAAAGACTCAAACCATCTGCCTCCTGTGTCTGCATCTGGGCCTGGCCTTATGCCCTTATAGGAGGAGTCCAGAGAGCCAAGAAAATTGTACAAGATGCTATAATTAGAAACATAAAGCAAAACACAGGTCAGCAGTTAGCAGTCAGTGAAATCTTTCAATTTTAGCCAGTGATGCAAGCATTGGCCAGATTAGTTTTGCAACGCCCAACGCAGGAGATGAGAAGCAGGTACAGGGAGTGAACCATTTAATATAGACGGACATGCAATGGAACAAGAACAGCGTCTGGACTTAAACACAACAAACAATACTACTACAGGGAACAACACAGAGTAGCAGACATATATGCAGGGGCAGTCAACAAAGTGAGGGAGTCCAGGTGAGTCCAGGTGAGTCCAAGCTGCACGTAATGAAGAAAACAGGTGCGTATAATGACGGGTAGCCTGGCGCCCTCGAGCGTGTAATTATCATGTACAGAAACACACACACACACACACACACACACACACACACACACACACACACACACCACAAATGCACACAGGCACATCTTCCCCTATCCATGTTTTAAACATCCTACTGTGTTTGTCTTCCATCCCCCTTTTTCTCTGAACGGTTTCCTTTTTGGAAAGTTTAAGATGGGGCCCCAAAACCCTTGACAGGTGTCAACAGTGTTCCAAATTATTGACTAAAAACTCACTCAGTTCTATTAATGATGTTCTAAAAACTCACTCAGTTCTATTAATGATGTTCTAAAAACTCACTCAGTTCTATTAATGATGTTCTAAAAACTCACTCAGTTCTATTAATGATGTTCTAAAAACTCACTCAGTTCCATTAATGATGTTCTTAAACTCACTCAGTTCTATTAATGATGTTCTAAAACTCCCTCAGTTCTATTAATGATGTTCTAAAAACTCACACAGTTCAATTAATGATGTTCTAAAAACTCACTCAGTTCTATTAATGTTCTTAAACTCACTCAGTTCTATTAATGATGTTCTAAAAACTCACTCAGTTCTATTAATAATGTTCTAAAAACTCACTCAGTTATATTAATGTTCTAAAAACTCACTCAGTTCTATTAATGATGTTCTTAAAACTCACTCAGTTCTATTAATGTTCTAAAAACTCACTCAGTTCTATTAATGATGTTCTTAAAACTCACTCAGTTCTATTAATGTTCTAAAAACTCACTCAGTTCTATTAATGATGTTCTTAAAACTCACTCAGTTCTATTAATGTTCTTAAACTCACTCAGTTCTATTAATGTTCTAAAAACTCACTCAGTTCTATTAATGATGTTCTTAAAACTCACTCAGTTCTATTAATGTTCTAAAAGCTCACTCAGTTCTATTAATGATGTTCTTAAAACTCACTCAGTTCTATTAATGTTCTTAAACTCACTCAGTTCTATTAATGTTCTAAAAACTCACTCAGTTCTTTTAATGTTCTAAAACTCACTCAGTTCTATTAATGTTCTTAAACTCACTCAGTTCTATTAATGTTCTTAAATTCACTCAGTTCTATTAATGTTCTAAAAACTCACCCAGTTCTATTAATGATGTTCTTAAAACTCACTCAGTTCTATTATTGATGTTCTAAAAACTCACTCAGTTCTATTAATGATGTTCTTAAAACTCACTCAGTTCTATTAATGTTCTTAAACTCACTCAGTTCTATTAATGTTCTAAAAACTCACCCAGTTCTATTAATGATGTTCTTAAAACTCACTCAGTTCTATTAATATTCTTAAACTCACTCAGTTCTATTAATGTTCTAAAAACTCACTCAGTTCTATTAATGTTCTAAAACTCACTCAGTTCTATTAATGTTTTTAAACTCACTCAGTTATATTAATGATGTTCTAAAAACTCACTCAGTTCTATTAATGTTCTAAAACTCACTCAGTTCAATTCATGTTCTAAAACTCACTCAGTTCTATTAATGATGTTCTAAAAACTCACTCAGTTCTATTAATGATGTTCTGTACAAAGATAGAGATCAACATCCACAAGGCCACTTCAGCAGAAGCATTGCTGATCGGTCTCCACCCGTCTCCCAACAAGCATTGCTTCATTAAACAAAGCCCCGAGCTGCTCAGTATGACCACTTCCCTTCTTCCTACTAGCTGATTGGTTGACAGAGAATCTACCCTTTCAAAAGTAGCATGCATGTTTTTTACGCATGCTCTCCTGACAGGGTTCACCCAGAGTTAACTGCCCACACACAATTCCACTGCTCCTCTCCTCTCCGCTCTGGGAAGCACTCACACATTAAATGCTCAAACACACTAGATAATAATCCCCATTACATTGTTTGATATGTGTCAAGGTTGTTCATAATGCTGCTTTTAATCTTCTTGTCCAAGTGGTTTTGAGTTTCCTAAGTAGCTTGGTGTTGTGTTGTACATATCTTGTGAAGTGTTTTCCAAGGTAACATAGTGAATCTTTGTTCATTGGTACAACTGTCTTTCCCATGTCTTTTACTGCCACTCAGCCTTTAACCCAGCATTTCGTTGTAGGAGACTATGCATAATTTCAACAGAGAGATTATGCTTCAAATACCTTATTGATAGATAGTAGCACAATATACAGTTCGTACTGTACTATAAACAAGAATACATTTCATTCAAGGTAAAATAAATAAAATAGTTCCATGGCACACAACGCTCCTCAAACAACGCTCCTCACACAATGCTCTTCACACAACGCTCCTCACACAACGCTCTTCAAACAACGCTCCTCACACAATGCTCTTCACACAACGCTCCTCACACAACGCTCTTCAAACAACGCTCCTCACACAATGCTCTTCACACAACGCTCTTCACACAACGCTCCTCACACAACGCTCCTCACACAACGCTCTTCACACAACGCTCTTCACACAACGCTCCTCACACAACGCTCTTCACACAACGCTCTTCACACAACGCTCTTCACACAATGCTCTTCACACAATGCTCCTCACACAACGCTCCTCACACAATGCTCTTCACACAACGCTCCTCACACAACGCTCCTCACACAACGCTCTTCACACAACGCTCTTCACACAACGCTCTTCACACAATGCTCTTCACACAATGCTCCTCACACAACGCTCCTCACACAAGGCTCTTCACACAACGCTCCTCACACAACGCTCTTCAAACAAAGCTCCTCACACAACGCTCTTCACACAACGCTCTTCAAACAAAGCTCCTCACACAACGCTCTTCAAACAACGCTCCTCACACAACGCTCCTCACACAACGCTCTTCAAACAATGCTCCTCACACAACGCTCCTCACACAACGCTCTTCAAACAACGCTCCTCACACAACGCTCTTCACACAATACTCCTCACACAACGCTCCTCACACAATGCTCTTCACACAACGCTCCTCACACAACGCTCTTCACACAACGCTCTTCACACAACGCTCTTCACACAATGCTCCTCACACAACGCTCCTCACACAATGCTCTTCACACAACGCTCCTCACACAACGCTCCTCACACAACGCTCTTCACACAACGCTCTTCACACAACGCTCTTCACACAATGCTCCTCACACAACGCTCCTCACACAAGGCTCTTCACACAACGCTCCTCACACAACGCTCTTCAAACAAAGCTCCTCACACAACGCTCTTCACACAACGCTCTTCAAACAAAGCTCCTCACACAACGCTCTTCAAACAACGCTCCTCACACAACGCTCCTCACACAACGCTCTTCAAACAACGCTCCTCACACAACGCTCCTCACACAACGCTCTTCAAACAACGCTCCTCACACAACGCTCTTCACACAATGCTCCTCACACAACGCTCCTCACACAATGCTCTTCACACAACGCTCCTCACACAACGCTCTTCACACAACGCTCCTCACACAACGCTCCTCACACAATGCTCTTCACACAACGCTCTTCACACAACGCTCTTCAAACAAAGCTCCTCACACAACGCTCTTCAAACAACGCTCCTCACACAACGCTCCTCACACAACGCTCTTCAAACAACGCTCCTCACACAACGCTCTTCAAACAACGCTCCTCACACAATGCTCCTCACACAACGCTCCTCAAACAACGCTCCTCACACAACGCTCCTCACACAACGCTCCTCACACAACGCTCTTCACACAACGCTCCTCACACAACGCTCCTCACACAACGCTCCTCACACAACGCTCCTCACACAACGCTCTTCACACAACGCTCTTCACACAACGCTCTTCACACAACGCTCCTCACACAACGCTCCTCACACAACGCTCTTCACACAACGCTCTTCACACAACGCTCCTCACACAACGCTCCTCACACAACGCTCTTCACACAACGCACTTCACACAACGCTCTTCACACAACGCTCCTCACACAACGCTCTTCACACAACGCTCCTCACACAACGCTCCTCACACAACGCTCCTCACACAACGCTCCTCACACAACGCTCTTCACACAACGCTCTTCACACAACGCTCTTCACACAACGCTCTTCACACAACGCTCTTCACAACGCTCCACAACGCTCCTCACAACGCTCCTCAAACAACGCTCCTCACACAACGCTCTTCACACAACGCTCTTCACACAACGCTCCTCACACAACGCTCTTCACACAACGCTCTTCACACAACGCTCCTCACACAACGCTCCTCACAACGCTCCTCACACAACGCTCCTCACACAACGCTCACACAACGCCTCACACAACGCTCTTCACACAACGCTCTTCACACAACGCTCCTCACACAACGCCTCACACAACGCTCCTCACACAACGCTCTTCACACAACGCTCTTCACACAACGCTCTTCAAACAACGCCTCACACAATGCCTCACACAACGCTCCTCACAACGCTCCTCACACAACGCTCCTCACACAACGCTCCTCACACAACGCTCCTCACACAACGCTCTTCACACAACGCTCCTCACACAACGCTCCTCACACAACGCTCCTCACACAACGCTCTTCACACAACGCTCTTCACACAACGCTCACACAACGCTCCTCACAACGCTCCTCACACAACGCTCTTCACACAACGCTCTTCACACAACGCTCTCACACAACGCTCCTCACACAACGCTCTTCACACAACGCTCTTCACACAACGCTCTTCACACAACGCTCTTCACACAACGCTCCTCACACAACGCTCTTCACACAACGCCTCACACAACGCTCCTCACAACGCTTCACACAACGCTCTTCACACAACGCTCTTCACACAACGCTCTTCACACAACGCTCTTCACACAACGCTCTTCACACAACGCTCTTCACACAACGCTCCTCACACAACGCTCCTCACACAACGCTCCTCAAACAACGCTCCTCACACAACGCTCTTCACACAACGCTCTTCACACAACGCTCCTCACACAACGCTCTTCACACAACGCTCTTCACACAACGCTCTTCACACAACGCTCATCACACAACGCTCCTCACACAACGCTCCTCACACAACGCTCCTCACACAACGCTCCTCACACAACGCTCCTCACACAACGCTCTTCACACAACGCTCTTCACACAACGCTCTCTCACAACAACGCTCCTCACACAACGCTCTTCACACAACGCTCTTCACACAACGCTCTTCACACAACGCTCCTCACACAACGCTCTTCACACAACGCTCCTCACACAACGCTCCTCACACAACGCTCCTCACACAACGCTCCTCACACAACGCTCTTCACACAACGCTCCTCTATATCTCCCCAGTCTGAGCATAGAGAACTAGGTACTGAAGACCATAAAGCCCCAAAGTCTCTGTAGTGACAAGTGAGTGACGCCTTATGCTCACTAATTTTAGCATGCTATTTCAGGGGGTGGTAAAAATAGGCTCTTCTCAAAAGAGCATTGCAGTAATGTGCTCCACCTTCTGCCCAATTCCTCTCCTCTTCTCGCTCTCTCTATCAATGTCACTATCACACACAGATCACATGCATTCTCGCATGCACACACACACACACACACACACACACACACACACACACACACACACACACACACACACACACACACACACACACACACACACACACACACACACACACACACACACACACACACACACACACACACACACACATCATCAGGTAAAAAATATAACACGTTAACTCACCTGCCCTGTACAGAGTTCGCTGCGGCCTGCATGACAGCGGCGGCTGCCTCCTGGGCCTTGCGGTTGACATTGCCCAGTGAAGGAGGGCCCATCCCAGGGCCGGCTGGCTGGGGCATACTGGGGGAGCTGGGGGCCATGTTGGGGTAGGGCCGGCTGCCCACACCAGGACTGCGGCCCATAGGCTGCCCGGGACCCTGGCCGTGCATGGGGCTGCTGGCATTCATACCCTGGCTGTTGGTCATGCCAGAGCCTGGCCCGGGGCTGCTGTAGTTGGCACTGGGGGTCCCGCCGTAGTTGGGTGGACGTGGGTCGTTTCCTGAGGAGAGAGGAGACATAGAACATCTGGGAGTGAGTAGACACCAGGTTAACAGTAACAATAAATGTATCCCTCAACATGAATAGTGACTGTAATGAATTCAGTCATCTATTTTATGGTAGTTATACGAAGCCAATCGCTCTGCACCCACTACAGAGGAGAACCTAGAGGTCTGGCACACAAGGATAATCTTATATTCGAGTCAACTGATTATTTTTTATTTTTAGATTTAAGCATCTGCTAAATTACCATATCATTACAGTATGTAGCTACGACGTATCAGCACAAGGATAACATTGTTATAGGAATTCAACTTCATATGTCAAATAAAAGCAAATGTCAGATAAAACAGCTTAACTGACACATACTACAGCATGACATTTTTGACTCAATAGCCTCTGTAGGGTGCATCTATGCAGATGTGGATACAGGTGTTTGTTTCACTGAAGCTTTTGCTATTGACATTGGCTGCAGATCTGATATCTATGGGAGGGGATGGATGCTGAATCAGCATGGGAGCAATTGCACAGCTTAAGCATGAGTCTGAGAAACACTTGAGAGTCACATTCTAATCTGCAGTTACGGCTTTCTCCCTGCCCCAGCAGCCATACAGGCATGATGACACAATCCTTCCTAAAGCACACTTAAACCCCTTTTTGGATCAACATAGTCCAGAACCAGCTGGAAAAGGAGTCTCACACACACACAGAGCACACAAAGCAGGCATGGGTACTTTCCACCGTGATTTTTTTAATCTAAGGACAATTCCATGAAAAATAGAAAATGTTTTGTGAAGGTGGCTATTTATTTTGATTTGATTAAGAGTGCTTTAGTTGGGGCTTACAGCCTTATCCTCTGAGAATATGTCTGGAAAAGGGGATCAAGTCGCTTTAAACCAAAAGGGTTTTTTGGCTCTGAATGAGGGAGTTGAATGAAAATATTCTGTGTGAGGAACTGACTCCAAAAATGGAAATGTCTTTTGGTATCCTCGAGCTGCTTCAGTGGAAAGACATTCCGCATGACATAAACCTGTTCAACAGCAAAAAAGTCCCCCCCTCGGAGATGGGATTTATATCAAATCAAAATAAAATAATTTCCCATGAAACTCTGCTGCTCCAGTTGAATTTGTCCAGAATGTGTGATGAAATCTAGTGTATGAGGAGATGCAGAGAGTCAGATATGTATCTGGGGAGGTAGCTGATTTAGAACACTGTTGACACCTGCCAAGGGTTTTGGGACCCCATCTTAAACTTTCCAAAAAGGAAACCGTTCAGAGAAAAAGGGGGATGGAAGACAAACACAGTAGGATGTTTAAAACATGGATAGGGGAAGATGTGCCTGTGTGCATTTGTGGTGTGTGTGTGTGTGTGTGTGTGTTTCTGTACATGTCTGTGTGCAAGTAAAAAGTGAGGCACAATACCATTCCATTATTTCCAAAGCAGTGACATAGTTGAGAAGAGAGCCATGGGAATCATCTGGTGTGTGGTATCCTCTCTCTCCTTCCCATTCTACAGTACTGTACGTGCTGCAGCTGAAACGCCTGAGTCAGAGGCCTATCTCATCCTACACAGTCACAGTGGCTGGACCCTGGCTCTGCTCCATGGCTTCTCACTGCTCTGCGTGTGTGTGTGTCTGCATGTGTGTGTGGACACTGTGGTTCTTGGCTGTGCTCTCGCTCTCCTTCTCTGGTTTTGACTTTTTTTGACTCCGATTGGCTTTTTCTATCTTTAGCACCCAAGCTCCTGTCAAAAAAAAGAATGAGGCAGAGCCTGTGAAGTTTCCGAGACGGCCCGGCCAGGGTCCTAATCTACTGTGGTTTACACTGACACAAACGTCACCATGAGAGTCGTATGAATGAGGACATTTACATTAAACTGGACAGAGTTGATCAGTCATACTGACATTAATGAGACATTTATGAGACAGTTTAAGAGTGCCATGTTTAGGGGGACCAGAGATACGCTTAAAAAATATATACAGTACATGACCAGGAGTGTGTGGACATCTGCTCGTCAAACATCACATTCCAAAATCATGGGCATTAATATGGAGTTGGTCCCCCCTTTGCTGCTATAACAGCCTCCACTCTTCTGAGAAGACTTTCCACTCGATGTTAGAACACTGCTGAGGGGACTCGCTTCCATTCAGCGACAAGATCATTAGTGAGGTCAGCATTAATGTTGGGTGATTAGGGCCAGGTGTTGAGGTCAGGGCTCTGTGCAGGCCAGTCAAGTTATTCCACACCGATCTCGACAAACCATTTCTGTATGGACCTCGCTTTGTGCACAGAGGCATTGTCATGCTGAAACAGGAAAGGGCCTTCCCCAAACGATTGCAACAAAGTTGCCATTAAGATTTCCCTTCACTGGAACTAAGGGGCCTAGCCCAAACTATGAAAAACATCCCCTGACCATTATTCCTCCTCCACCAACCTTTACAGTTGGTACAATGCAATTGGGCAGTTAGCGTTCTGCTGGCATCTGCCAAACCCAGATTTGTCCGTCAGACTACCAGATGGTGAAACGTGATTCATCACTCCAGAGAGCGCGTTTCCACTGCTCCAGAGTCCAATGGCGGCGACCTTTACACCACTGACATTTAGTATTGTGCATGGTGTTCTTAGGCTTGTGAAATCATTCAGCTCAGCTCAGGCCATTCTACTGCCAATGTTTGTCTATGGGGATTGTATGGCGGTGTGCTTGATTTTATACACCTGCCAGCAATGGGTGTGGCTGAAATAGCTGAATCCCCTATCCTTGAAGTGGTGTCCACATACTTTTGTATATATAGTGCATCTTTTATTTTATAAAGTTTTATTTTGCTTTTTTCGAGGGGCGAGAAGGATCCACATTCAGCTTAACTGTGAGAATTTCTTCTTCAGGGTGAGAATAGCTCATTTCCAGGATGGTTGGTACTGTAGCTGGTGCTGTGCCAGACTGCTGCTTCTGGGCAGATTAGTGTTGCCTCTTCCTGCTCTGCTCTGCCCTCTACAGCCACTGAGGGGCCCATCTCTCACCCAGAGTACCGCCACATCTTCTAGGGCTGCTCTGAGTGACCTCTCGTCCTCATTCAGACTTTTACACCACATTCAAACAGGTGATCATCACCGGATCCTCCTTTTGCTGTTTAGACACATTTACAAGCAAAACAGAGAGAAAAAGCACCAGAAAGATGTAATTTCTTCTCCATACCTTCCTGTTCTCCTGTCCCTCCCTCCTCTCTCAGGATATGGTGGTCTTTAGGAGGTGTGGTATTTATAACCCGCAGAGAGAAGACTGTGGTGCGTTACCAATTACATGGAAATTCCAGGCTTGGTCACCCTTTCTGAGGATGCTCTTGCCGAGCTGTATTCTAATCCCCACACTCCCGCGGGAAAAGGAGGACTGTGACCAAACAGATTACAGACACTGCTTCCTCAGCAGAATGGATGCAGCATTGCTAACAGCCGGCTCGCCCATCCCTGGCCAATGCAGGAAAAAACCCTGTGTACCAGAGAATAGCTGCCCACTGAATCTGTGGACACCGTCACTGAGGAATGTAACATAGATTACATGGCTGTGGCTGTATTCTACAGCTGCAGAACATATAGAATGGGCAGAGTTGCTTGGCTAATATATAAGAAAATACTGTATAGTATGTTGCTGAACACAAACAAATTGGAAGGATGACATCATTTTTTTGGAGAGAGGAATTATGTCCATTCTACCACTCTGAAATTCTTTCACCTTTTCCCTCCCTCTCTACCCCCCCCGCTATTTGGCCTGAGGCCCCAGGTAGATCCTCTCAGAGCCACCTCAGCATCTCTCTCAGCATCTCTCTCAGCAGGGCGTCTGTGGTGCAGAAGCTCTGGAGCACCTCAGGGCTTCGTACTCAGTCCAACCCATTTCCCAAAATCTCCACTGCCCCTCCGGCTCTCTGGGATCGAGCTTTCCTTGAACCGAATTAGGTATAAGGGCCCAGCAAAGCATCCAGGCTCACAAACTGCTGTCCAAAGCAGGTTGATTGTGGAATGTTAGGTGTGGGAGAGGCACAGCAGGCGTTTCCTCTCTTCACTGACTGTCTTATAGAGCAGAGCAGCTGAGCTAACAACTGGAGGCCTTTAAAGAGCTTGGTATCAACTACTAGATAATGTTAAAGAACTTGTGCCGCTTGTGTTTGAAAGGGAGTTCAAAGGGCGGTCAACATATTTTGTACTTAAACATTGTAAGTGGTCAACCAGGATGCTGTACCTCATTGCATTAGTAAAGACCCAGCTAACAATTATATAGAGAGAAAACATTTTTGTAATGTTTCCCCTAATGTTTGAGTTAGTTAGGGTAACATTCTATCTATGTTAGCAAAAATCTTTTGCCGTTAAGAGTTACAAGAACATTCCCTGTTACATCTATGGGGGCGCTATTTCATTATTGGATAAAAAAACGTGCCCGTTTTAAGCGCAATATTTTGTCACAAAAAGATGCTCGACTATGCATATAATTGACAGCTTTGGAAAGAGAACACTCTGACGTTTCCAAAACTGCAGAGATATTGTCTGTGAGTGCCCCAGAACTGATGCTACAGGCTAAACCAAGATGAAACTTCAAACAGGAAATGAGCAGGTCTCCTTATATGGCTGTGAATGCGCAAGGAATGAGCCTGCCCGATCTATCGTTTCCCCAAGGTGTCTGCAGCATTGTGACGTATTTGTAGGCATATCATTGGAAGATTGACCACAAGAGACTACATTTGCCAGGTATCCGCCCGGTGTACTCCGTCGAAATTGGTGCGTCATCTTCAACTGCACGTCTTTTTCCAAGCGATTCACAGGAGAAAGTAGACATTCACGAACGATATATCAATGAAGAGATATGTGAAAAACACCTTGAGGATTGATTCTAAACAGCATTTGCCGTGTTTCAGTCGATATTATGAAGTTCATTTGGAAAACAGTTCGCCGTTTTGATGACTGAATTTTCGATTTTTTTTTTTGGTACCCAAACGTGATGTACAAAACGGAGCGATTTCTCCTACACAAAGAATCTTTCAGGAAAAACTGAACATTTGCTATCTAACTGAGAGTCTCCTCATTGAAAACATCTGAAGTTCTTCAAAGGTAAATGATTTTATTTGTATCCTTTTCTGTTTTTTGTGCAAATGTTGCCCGCTAAATGCTACGCTAAATGCTACGCTAGCTATCAATACTCTTACACAAATGCTTGTTTTGCTATGGTTCAAAAGCATATTTTGAAAATCTGAGATGACAGTGTTGTTAAGAAAAGGCTACGCTTGAGAGCTAGCACATTCATTTCATTTCATTTGCGATTTTCATAAATAGTTAACGTTACGTTATGCTAATGAGCTTGAGGCTATAACTGGATACAGGTTTTGTTCATAGCCAAACGTGAACAAAACGGAGCGATTTGTCCTACACAAATAATATTTTTTTTGAAAACTGAACATTTTCTATCTAACTGAGAGTCTCCTCATTGAAAACATCTGAAGTTCTTCAAAGGTAAATGATTTTATTTGAATGATTTTCTTGTTTTTGTGAAAATGTTGCTGGCTGAATTCTAGGCTTATAGCTATGCTAGCTATCAATACTCTTACACAAATGCTTGTTTAGCTATGGTTGAAAAGCATATTTTGAAAATCTGAGATGACAGTGTTGTTAACAAAAGTCTAAGCTTGAGAGCAAATATATTTATTTCATTTCATTTGCGATTTTCATGAATAGTTAACGTTGCGTTATGCTAATGAGCTTGAGGCTATAAATAGGATCCTGGATCCGGGATTGCTCGACGCAAGAAGATAATATCAAACAGCACATGCCCAGACAATAATATAATTATGCTCTAGATACGTTACATGGAAACATTGCAAGAACATTTCTGTGTATCAGTTATCAGGACTTGGCAGAGCCTCACCTGTTTAGCCAAAATAAAAAATAATACTAATAATTGTTGCCTGTTTTGCTTGTTATTTTGGCAATGATATATGTCACATATCAGTTTGTAAAGAATGTAAAAAAAATAGAATAATTTTGTTAATAAAGCTGCATGGTTTCTATTTTTATTTATTGATTAAGTCAGCTCCAAAATGCAGGTGTTTCAGTGCTTTCTGTGGTGGTGGTGGGGCAGCCAGCAGAAAATATAGAGCGTAAAGGTTGGTTCCCTAGTTGCGCCGTGTTGCACCGTGATTGGCTCAGTGTTCTGTCACTTATGGGGACACTACATCATCGCAAAATCTAAAATTCCATCAAGTCACATTATATGTACCATAGCTTTGATTGGACTTATCATGTCAACATCATACTTTCAAAATCTTAGCTAGCAAGCAAGCTTCTTAGGGAAGTTTGGATGACTGAGGTGCCCAAAGTAAACTGCCTGTTACTCAGGCCAGGAAGCTAGGCCATGCATATAATTGGTAGTAGTGGATAGAAAACACTCTAAGGTTTCTATAACTGTTACAATAATGTCTGTGAGTATAACAGAACTGATATAGCAGGTGAAAACCCGAGGAGAATCCATTCGGATTTATTTTTTTTGAGCTCACCACTCATTGTAATGGCTGTTTATGGGAAAATCAATGGAATACCTCCCAGATTGCAGTTCCTATGGCTTCCAGTAGACGTCAACAGTCTTTAGAAAGAGTTTCAGGCTTGTTTTGAAAAATGAGCAAGAATTTATAGTTTTTCTAGGTGGCTCCCATTTTGGCTGTAGTATTGTGGTGTGTGTAGATGAGGGTGCGCACTTTGTTATTTATCTCCGGTAATGAACATACTATTCAACGTCTTAAATTTTATCATTTATTTACATATTAGGGTACCGGAGGATTGATTAGAAACGTTGTTTGACTTGTTTGGACGAAGTTTATTGGTCATTTTTGTGATTCATTTGTATCCATTTTGAATGAGGGAAACCAATGGATTATTGAAGGACTTTATCCAACAAAACAACCATTTGTTATGTAGCTGCGACCCTTGGGATTGCAAACAGTGGAAGATCTTCAAAGGCAAGTGATTTATTTTATCGCTATTTCTGACTTCGTGACGCCTCTGCTTGTTTGGAAAATGTTCATAATGCTTTTGTATGCGGGGCGCTGTCCTCCAATAATCGCATGGTATGCTTTCGCCATAAAGCCTTTTTGAAATCTAACAAAGCAGCTGGATTAACAAGAAGTTTAGCTTTTAAACGATGTAAGACACTTGTATTTTCATGAATGTTTAACATTACGAATTCTGTATTTTGATATTTACGCTCTGCAATTTCACCGGATGTTGGCGTTCACCGGATGTTGGCGTTCACCGGATGTTGATTTGCAAGAAGCTAGACAAGCAGTCATCATCGCACTCACAGGTGTGAGTGTTGACGAGGACAAGGCTGGAGATCACTCTGTCATGCTGATTGAGTTCAAATAACAGAGTGGAAGCTTCAAAAGGAGGGTGGTGCTTGGAATCATTGTTCTTCCTCTGTCAATCATGGTTACCTGCAAGGAAACAGGTGCCGTCATCATTGCTTTGCACAAAAAAGGGCTTCACAGGCAAGGATATTGCTGCCAGTAAGATTGCACCTAAATCAACCATTTATCAGATCATAGGGAACTTCAAGGAGAGCGGTTAAATTGTTGTGAAGAATGCTTCTGGGCACCCAAGAAAGTTCAGCAAGCGCCAGGACCGTCTCCTAAAGTTGATTCAGCTGCAGGATTGGGGCACCACCAGTACAGAGCTTGCACAGGATGGCCTGGTGTAAAGAAGGGCAGCAAAGAAGCCAGGAAAAACATAAGGGAAAAACATCAGGGACAGACTGATATTCTGCAAAATGTACAGGGATTGGACTGCTGAGGACTCGGGTAAAGTAATTTTCTCTGATGAATCCCCTTTCCGATTGTTTGGGGCATCCGGAAAAAAGCTTGTCCGGAGAAGACAAGGTGAGCGCTACCATCAGTCCTGTGTCATGCCAACAGTAAAGCATCCTGAGACCATTCATGTGTGCGGTTGCTTCTCAGCCAAGGGAGTGGGCTCATTCACAATTTTGCCTAAGAACACAGCCATGAATAAAGAATGGTACCAACACATCCTCCGAGAGCAACTTCTCCCAACCATCCAGGAACAGTTTGGTGACCCACAATGCCTTTTTCAGCATGATGGAGCAACTTGCCATAAGACAAAGTGATAACTAAGTGGCTCGGGGAACAAAACATCGATATTTTGGGTCCATGGCCAGGAAACTCCCCAGACCTTAATCCCATTGAGAACTTGTGGTCAATCCTCAAGAGGCGGGTGGACAAACAAACAAAAAACAAATTCTGACAAACTCCAAGCATTGATTATGCAAGATTGCAGAGGTCTTGAAAAAGAATGGTCCACACTGCAAATAGTGACACTGAAGCAGCAAACTTTGTGAAAATTAATATTTGTGTCATTCTCAAAACTTTTGACCACGACTGCCACAACTGCCAGAGGGAATTTACAAAAGCACCGGAATGTCCATTGAGAACACACAACGACTATACCATTTAGCTAAGCTAAGAATGACGGAAAAATCAAGTCAATAAACATTGGGTAATTAGATAGTTGATATACTGGTAGCCTATAGTTGATATACTGGTAAGTTTGATGTACAGTATAACTACTAACATTAGGTAGCAAGCTAACATACCGGTACATACTGCTGTAATGATATGCTATGTGGTTCATAAGGACAGCGTAGCTAACAAAATTGTCATCCAACATAATGTGTAAAGTAACTTATTTGAATAGTCATTACTTTATTACATTGAGTAGCAAGCCACCCCTTGGTCGTTAGGGCATATCTGGTCTATGAGAGGGGGGGGGGTTCCCACCTAGATCGGCTATAAGACTTCTTCCCCAACTAGCAACAAATTGTTGTTCCCATCTCGTTCCTTTCCCTCTTCCACACGTCATCATTCTGCGCCTGAGTGGCTCGCTTGTGAGCTTGCTGGCATGATATGGTAGCATTTTTGGTTGTGCATCAAGAATTCTGCATACAGTAGCAAGTTTGTTTGAAGGTGTGGTTATTTACAGGCAAATTGTTATATGCTATGGAGGTACATTTGTGTCTTTTTGTCGAGTGAAAACAGTTTTTTTTTTCAATAATAAATAATTCTTCTGAAAGCAACCTTTTTCTGACATAAAGGAAGTCATAGCGGACACCTACGAAGAAGGACTGTGTGATGATGGCATCTCAGGTAAGCAGCACTGGGTGTTCTTCCCTCCAACTTTTACATAGCTAGTAGTTAGCTCCTATGATTCAGTGTCGGTTCATAACATTCTACTATATTACATCCATACATTACATACATATATACCGTAGAATGATAAATCATGCAAATATTATTCTCAACCTAACCAAAAGCATTTAGCTATGAATACCTGTTTTCACCATTTTCAGGTAGAATTAATCTAACTTTCTTTCATGGCAACTCATAAGCAGGCCATGTCCTATTTGTGTCATAGTCGATATATAATCATATTTCATGACAGTGAAACGGTTACCTTTTTTTTACAGAAGGATGAAAGAACACAATATGTCTCTCAGGGAATGCTATTCTGATATGTCAGATGAAGAGTTAGACCAGTAAGTCAGCTCCATTAAGGCAAGGATGCCCCATGCGGGCTTTAGAATGGTCAAAGGAAGTCTCAGAGCAATCGGCCATCATGTACAATGGCGAAGAGTTAGGGAGTCTATGCAGCTTGTAGATGGTGCAGGTATCATTGCATGTTTCCTATCACCAAATGAACAACCACAACACCAGTCTGGTGTTAAGCTTTCTGTGCTGTATTGACATATCCTGAAAATGACATCTGCTGCTTTGGATTGACATCTCAGTTATTGTTTTCATATCTATAAAAAATAATCTATTTTCTTTACTTTCAGAGAGCGAGCTGATCAAGGGGACGACAATGTAGATATTGTCAGATGTTCACTGTCCGAGGAACAGGCCATGGAGGCTGTATTGCTGGCAAAAATGTTCATAACCGGAGGTAATTAAACTGTTCTGTGTTCTTTTTCTCTCTTCTTCTCTGCCTTTCTTGTCGTACATGGAACCTGTCTCACATGCATTAACTAAAAATCCTTAAGGTGTCAGCTGCTAATTTTCAGATTTACACCAGATAAACACAGCCATTTTCACTGGACTATCTGTTGCTATCTGTTGCTGCCAAGTCATGATTTCCCTGGGGGTAGCCTTGCAATAACCAAGTGGTGAGACACATAGCCCTCTATATTTAAATGTTTCAGGTACACTCCGATAGGTGTCTGCGTCACATACAGTATCTTCTATTGACATTATCTTCCATTGCTTGTCCTCATGTGTCTGTTTTTCAGCATTAAGTACTCTGTAGCCACTTAGTGTGGACACCAGGTGAGACCACACACACACAATAACAGTCTCTCTCCTTCACTTCATCCCTCTCCCCCTTCTCCCTAAATCCTCTAGGTTATATCAGCTGTTTTGGTGAACCCCTCCCACATCTGAACTGGCTGACACAGAGGGCACATCATGATCATAGGTGAGAGGACACTTGGTCGGGTTAACAGGAAGTATTATTAAAGAGATGCTTTACATTGAAATACAGACAGAGATGTAGGAGTCCCAGAGTTAATGATCCAAGGTCAGTTTTGCATTACACCTCCTGATGATTATGATGACTGACCGTGATAGAATAAAAAAACAGGCTTAATCATGTTCTCTCTCTATCCATCTGTCTCTCGTCTGCAGGTATGTTTAGATGTGAAACAGGAAGCCAGTCCCGTCATTGCCACCTCACCCGCTCTTAAGATAAACCTCTGGCCAACTGGGGGCCCAAGGCTGGTTAGGAGACACCGCTGGAGACACTGTAATTGTGATGAACTGAGAGAATATTAGGGTAGCAATGTAATTCACTAATCATATGCTGTCTGCCTCTGTTCTTACCTCTTTTCCTTTCTGTCTTCTACACCACTCTTCCCACCTCGTCTTTCTTCCTCGTTTTATAATGCACAACATATGTGCATTGATGTACAGATTGAACTTTTATTTATAATATTACAATTTTCATAATTATAATGCATGTATTATGTATTTATAACACCTGGATAATGAACTTCTTTCAATAAAGCGTTTCACATTCTCTACTGGTTGAAATTAAGTATCTTATCCTGTCCTCAGATTAATGCAGATGAAGGGAGTTAGATATGCATAGGTTTTATTCTGTATATATGATTTGTTATCAGCCTTTACCTAAATAAAAAATGTTCTGTAACTATGCAATAGACTAATGTGTAATCATTGATGTCCCAGGAGCAGGAGTGGTAAACACTGTTGAAGTGTATAATTGTAATACATACATGCAGACACATCATCATTCAAAGAATGGACTTTGATATGACTGAAAAAGAATGTCTCAGAGATTCATACCTGAACCAAACCTTTATTTGCCAAGGAAGAGTACATGATCAGTGAATATATTCAATGTACAGGCTACAATGTGGGGATCTTACGCGTGGCAATAACTACAGTACATTAATATAGGACTTGCATCGTGGCACAATACAGTTATTATATTCTACTCTATCCATAGGCTTCATTAAAATGCCATTCAGACTTGAAGTTGATATAACAACTATGATAGCTGAGGTTCATAGATTGGTATGAATATTAGTTCAGAACCTAACGTTTTAGGCTCCATACACAGATCGGCTACACCTGTAGCTAGCTACACATCCATAGATATACGGTTATTTTTGATCCTCCACTACACAATAAGTAAATAGTAGGCTAGCTATGTTACTTAAGCTGCATTGCAAGGCAAGCGTACACAATTGTACATTTCTCAGGAGGCCATGCGCTTGGAAACACTACAGCCAAAATGGGAGCCACTTAGAAAAACAACAACTTCTCCCTCATTTTTCCAAAAACCATCCTGAAACTCTTTCAAAAGACTGTTGACATCTAGTGGAAGCCCCAGGAACTGCAGTCAGGGACGATTTCACCCTATTATAAAAGTGCTAGGCATTGAAATCAGTGCTATGCTGATTTTTTGTTGTTAATGGTTTGTCTTCTGGGTTTCGCCTGCCATTTCAGTTCTGTTATACTCACAGACATTATTGTAACAGTTTTAGAAACGTTAGAGTGTTTTCTATCCAAACTACCAATCATATGCATATCCTAGCTTCTGGACCTGAGTAGCAGGCAGTTTACTTTGGGCACGCTTTTCATCAAAACGTCAAAATACCGCCCCCCACCAGAATAGAAAGAGTGGGAGGCCCTGGTGCACAACTGAGCAAGAGGACAAGTACATTAGAGTGTCTAGTTTGAGAAACAGATGCCTCACAAGTCCTCAACTGGCAGCTTCAATAAAAAGTATCCGCAAGACACTAGTCTCAACGTCAATAGTGAACTCTGCTAGCCTTCTAGGCAGAGTTGCAAAGAAAAAGACTGGACAAAAAAAAAATATATTAATTTCTTTGGGGTACTCCCCCTCTTCTCAATTTCCGCCTAAAGACATACCCTAATCGAACTGCCTGTAGCTCCGGTCCAGAAGCCGGAGCTACAGACAAACATACAGATAGGATGCTGGGGATGATTTTAATGAAGAACATAAGATGGCAACAATAATTTTAGACAGATAACTTCCAGCTCATCCAGGTGTCCCACGCAAATGTAACCAAATGTACCCAAGTGGCCGAATTGGTACAGTGATACATTCTGAAGGGAAGAATTATATACAAAATATATAAATGCTATTCTAACACACACTCCAAAAAAATACCTTATTTTTTAAAATATTTTTTATTTAAAAAAGTTTATATTTTTTAAAATAACAAGGGTAACTATTTACTCTCGCTTTCTCTATCAATTTCCTCTATAATTTGGGTTAAATCTGTATACCTAGACTTTGTTTTAGCTTTTCCTGATTTATTCACCATAATTTAAATATATAAACGTGCTGAAAATGCTATTGACTATGTACTGCTATGCGTAACACTTGTGGCTCCGTCAAGTAGGATTTGTAATGGCAAATGAACCTCTTTTATGCCAGAGTTTACCCCAAAGGCTGGTCTTCGAACGTATAACCATTACATATTGCCGTTTACCTCAGCTCATTGGCTATCTTCCAAGCTAGATTACAAGATGATCAGTGGTCATTGGGCCAAAATACAGTCAATCAACGATAGCCCGGTCCTACCATTGGTGCGCAATGAGGTCATTGATTGGTGTCTTCAAATTAGTTTGTTTCGGTAAATATGTCCCGGGAAAAGAACCATCAAGTATGGTTGTGTTAGTAACAACCAGAGGATTGCAATGAAACCAACCATGACTGGATAAACGTTTGTTTAGTGTGATTAATTACCACGAACGCTTCTTCCAAAGTTGAATGAAATGGAAATCACTTCCTGTTCACTCATGACTGCACGGCCAGGCACGACTCCAACACCATCATTAAGTTTGCCAATGACACAACAGTGGTAGGCCTGATCACCGACAACGACGAGACAGCCTATAGGGAGGAGGTCAGTTACCTAGCCGTGTGATGCCAGGACAACAACCTCTCCCTCAATGTGATCAAGACAAAGGAGCTGATTGTGGACTACAGAAAAAAGAAGAACGCCCACATTCTCATCGACGGGGCTGTAGTAGAGCAGGTTGAGAGCTTCAAGTTCCGTGGTGTCCACATCACCAACAAACTAACATGGTCCAAACACACCATGGGTCCTCAGATCCTCAAAAGGTTCTACAGCTGCACCATCGAGAGCATCTTGACTGGTATGGCAACTGCTCTGCCTCCGACCGCAAGGCATTACAGAGCGTAGTGCAAACGGCCCAGTACATCACTGGGGCCAAGCTTCCTGCCATCCGGGACCTCTAATTTTTTAAAATAATTAACTAGGCAAGTCAGTTAAGAACACATTCTTATTTACAATGACAGCCTACACGGCAAAACCCAGACAGCACTGGACCAATTGTGCACCGCCCTATGTGACTCCAAATCACAGATGGATGTGATGCAGCCTGGAATCAAACCAGGTACTGCAGTGATGCCTCTTGCACTGAGATGCAGTGTCTTAGACCACTGCACCACTCAGGACCTCTATACCAGGCTGTGTCAGAGGAGGGCCCTAAAAATGGTCCAGACTCCAGCCACCCTAGTCATAGACTGTTCTCTCTGCTACCGCATGGCAAGTGGCACCGGGGTGCCAAGTCTAGGTCCAAGATTCTTCTAAACAGCTTCTACACCCCCAAGCCATAAGACTCCTGGACATCTAATCAAATGGCTACCCAGACTATTTGCATTGCCCCCCCCCCCTACACCGCTGCTACTCTTGTTGTTATCATCTATGCATAGTCACTTTAATACCTACATTTATATATTACCTCAACTAACTGGTAATCACGCACATTGACTCTCTACCGGTACCCACCTATATATAGTCTCGCTATTGTTATTTTACTGCTGCTCTTTAATTACTTGTTACTTTTATTTCTCATTCTTATCCATATTTCTTAAACTGCATTGTTGGTTAAGGGGCTCGTAAGTAAGCATTTCACTGTAAGGTCTACACCTGTAGTATTCAGCATTTCACTGTAAGGTCTACACCTGTAGTATTCAGCATTTCACTGTAAGGTCTACACTTGTTGTATTCAGCATTTCACTGTAAGGTCTACACCTGTAGTATTTGGCGCATGTGGCTAATACAATTTGATTTGATGTGTTAAAAGTACACTCAAGAAAAACTATTTTATGGATCATACTAATTCAGGAGTATAATTAAAACAGGTTAACATGCCCACCAACATTAGACAATTATACAGAAAGCCCTTGCTGAAATAAGTCAATCAAATCAATGTTGAGAACAGTCAGATGAACTCATACCTGTATCTGACACGGACATAGTGTCGCAGCAGGAAGATGAACACAGTGAACCAATACAATATGAATACAGTGAACCAAGTGTTTGTGAGTTCAAATCCCAGTAGAGATCATTTTGAATAATAATAATTGTATAAATGAACATTCACAATGCAATCATCTGTGTCAAAAATGTAAGTTGAAAATACTATGTTAAAAGCACTGTGTGTGAGCATATTTAACCTTGCCAACAGACAAAAGAACTATGAATGAATCAGTGGTTCACTAACAAGGTGTGATGTGTAATAAACTGTTTCATTTTGGGAGAATGTTTCTTTGGGACCATCAGGTGACAGCTGATAGCTGATATACAAAAATGTTCCTGCAATGTTCCCATGAAACATGTCTTGGACATTGAATTCTGAGAACATGGTAACCATGTTCTGGTTAAGTTCTATTTGACATTAAGGGAATGGTCTCTTAGAAACATTCCTTGCACATCACAATAACATTAGTTAATGACCTAATGAGACTTAAGAGAACGTTGCCTAAAGTTGTGGAAACGTTTGTTATTAGCTGGTGAGGCAGCAGAGTTCCTTGTGCTGAGCTGTAGGTTGTAATATCATTTTCCCTTGTTAAAAGAGGAATGCTGTAGCCTTTAAGTTACACAATGAAACATGAGACCGTTTTCATGTTCTTAGCCAGAGTACAAGCTCACTGTGTCAGAGTGTGTGAGAAGCGAGTGAGGTAAGCTGAGAGAGAGAGAGAGAGAGAGAGAGAGAGAGAGAGAGAGAGAGAGAGAGAGAGAGAGAGAGAGAGAGAGGGAGAGAGAGAGACTATGGCTGAAGGACACACATACACACTGATGTGTGTTCAGTTGTTCACAGCCTGGGGCTTGGATCTCCTAGCAGTGCCAAGACAGGCCAAGAATAACAGAGTGCAGGGATCAGGAACTTGGAGTGCGTTTCCATGTTGGTTTAATGGGCTAGTAATTTTGTGGCGCGGGGGGAGACGGGGAGCAGATGGAGCCATCATTAAAAACAATGAGCAGCAGCTGCCTGGCCTGTTCACCTCGGCCCAGGCCCCAGCCAAGATAGACCAGTCTGAGCAGACCAGCCTGAACTAAACCTTTCAAAACCAGAGCTCAGAGTCCACCCAGCACCCCCGCCGTAAGAGCACTCCAACCGCCTGGGGGCTCCATGGAGCCACTCCAACTTTGTGTGTTTGTGTGTTGAGTGTATGTGTGAGAGAGGGAGAAGAGAGAAAGACAGTGAGAAAGGGTATGTATATGTGCATGTGTGCGTGCGTGTATGTACGTGTATGGAGGCGGAGGATTTGGCTTGTTCTCCCTGAATATCCCTCCTGTCAGCTGTGCAGCGTTTCATGCTCATCTCACTCCAGACTTTTTATATTACTGTTCTGCTCTGCCTCAG